>NC_060122.1:7630369-7955951 GCF_021461395.2 Schistocerca americana | reverse complement strand
AGAGTCAGTCTTCTTGTACTAAGTCGGCATTGTGCCTTTTGTATTTAATTCCGATGCAATTTCTGTGTTTCATCGTCAATAAGAAGGTCCAAGGGATACAGTAAACTTATAGTGAAGCATCGGAATCTAAAACTGGACTCACAGGCAATGTCCACAACATAGTCAGCAAGAAGAGTCTGTCTTCTTGTACTTAAGTCGGCATTGTGCATTTTGTATTTAATTCCGATGCAATTTCTGTGTTTCATCGTCAATAAGAAGGTCCAAGGGATACAGTAAACCTGAAGTGAAGCTTCGTAATCTATAACTAGTGTCACAAGAATGGTTCAAAACATAGACAGTAGGAAGAGTCAGTCTTCTTGTACTTAAGTCGGCATTGTGCCTTTTCTATTCAATTCCGGTGCAATATCTGTGTTTCATCGTCAATAAGAAGGTCAGAGGGATACAATAAACCTGAAGTGAAGCATCAGACTCTATAACTAGTGTCACAGGAATGGTTTGAAACATAGTCAGTAAGAAGAGTCAGTCTTCTTGTACTTAAGTCGGCATTGTGCATTTTGTATTTAATTCCGATGCAATCTCTGTGTTTTATCGTCAATAAGAAGGTCCAAGGGATACAGTAAACATATAGTGAAGCATCGGAATCAGAAACTGGTCACACAGGCAATGTTCAAATCATAGTCAGTAAGAAGAGTCGGTCTTCTTGTACTTAAGTCGGCATTATGCCTTTTGTATTAATATCCGATGCAATTTTTGTGTTTAATCGTCAATAAGAAGGTCAGTGGGATACAGTAACCTGACGTGAAGCATCGGAAT
Source organism: Schistocerca americana (assembly GCF_021461395.2). NCBI lineage: Eukaryota > Metazoa > Arthropoda > Insecta > Orthoptera > Acrididae > Schistocerca > Schistocerca americana. Next base: position 7,955,138 of record NC_060122.1, on the reverse strand, counting down.
CTACAACTAGTGTCACAGGAATGGTTCAAACCATAGACAGTAGGAAGAGTCAGTCTTCTTGTACTTAAGTCGGCATGGTGCGTTTTCTATTTAATTCCGATGCAATATCTGTGTTTCGTCGTCAATAAGATGGTCCATGGGATACAGTAAACCTGTAGTGAAGCATCGGAATCTATAACTAGTGTCACAGGAATGGTTCAAATCATAGACAGTAAGAAGAGGCAGTCTTCCAATACTTAAGTCGGCATTGTGCCTTTTGTATTTAATTCCGATGCAATTTCTGTGTTTCATCGTCGATAAGAAGGTCCAGGGGATACAGTAAACATGAAGTGAAGCATCGGAATCGATAACTAGTGTCACAGGAATTGCTCAAAACATAGACAGTAAGAAGAGTCAGTCTTCTTGTACTTATGTCGACATTGTGCTTTCTGTATTTAATTCCGATGCTATTTCTGTGTTTCATCGTCAATAAGATTGTCCAACGGATACAGTAAACCTGAAGTGAAGCATCGGAATCTATAACTAGTGTCACAGGAATGGTTCAAAACATAGACAGTATGAAGAGTCAGTCTTCTTGTACTTAACTCGGCATTGTGACTTTTGTATTTAATTCCGATGCAATTTCTGTGTTTCATCGTCAATAACAGTTTCAGAGGGATAGAGTAAACCTGAAGTGAAGCATCGGAATATATAACTAGTGTCACAGGAATGGTTCAAATCATACACAGCAAGAAGTGTCGGTCTTCTTGTACTTAAGTCGGCATTGTGCCCTTTCTATTTAATTCCGATGCAATTTCTGTGTTTCGTCGTCAATAAGAAGGTCCACGGGATGCAGTAAACCTGAAGTGAAGCATCAGAATCTATAACTAGTGTCACAGGAATGGTTCAAAACCTAGGCAGTAAGGAGAGACAGTCTTCCAGTACTTAAGTCAGCCTTGTCTCTTTTGTATTTAATTCCGATGCAATTTCTGTGTTTCATCGTCGATAAGCAGGTCCAAGGGATACAGTAAACCTGAAGTGAAGCGTCGGAATCTATAACTAGTGTCACAGGATTTCCTCAAAACATAGACAGTAAGAAGAGTCAGTCTTCTTGTACTTAAGTCGGCATTGTGACCTTTGTATTTAATTCCGATGCAATTTCTGTGTTTCATCGTCAAAAAGAGTGTCAGAGGGATGCAGTAAACCTGAAGTGATGGATCGGAATATATAACTAGTGTAACAGGAATGGATCAAAGCATAGACAGTTGGAAGCGTCAGTCTTCTTGTACTTAAGTCGGCATTGTGCCTTTTCTATTTAATTCCGATGCAATTTCTGTGTTTCGTCGTCAATAAGAAGGTCCAAGGGATACAGTAAACCTGAAGTGAAGCATCGGAATCTATAACTAGTGTCACAGGAATGGTTCAAAACATAGACAGCATGAAGAGTCAGTCTTCTTCTACTTAACTCGGCATTGCGACTTTTGTATTTAATTCCGATGCAATTTCTGTGTTTCATCGTCAATAAGAGTTTCAGAGGGATAGAGTAAACCTGAAGTGAAGCATCGGAATCTATATCTAGTGTCACAGGAAAGGTTCAAAACATAGACAATAAGAAGAGTCAGTCTTCTTGTACTTAAGTCCGCTTTGTGCCCTATGTATTTAATTTCGATGCAATTACTGTGTTTCATCGTCAAAAGAAAGTCAGAGGGATACAGTAAACCTGAAGTGAAGCATCGGAATCTAAAAGTGGTCTCACAGGAATGGTTCAAAACAGAGACAGTAAGAAGAGTCAGTCTTCTTGTACTTAAATCGGCATTGTGCCTTTTGTATTTAATTCGGATGCAATTTCTGTGTTTCATCGTCAATAAAAGTTTCATAGGGATAGAGTAAACCTGAAGTGAAGCATCGGAATCTATAACTGGTGTTACAGGAATGGTTCAAAACATAGACTGTAAGAAGAGTCAGTCATCTTGTACTTAAGTCGGCATTGTGCCTTTTGTATTTAATTCCGATGCAATGTCTGTGTTTCATCGTCAATAAGAATGTCAGAGGGATACAGTAAACCTGAAGTGAAGCATCGGAATCTAAAAGTGGTCTCACAGGAATGGTTCAAAACAGAGACAGTAAGAAGAGTCAGTCTTCTTGTACTTAAATCGGCATTGTGCCTTTTGTATTTAATTCGGATGCAATTTCTGTGTTTCATCGTCAATAAGAGTTTCATAGGGATACAGTAAACCTGAAGTAAAGCATCGGAATTTATAAGTAGTGTCACAGGAATGGTTCAAAACATAGTCATTATGAAGAGTCAGTCTTCTTGTACGTAAGTCTGCATTGTGCATTTTGTATTTAATTCCGATGCAATTTGTGTGTTTCATCGTCAATAAGAAGGTCCAAGGGATACAGTAAACCTGAAGTGAAGCACCGGAATCTATAACTAGTGTCACAGGAATGGTTCAAAACATAGACTGTATGAAGAGTCAGTCTTCTTGTACTTAAGTCATCATTGTGCCTTTTGTATTTAATTCCGATGCATATTCTGTATTTCATCGTCAATAAGAGGGTGCAAGGCATACAGTAAACATATAGTGAAGCATCGGAATCCAAAACTGGGCCACAGGAAATGTTCAAATCATAGCTAGTAAGAAGAGTCAGTCTTATTGTACCTAAGATGGCATTACGCCTTTTGTATTTAATTCCGATGCAATTTCTGTGTTTCATCGTCAATAAGAAGGTCAGAGGGATACAGTAACCTGACGTGAAGCATCGGAATCTACAATTAGTGTCACAGGAATGGTTCAAAACATAGACAGTAGGAAGAGTCAGTCTTCTTGTACTTAAGTCGGCATGGTGCCTTTTCTATTTATTTCCAATGCAATTTCGGTGTTTCGTCGTCAATAAGAAGGTCCAAGGGAAACAGTAAACCTGAAGTGAAGCATCGGAATCTATAACTAGTGTCACAGGAATGGTTCAAATCGTAGACAGTAAGAAGAGTCAGTCTTCTAGTACTTAAGTCGGCATTGTGCCTTTTGTATTTAATTCCGATGCAATTTCTGTGTTTCATCGTCGATAAGAAGGTCCAAGGGATACAGTAAACCTGAAGTCAAGCATCGGAATCTATAACTAATGTTACAGGAAAGGTTCAAAACATAGGCTGTAAGAAGAGTCAGTCTTCTTGTACTTAAGTTGGCATTGTGCCTTCTGTATTTAATTCCGATGCTATTTCTTTGTTTCATCGTCAATAAGATGGTCCAACGGATACAGTAAACCTGAAGTGAAGCATCGGAATCTATAACTAGTGTCACAGGAATGGTTCAAAACATAGACAGTATGAAGAGTCAGTCTTCTTGTACTTAACTCGGCCTTGTGACTTTTGTATTTAATTCCGATGCAATTTCTGTGTTTCATCGTCAATAAGAGTTTCAGAGGGATAGAGTAAACCTGAAGTGAAGCATCGGAATATATAACTAGTGTCACAGGAATGGTTCAAAACATACACAGCAAGAAGAGTCAGTCTCCTTGTACTTAAGTCGGCATTGTGCCTTTTCTATTTAATTCCGATGCAATTTCTGTGTTTCGTCGTCAATAAGAAGGTCCAAGGGATACAGTAAACCTGAAGTGAAGCATCGGAATCTATAACTAGTGTTACAGGAATGGTTCAAAACATAGACTGTAAGAAGAGTCAGTCATCTTGTACTTAAGTCGGCATTGTACCTTTTGTATTTAATTCCGATGCAATGTCTGTGTTTCATCGCCAATAAGAATGTCAATGGGATACAGTAAACCTGAAGTGAAGCATCGGAATCTAAAAGTGGTCTCACAGGAATGGTTCAAAACAGAGACAGTAAGAAGAGTCAGTCTTCTTGTACTTGAGTATGCATTGTGCCTTTTGTTTTTAATTCGGATGCAATTTCTGTGTTACATCGTCAATAAGAAGGTCCAAGGGATAGAGTAAACTTGAAGTGAAGCATCGGAATCGATAACTAGTGTCACAGGAATGGTTCAAACCATAGACTATAAGACGAGTCAGTCTTTTTGTACTTAAGTCGGCATTGTGCCTTTTGTACTTAATTCCGATGCAATTTCTGTGTTTCTTCGTCAATAAGAAGGTCCAAGGGAAACAGTAAACATATAGTGAAGCATCGGAATCTAAAACTGGCCTCACAGGAAATGTTCAAATCATAGTCAGTAAGAAGAGTCAGTCTTCATATACTTAAGTCGGCATTGTGCCTTTTCTATTTAATTCCGATGCAATTTCTGTGTTTCATCGTCAATAAGACAGTCCAAGGGTTACAGTAAACCTGAAGTGAAGCATCGGAATCTAAAACCGGTCTCACAGGAAAGGTTCAAAACGTAGAGAGTAAGAAGAGCCAGTCATCTTGCATTTGAGTCGGCATTGTGCCTCTTGTATTTAATTCCAATGCAATTTCTGTATTTCATCGTCAATAAGAAGGTCCAAGGGATACAGTAAACATATAGTGAAGCATCGGAATCTAAAACTGGTCTCACAGGAAATGTTCACAACATAGTCAGTAAGAAGTGTCAGCCTTCTTGTACTTAAATCGGAATTGTGCATTTTGTATTTAATTCCGCTGCAATTTCTGTGTTTCATCGTCAATAAGAAGGACCAACGTATACAGTAAACCTGAAGTGAAGCATCGTTATCTATAACTAGTGTCACAGGAATGGTTAAAATCATAGACAGTAGGAAGAGTCAGTCTTCTTGTACTTAAGTCGGCATTGTGCCTTTTGTATTTAATTCCGATGCTATTTCTGTGTTTCATCGTCAATAAGAAGGTCCAAGGGATGCAGTAAACCTGAAGTGAAACATCGGAATCTATAACTAGTGTCACAGGAATGGTTCAAAACATAGACAGTAGGAAGAGTCAGTCTTCTTGTACTTAAGTCGGCATTGTGCCTTTTCTATTTAAGTCCGATGCAATATCTGTGTTTCATCGTCAATAAGAATGTCAGAGGGATACAATAAACCTAAAGTGAAGCATCAGAATCTATAACTAGTGTCACAGGAATGGTTCCAAACATAGTCAGTAAGAAGAGTCAGTCTTCATGTACTTAAGCCGGCATTGTGCATTTTGTATTTAATTCCGATGCAATTTCTGTGTTTCATCGTCAATAAGAAGGTCCAAGGGATACAGTAAACCGGAAGTGAAGCACCGGAATCTATAACTAGTGTCACAGGAATGGTTTCAAATCATAGACTGTAAGAAGAGTCAGTCTTCTTGTACTTAAGTCGGCATTGTGCCTTTTGTATTTAATTCCGATGCATATTCTGTGTTTCATCGTCAATAAGAGGGTCCAAGGGATACAGTAAACATATTGTGAAGCATCGGAATCCAAAACTGGGCCACAGGAAATGTTCAAATCATAGCTATTAAGAAGAGTCAGTCTTATTGTACTTAAGATGGCATTACGCCTTTTGTATTTAATTCCGATGCAATTTCTGTGTTTCATCGTCAATAAGAAGGTCAGAGGGATACAGTAACCTGACGTGAAGCATCGGAATCTACAACTAGTGTCACAGGAATGCTTCAAAACATAGACAGTAGGAAGAGTCAGTCTTCTTGTACTTAAGTCGGCATGGTGCCTTTTCTATTTATTTCCAATGCAATTTCGGTGTTTCGTCGTCAATAAGAAGGTCCAAGGGATACAGTAAACCTGAAGTGAAGCATCGGAATCTTTAACTAGTGTCACAGGAATGGTTCAAATCGTAGACAGTAAGAAGAGTCAGTCTTCTAGTACTTAAGTCGGCATTGTGCCTTTTGTATTTAATTACGAAGCAAATTCTGTGTTCCATCGTCAATAAGAAGCTCCAAGGGATACAGTAAACATATGGTGAAGCATCGGAATCTAAAACTGGTCTCACAGGAAATGTTCAAATCATAGTCAGTAAGAAGAGTCAGTATTCATATACTTAAGTCGGCATTGTGCCTTTTCTATTTAATTCCGATGCAATTTCTGTGTTTCATCGTCAATAAGAGGGTCCAAGGGTTACAGTAAACCTGAAGTGAAGCATCGGAATCTAAAACCGGTCTCACAGGAAAGGTTCAAAACGTAGAGAGTAAGCAGAGCCAATCATCTTGCATTTGAGTCGGCATTGTGCCTCTTGTATTTAATTATAATGCAATTTCTGTATTTCATCGTCAATAAGAAGGTCCAAGGGATACAGTAAACATATAGTGAAGCATCGGAATCTAAAACTGGTCTCACAGGAAATGTTCAGAACATAGTCAGTAAGAAGAGTCAGTCTTCTTGTACTTAAGTCGGAATTGTGCATATTGTATTTAATTCCGCTGCAATTTCTGTGTTTCATCGTCAATAAGAAAGACCAACGTATACAGTAAACCTGACGTGAAGCATCGTTATCTATAACTAGTGACACAGGAATGCTTAAAATCATAGACAGTGGGAAGAGGTAGTCTTCTTGTACTTATGTCGGCATTGTGCCTTTTGTATTTAATTCCGATGCTATTTCTGTGTTTCATCGTCAATAAGAAGGTCCAAGGGATACAGTAAACCTGAAATGAAGCACCGGAATCTATAACTAGTGTCACAGGAATGGTTCAAAACATAGACTGTATGAAGAGTCAGTCTTCTTGTACTTAAGTTGGCATTGTGCCTTTTGTATTTAATTCCGATACATATTCTGTGTTTCATCGTCAATAAGAGGGTCCAAGGGATACAGTAAACATATAGTGAAGCATCGGAATCCAAAACTGGGCCACAGGAAATGTTCAAATCATAGCTAGTAAGAAGAGTCAGTCTTATTGTACTTAAGATGGCATTACGCCTTTTGTATTTAATTCCGATGCAATTTCTGTGTTTCATCGTCAATAAGAAGGTCAGAGGGATACAGTAACCTGACGTGGAGCATCGGAATCTACAACTAGTGTTACAGGAATGGTTCAAAACATAGACAGTAGGAAGAGTCAGTCTTCTTGTACTTAAGTCGGCTTGGTGCCTTTTCTATTTATTTCCAATGCAATTTCGGTGTTTCGTCGTCAATAAGAAGGTCCAAGGGATACAGTAAACCTGAAGTGAAGCATCGGAATCTATAACTAGTGTCACAGGAATGGTTCAAATCATAGACAGTAAGAAGAGTCAGTCTTCTAGTACTTAAGTCGGCATTGTGCCTTTTCTATTTAATTCCGATGCAATTTCTGTGTTTCATCGTCGATACGAAAGTCCAAGGGATACAGTAAACCTGAAGTGAAGCATCGGAATCGATAACTAGTCTCACAGCAATTGCTCAAAACATAGACAGTAAGAAGAGTCAGTCTTCTTGTACTTAAGTCGGCACTGTGCATTTTGTATTTAATTCCGAAGCAAATTCTGTGTTTCATCGTCAATAAGAAGGTCCAAGGGATACAGTAAACATATAGTGGAGCATCGGAATCTAAAACTGGTCTCACAGGAAATGTTCAAATCATAGTCAGTAAGAAGTGACAGTCATCTTGCATTTGAGTCGGCATTGTGCCTTTTGTGTTTCATTCCGATGCAATTTCTGTGTTTCATCGTCAATAAGAGGGTCCATGGGTTACAGTAAACCTGAAGTGAAGCATCGGAATCTAAAACCGGTCTCACAGGAAAGGTTCAAAACGTAGAGAGTAAGAAGAGTCAGTCTTCTTGTACTAAGTCGGCATTGTGCCTTTTGTATTTAATTCCGATGCAATTTCTGTGTTTCATCGTCAATAAGAAGGTAAGAGGGATACAGTAAACCTCAAGTGAAGCATCGGAATCTATAACTAGTGTCACAGGAATGGTTAAAACATAAGCAGTAGAATGTGTCAGTCTTCTTGTACTTAAGTCGGCATTATGCCTTTTGAATTTAATTCCGATGCAATTTCTGTGTTTCATCATCAATAAGAAGGTCGAAGGGATACAGTAAACCTGAAGTGATGCATCGGAATCTATAACTAGTGTCACAGGAATGGTTCAAAACATAGACAATAAGAAGAGTCAGTCTTCTTGTACTAAGGCGGCATTGTGCCTTTTGTATTTAATTCCGATGCAATTTCTGTGTTTCATCGTCAATAAGAAGGTAAGAGGGAAAACAGTAAACCTCAAGTAAAGCATCGGAATCTATAACTAGTGTCACAGGAATGGTTCAAACGTGGGCAGTAGAAAGAGTCAGACTTCTTGTACTTATGTCGGCATTATGCCTTTTCTATTCAATTCCGGTGCAATATCTGTGTTTCATCGTCACTAAGAAGGTCAGAGGGATACAATAAACCTGAAGTGAAGCATCAGAATCTATAAGTAGTGTCACAGGAATGGTTTGAAACATAGTAAGAAGAGTCAGTCTTCATGTACTTAAGTCGGCATTGTGCATTTTGTATTTAATTCCGATGCAATCTCTGTGTTTCATCGTCAATAATAAGGTCCAAGGGATACAGTAAACATATAGTGAAGCATCGGAATCCAAAACTGGTCACACAGGAAATGTTCAAATCATTGTCAGTAAGAAGAGTCGGTCTTCTTGTACTTAAGTCTGCATTATGCCTTTTGTATTTAATTCCGATGCAATTTCTGTGTTTCATCGTCAATGAGAAGGTCAGAGGGATACAGTAACCTGACGTGAAGCATCGGAATCTACAACTAGTGTCACAGGAATGGTTCAAAACATAGACAGTAGGAAGAGTCAGTCTTCTTGTACTTAAGTCGGCATGGTGCATTTTCTATTTAATTCCGATGCAATATCTGTGTTTCGTCGTGAATAAGATGGTCCATGGGATACAGTAAACCTGTAGTGAAGCATCGGAATCTATAACTAGTGTCACAGGAATGGTTCAAAACATTGACGGCAAGAAGAGGCAGTCTTCTAGTACTTAAGTCGGCATTGTGCCTCTTGTATTTAATTCCAATGCAATTTCTGTATTTCATCGTCAATAAGAAGGTCCAAGGGATACAGTAAACATATAGTGAAGCATCGGAATCTAAAACTGGTCTCACAGGAAATGTTCACAACATAGTCAGTAAGAAGTGTCAGCCTTCTTGTACTTAAATCGGAATTGTGCATTTTGTATTTAATTCCGCTGCAATTTCTGTGTTTCATCGTCAATAAGAAGGACCAACGTATACAGTAAACCTGAAGTGAAGCATCGTTATCTATAACTAGTGTCACAGGAATGGTTAAAATCATAGACAGTAGGAAGAGTCAGTCTTCTTGTACTTAAGTCGGCATTGTGCCTTTTGTATTTAATTCCGATGCTATTTCTGTGTTTCATCGTCAATAAGAAGGTCCAAGGGATGCAGTAAACCTGAAGTGAAACATCGGAATCTATAACTAGTGTCACAGGAATGGTTCAAAACATAGACAGTAGGAAGAGTCAGTCTTCTTGTACTTAAGTCGGCATTGTGCCTTTTCTATTTAAGTCCGATGCAATATCTGTGTTTCATCGTCAATAAGAATGTCAGAGGGATACAATAAACCTAAAGTGAAGCATCAGAATCTATAACTAGTGTCACAGGAATGGTTCCAAACATAGTCAGTAAGAAGAGTCAGTCTTCATGTACTTAAGCCGGCATTGTGCATTTTGTATTTAATTCCGATGCAATTTCTGTGTTTCATCGTCAATAAGAAGGTCCAAGGGATACAGTAAACCGGAAGTGAAGCACCGGAATCTATAACTAGTGTCACAGGAATGGTTTCAAATCATAGACTGTAAGAAGAGTCAGTCTTCTTGTACTTAAGTCGGCATTGTGCCTTTTGTATTTAATTCCGATGCATATTCTGTGTTTCATCGTCAATAAGAGGGTCCAAGGGATACAGTAAACATATTGTGAAGCATCGGAATCCAAAACTGGGCCACAGGAAATGTTCAAATCATAGCTATTAAGAAGAGTCAGTCTTATTGTACTTAAGATGGCATTACGCCTTTTGTATTTAATTCCGATGCAATTTCTGTGTTTCATCGTCAATAAGAAGGTCAGAGGGATACAGTAACCTGACGTGAAGCATCGGAATCTACAACTAGTGTCACAGGAATGCTTCAAAACATAGACAGTAGGAAGAGTCAGTCTTCTTGTACTTAAGTCGGCATGGTGCCTTTTCTATTTATTTCCAATGCAATTTCGGTGTTTCGTCGTCAATAAGAAGGTCCAAGGGATACAGTAAACCTGAAGTGATGCATCGGAATCTTTAACTAGTGTCACAGGAATGGTTCAAATCGTAGACAGTAAGAAGAGTCAGTCTTCTAGTACTTAAGTCGGCATTGTGCCTTTTGTATTTAATTACGAAGCAAATTCTGTGTTCCATCGTCAATAAGAAGCTCCAAGGGATACAGTAAACATATGGTGAAGCATCGGAATCTAAAACTGGTCTCACAGGAAATGTTCAAATCATAGTCAGTAAGAAGAGTCAGTATTCATATACTTAAGTCGGCATTGTGCCTTTTCTATTTAATTCCGATGCAATTTCTGTGTTTCATCGTCAATAAGAGGGTCCAAGGGTTACAGTAAACCTGAAGTGAAGCATCGGAATCTAAAACCGGTCTCACAGGAAAGGTTCAAAACGTAGAGAGTAAGCAGAGCCAATCATCTTGCATTTGAGTCGGCATTGTGCCTCTTGTATTTAATTATAATGCAATTTCTGTATTTCATCGTCAATAAGAAGGTCCAAGGGATACAGTAAACATATAGTGAAGCATCGGAATCTAAAACTGGTCTCACAGGAAATGTTCAGAACATAGTCAGTAAGAAGAGTCAGTCTTCTTGTACTTAAGTCGGAATTGTGCATATTGTATTTAATTCCGCTGCAATTTCTGTGTTTCATCGTCAATAAGAAAGACCAACGTATACAGTAAACCTGACGTGAAGCATCGTTATCTATAACTAGTGACACAGGAATGCTTAAAATCATAGACAGTGGGAAGAGGTAGTCTTCTTGTACTTATGTCGGCATTGTGCCTTTTGTATTTAATTCCGATGCTATTTCTGTGTTTCATCGTCAATAAGAAGGTCCAAGGGATACAGTAAACCTGAAATGAAGCACCGGAATCTATAACTAGTGTCACAGGAATGGTTCAAAACATAGACTGTATGAAGAGTCAGTCTTCTTGTACTTAAGTTGGCATTGTGCCTTTTGTATTTAATTCCGATACATATTCTGTGTTTCATCGTCAATAAGAGGGTCCAAGGGATACAGTAAACATATTGTGAAGCATCGGAATCCAAAACTGGGCCACAGGAAATGTTCAAATCATAGCTATTAAGAAGAGTCAGTCTTATTGTACTTAAGATGGCATTACGCCTTTTGTATTTAATTCCGATGCAATTTCTGTGTTTCATCGTCAATAAGAAGGTCAGAGGGATACAGTAACCTGACGTGAAGCATCGGAATCTACAACTAGTGTCACAGGAATGCTTCAAAACATAGACAGTAGGAAGAGTCAGTCTTCTTGTACTTAAGTCGGCATGGTGCCTTTTCTATTTATTTCCAATGCAATTTCGGTGTTTCGTCGTCAATAAGAAGGTCCAATTGATACAGTAAACCTGAAGTGAAGCATCGGAATCTTTAACTAGTGTCACAGGAATGGTTCAAATCGTAGACAGTAAGAAGAGTCAGTCTTCTAGTACTTAAGTCGGCATTGTGCCTTTTGTATTTAATTACGAAGCAAATTCTGTGTTCCATCGTCAATAAGAAGCTCCAAGGGATACAGTAAACATATGGTGAAGCATCGGAATCTAAAACTGGTCTCACAGGAAATGTTCAAATCATAGTCAGTAAGAAGAGTCAGTATTCATATACTTAAGTCGGCATTGTGCCTTTTCTATTTAATTCCGATGCAATTTCTGTGTTTCATCGTCAATAAGAGGGTCCAAGGGTTACAGTAAACCTGAAGTGAAGCATCGGAATCTAAAACCGGTCTCACAGGAAAGGTTCAAAACGTAGAGAGTAAGCAGAGCCAATCATCTTGCATTTGAGTCGGCATTGTGCCTCTTGTATTTAATTATAATGCAATTTCTGTATTTCATCGTCAATAAGAAGGTCCAAGGGATACAGTAAACATATAGTGAAGCATCGGAATCTAAAACTGGTCTCACAGGAAATGTTCAGAACATAGTCAGTAAGAAGAGTCAGTCTTCTTGTACTTAAGTCGGAATTGTGCATATTGTATTTAATTCCGCTGCAATTTCTGTGTTTCATCGTCAATAAGAAAGACCAACGTATACAGTAAACCTGACGTGAAGCATCGTTATCTATAACTAGTGACACAGGAATGCTTAAAATCATAGACAGTGGGAAGAGGTAGTCTTCTTGTACTTATGTCGGCATTGTGCCTTTTGTATTTAATTCCGACGCTATTTCTGTGTTTCATCGTCAATAAGAAGGTCCAAGGGATACAGTAAACCTGAAATGAAGCACCGGAATCTATAACTAGTGTCACAGGAATGGTTCAAAACATAGACTGTATGAAGAGTCAGTCTTCTTGTACTTAAGTTGGCATTGTGCCTTTTGTATTTAATTCCGATACATATTCTGTGTTTCATCGTCAATAAGTGGGTCCAAGGGATACAGTAAACATATAGTGAAGCATCGGAATCCAAAACTGGGCCACAGGAAATGTTCAAATCATAGCTAGTAAGAAGAGTCAGTCTTATTGTACTTAAGATGGCATTACGCCTTTTGTATTTAATTCCGATGCAATTTCTGTGTTTCATCGTCAATAAGAAGGTCAGAGGGATACAGTAACCTGACGTGGAGCATCGGAATCTACAACTAGTGTTACAGGAATGGTTCAAAACATAGACAGTAGGAAGAGTCAGTCTTCTTGTACTTAAGTCGGCTTGGTGCCTTTTCTATTTATTTCCAATGCAATTTCGGTGTTTCGTCGTCAATAAGAAGGTCCAAGGGATACAGTAAACCTGAAGTGAAGCATCGGAATCTATAACTAGTGTCACAGGAATGGTTCAAATCATAGACAGTAAGAAGAGTCAGTCTTCTAGTACTTAAGTCGGCATTGTGCCTTTTCTATTTAATTCCGATGCAATTTCTGTGTTTCATCGTCGATACGAAAGTCCAAGGGATACAGTAAACCTGAAGTGAAGCATCGGAATCGATAACTAGTCTCACAGCAATTGCTCAAAACATAGACAGTAAGAAGAGTCAGTCTTCTTGTACTTAAGTCGGCACTGTGCATTTTGTATTTAATTCCGAAGCAAATTCTGTGTTTCATCGTCAATAAGAAGGTCCAAGGGATACAGTAAACATATAGTGGAGCATCGGAATCTAAAACTGGTCTCACAGGAAATGTTCAAATCATAGTCAGTAAGAAGTGACAGTCATCTTGCATTTGAGTCGGCATTGTGCCTTTTGTGTTTCATTCCGATGCAATTTCTGTGTTTCATCGTCAATAAGAGGGTCCATGGGTTACAGTAAACCTGAAGTGAAGCATCGGAATCTAAAACCGGTCTCACAGGAAAGGTTCAAAACGTAGAGAGTAAGAAGAGTCAGTCTTCTTGTACTAAGTCGGCATTGTGCCTTTTGTATTTAATTCCGATGCAATTTCTGTGTTTCATCGTCAATAAGAAGGTAAGAGGGATACAGTAAACCTCAAGTGAAGCATCGGAATCTATAACTAGTGTCACAGGAATGGTTAAAACATAAGCAGTAGAATGTGTCAGTCTTCTTGTACTTAAGTCGGCATTATGCCTTTTGAATTTAATTCCGATGCAATTTCTGTGTTTCATCATCAATAAGAAGGTCGAAGGGATACAGTAAACCTGAAGTGATGCATCGGAATCTATAACTAGTGTCACAGGAATGGTTCAAAACATAGACAATAAGAAGAGTCAGTCTTCTTGTACTAAGGCGGCATTGTGCCTTTTGTATTTAATTCCGATGCAATTTCTGTGTTTCATCGTCAATAAGAAGGTAAGAGGGAAAACAGTAAACCTCAAGTAAAGCATCGGAATCTATAACTAGTGTCACAGGAATGGTTCAAACGTGGGCAGTAGAAAGAGTCAGACTTCTTGTACTTATGTCGGCATTATGCCTTTTCTATTCAATTCCGGTGCAATATCTGTGTTTCATCGTCACTAAGAAGGTCAGAGGGATACAATAAACCTGAAGTGAAGCATCAGAATCTATAAGTAGTGTCACAGGAATGGTTTGAAACATAGTAAGAAGAGTCAGTCTTCATGTACTTAAGTCGGCATTGTGCATTTTGTATTTAATTCCGATGCAATCTCTGTGTTTCATCGTCAATAATAAGGTCCAAGGGATACAGTAAACATATAGTGAAGCATCGGAATCCAAAACTGGTCACACAGGAAATGTTCAAATCATTGTCAGTAAGAAGAGTCGGTCTTCTTGTACTTAAGTCTGCATTATGCCTTTTGTATTTAATTCCGATGCAATTTCTGTGTTTCATCGTCAATGAGAAGGTCAGAGGGATACAGTAACCTGACGTGAAGCATCGGAATCTACAACTAGTGTCACAGGAATGGTTCAAAACATAGACAGTAGGAAGAGTCAGTCTTCTTGTACTTAAGTCGGCATGGTGCATTTTCTATTTAATTCCGATGCAATATCTGTGTTTCGTCGTGAATAAGATGGTCCATGGGATACAGTAAACCTGTAGTGAAGCATCGGAATCTATAACTAGTGTCACAGGAATGGTTCAAAACATTAACGGCAAGAAGAGGCAGTCTTCTAGTACTTAAGTCGGCATTGTGCCTTTTGTATTTAATTCCGATGCAATTTCTGTGTTCCTTGTCGATAAGAAGGGCCAGGGGATACAGTAAACCTGAAGTGAAGCATCGGAATCGATAACTAGTGTCACAGGAATTGCTCAAAACATAGACAGTAAGAAGAGTCAGTCCTCTTGTACTTAAGTCGGCATTGTGCAATTTCTATTTAATTCCGAAGCAAATTCTGTGTTTCATCGTCAATTAGAAGGTCCAAGGGATACAGTAAACCTGAAGTGAAGCATCGGAATCCATAACGAGTGTCACAGGAATGGTTCAAAACATAGACAGTAAGAATAGTCAGTATTCTTGTACTTCAGTCGGCATTGTGCCTTTTGTATTTAATTCCGATGCAATTTATGTGTTTCATCCTCAATAAGAAGGTCCACGGGATACAGTAAACCTGAAGTGAAGCATCGTAATCCATAACGTCACAGGAATGGTTCAAAACATAGACAGTAGGAAGAGTCTGTCTTCTTGAACTTAAGTCGGCATTGTGCCTCTTCTATTTAATTCCGATGCAAATTATGTGTTTCATCGTCAAAAAGAAGGTCAAAGGGATACAGTAAACCTTAAGTGAAGCATCGGTATCTATATCTAGTGTCACAGGAAAGGTTCAAAACATAGACAATAAGAAGAGTCAGTCTTCTTGTACTTAAGTCGGCATTGTGCCTTTTCTATTTCATTCCGATGCAATTTCTGTGTTTCATCGTCAATAAGAATGTCAGAGGGATACAGTAAACCTGAAGTGAAGCATCGGAATCTAAAAGTGGTCTCACAGGAATGGTTCAAAACATAGAGAGTAAGAAGAGTCAGTCTTCTTGTACTTAAGTCGGCATTGTGCCTTTTCTATTTAAGTCCGATGCAATATCTTTGTTTCATCGTCAATAAGAATGTCAGAGGGATACAATAAACCTGAAGTGAAGCATCAGAATCTATAACTAGTGTCACAGGAAAAGTTCCAAACATAGTCAGTAAGAAGAGTCAGTCATCATGTACTTAAGTCGGCATTGTGCATTTTGTATTTAATTCCGATGCAATTTCTGTGTTTCATCGTCAATAAGAAGGTCCAAGGGATACAGTAAACCTGAAGTGAAGCACCGGAATCTATAACTAGTGTCACAGGAATGGTTCAAAACATAGACTGTAAGAAGAGTCAGTCTTCTTGTACTTAAGTCGGCATTGTGCCTTTGTATTTAATTCCGATGCATATTCTGTGTTTCATCGTCAATAAGAGGGTCCAAGGGATACAGTAAACATATAGTGAAGCATCGGAATCCAAAACTGGGCCACAGGAAGTGTTCAAATCATAGCTAGTAAGAAGAGTCAGTCTTATTGTACTTAAGATGGCATTACGCCTTTTGTATTTAATTCCGATGCAATTTCTGTGTTTCATCGTCAATAAGAAGGTCAGAGGGATACAGTAACCTGACGTGAAGCATCGGAATCTACAACTAGTGTCACAGGAATGGTTCAAAACATAGACAGTAGGAAGAGTCAGTCTTCTTGTACTTACTTCGGCATTGTGCCTTTTGTATTTAATTCTGATGGAATTTCTGTGCTTCATCGTCAATAAGAGGGTCCATGGGTTACAGTAAACCTGAAGTGAAGCATCGGAATCTAAAACCGGTCTCACAGGAAAGGTTCAAAACGTAGAGAGTAAGAAGAGTCAGTCTTCTTGTACTAAGTCGGCATTGTGCCTTTTGTATTTAATTCCGATGCAATTTCTGTGTTTCATCGTCAATAAGAAGGTAAGAGGGATACAGTAAACCTCAAGTGAAGCATTGGAATCTATAACTAGTGTCACAGGAATGGTTAAAACATAGACAGTAGAAAGAGTCAGTCTTATTGTACTTAAGATGGCATTATGCCTTTTGTATTTAACTCCGATGCAATTTCTGTGTTTCATCATCAATAAGAAGGTCAAAGGGATACAGTAAACCTGAAGTGAAGCATCGGAATCTATATCTAGTGTCACAGGAAAGGTTCAAAACATAGACAATAAGAAGAGTCAGTCTTCTTGTACTTAAGTCGGCATTGTGAATTTTCTATTTCATTCCGATGCAATTTCTGTGTTTCATCGTCAATAAGAATGTCAGAGGGATACAGTAAACCTGAAGTGAAGCATCTGAATCTAAAAGTGGCCTCACAGGAATGGTTCAAAGCAAAGAGAGTATGAAGAGTCAGTCTTCTTGTACTTGAGTCGGCATTGTGCCTTTTGTATTTAATTCTGATGCATTTTCTGTGTTTCATCGTCAATAAGAAAGTCCAAGGGATACAGTAAACTTACAATGAAGCATCGGAATCTAAAACTGGACTCACAGGAAATGTTCACAACCTAGTCGGCAAGAAGAGTCTGTCTTCTTGTACTTAAGTCGGCATTGTGCATTTTGTATTTAATTCCGATGCAATTTCTGTGTTTCATCGTCAATAAGAAGGTCCAAGGGATACAGTAAACCTGAAGTGAAACTTCGTAATCTATAACTAGTGTCACAGGAATGGTTCAAAACATAGACAGTAGGAAGAGTCAGTCTTCTTGTACTTAAGTCGGCATTGTGCCTTTGCTATTCAATTCTGGTGCAGTATCTGTATTTCATCGTCAATAAGAAGGTCAGAGGGATACAATAAACCTGAAGTGAAGCATCAGAATCTATAACTAGTGTCACAGGAATGGTTTGAAACATAGTCAGTAAGAAGAGTCAGTCTTCATGTACTTAAGTCGGCATTGTGCATTTTGTATTTAATTCCGATGCAATCTCTGTGTTTCATCGTCAATAAGAAGGTCCAAGGGATACAGTAAACATATAGTGAAGCATCGGAATCCAAAACTGGTCACACAGGAAATGTTCAAATCATAGTCAGTAAGAAGAGTCGGTCTTCTTGTACTTAAGTCTGCATTATGCCTTTTGTATTTAATTCCGATGCAATTTCTGTGGTTCATCGTCAATAAGAAGGTCATAGGGATACAGTAACCTGACGTGAAGCATCGGAATCTACAACTAGTGTCACAGGAATGGTTCAAAACATAGACAGTAGGAAGAGTCAGTCTTCTTGTACTTAGGTCGGCATGGTGCATTTTCTATTTAATTCCGATGCAATATCTGTGTTTCGTCGTCAACAAGATGGTCCATGGAATACAGTAAACGTGTAGTGAAGCATCGGAATCTATAACTAGTGTCACAGGAATGGTTCAAATCATAGACAGTAAGAAGAGGCAGTCTTCTAGTACTTAAGTCGGCATTGTGCCTTTTGTATTTAATTCCGATGCAATTTCTATGTTTCATCGTCGATAAGAAGGTCCAGGGGATACAGTAAACCTGGAGTGAAGCATCGGAATCGATAACTAGTGTCACAGGAATTGCTCAAAACATAGACAGTAAGAAGAGTCAGTCCTCTTGTACTTAAGTCGGCATTGTGTAATTTGTATTTAATTCCGAAGCAAATTCTGTGTTTCATCGTCAATAAGAAGGTCCAAGGGATACAGTAAACCTGAAGTGAAGCATCGGAATCCATAACTAGTGTCACAGGAATGGGTCAAAACATAGACAGTAAGAATAGTCAGTATTCTTGTACTTAAGTCGGCATTGTTCCTTTTGTATTCAATTCCGATGCAATTTCTGTGTTTCATCGTCAATAAGGGTGTCAGAGGGATACAGTAAACCTGAAGTGAAGCATCGGAATCTAAAAGTGGTCTCACAGGAATGGTTCGAAATATAGAGAGTAAGAAGAGTCAGTCTTCTTGTACTTGAGTCGGCATTGTGCCTTTTGTGTTTAATTCCGATGCAATTTCTGTGTTTCATCGTCAATAAGAAGGTCGAAGGGATACAGTAAACCTGAAGTGATGCATCGGAATCTATAACTAGTGTCACAGGAATGGTTCAAAACATAGACAATAAGAAGAGTCAGTCTTCTTGTACTAAGTCGGCATTGTGCATTTTGTATTTAATTCCGATGCAATTTCTGTGATTCATCGTCAACAAGAAGGTAAGAGGGATACAGTAAACCTCAAGTGAAGCATCGGATTCTATAACTAGTGTCACAGGAATGGTTAAAACATAGGCAGTAGAAAGAGTCAGTCTTCTTGTACTTAAGTCGGAATTATGCCTTTTGTATTTAATTCCGATGCAATTTCTGTGTTTCATCGTCAATAAGAAGGTTTAAGGGATGCAGTAAACTTATAGTGAAGCATCGGAATCTAAAACTAACCTCACAGGAAATGTTCACAACAAAGTCAGCAAGAAGAGTCAGTCTTCTTGTACTTAAGTCGGCATTGTGCATTTTGTATTTAATTCCGATTCAATTTCTGTGTTTCATCGTCAATAAGAAGGTCCAAGGGATACAGTAAACCTGAAGTGATGCATCGGAATCTATAACTAGTGTCACAGGAATGGTTCAAACATAGACAGTAAGAAGAGTCAGATTTCTTGTACTTATGTCGGCATTGTGCCTTTTGTATTTAATTCCGTTGCAATTTCTGTGTTTCATAGTCAATACGAAGGTCAGAGGGATACAGTAAACCGGAGGTGATGCATCGGAATCTAGAACTAGTGTCACAGGAATGGTTCAAAACATAGACAGTAAGAAGAGTCAATTTTCGTGTACTTAAGTCGCCATTGTGCCTTTTGTATTTAATTCCGATGCAATTTCTGTGTTTCATCGTCAATAAGAAGGTAAGAGGGTTACAGTAAACCTCAAGTGAAGCATCGGAATTTATAACTAGTGTCACAGGAGTGGTTAAAACATAGGCAGTAGAAAGAGTCAGTCTTCTTGTACTTAAGCAGCATTATGCCTTTTGTATTTAATTCCGATGCAATTTCTGTGTTTCATCGTCAATAAGAAGTTCCAAGGGATACAGTAAACATATAGTGAAGCATTGGAATCCGAAACTGGTCTCACAGGAAATGTTCAAATCATAGTCAGTAAGAAGAGTCGGTCATCTTGTACTTAAGTCGGCATTATGCCTTTTGTATTTAATTCCGATGCAATTTCTGTGTTTCATCGTCAATAAGAAGGTCAGAGGGATACAGTAACTTGACGTGAAGCATCGGAATCTACAACTAGTGTCACAGGAATGGTTCAAAACATAGACAGTAGGAAGAGTCAGTCTTCTTGTACTTAAGTCGGCATGGTGCCTTTTCTATTTAATTCCGATGCAATTTCTGTGTTTCGTCGTCAATAAGAAGGTCCAAGGGAGACAGTAAACCTGTAGTGAAGCATCGGAATCTATAACTAGTGTCACAGGAATGGTTCAAATCATAGACAGTAAGAAGAGTCAGTCACCTAGTACTTAAGTCGGCATTGTGCCTTTTGTATTTAATTCCGATGCAATTTCTGTGTTTCATCGTCGATAAGAAGGTCCAGGGGATACAGTAAACCTGAAGTGAAGCATCGGAATCGATAACTAGTGTCACAGGAATTGCTCAAAGCATAGACAGTAAGAAGAGTCGGTCTTCTTGTACTTAAGTCGGCATTGTGCAATTTGTATGTAATTCCGAAGCAAATTCTGTGTTTCATCGTCACTAAGAAGGTCCAAGGGATACAGTAAACCTGAAGTGAAGCATCGGAATCCATAACTAGTGTCACAGGAATGGCTCAAAACATAGACAGTAAGAAGAGTCAGTATTCTTGTACTTAAACCTGCATTGTGCCTTTTGTATTTAATCCTGATGCAATTTCTGTGTTTCATCGTCAATAAGTGTGTCAGAGGGATACAGTGAACCTGAAGTGAAGCATCGGAATCTATAATTAGTGTCACAGGAATGGTTCAAAACATAGACAGGTGGAAGAGTCAGTCTTCTTGTACTTAAGTTGGCACTGTGCTTTTCTATTTAATTCCGATGCAATTTCTGTGTTTCGACGTCAATAAGAAGGTCCAAGGGATACAGTAAACCTGAAATGAAGCATCGGAATCTATATCTAGTGTCACAGGAAAGGTTCAAAACATAGACAATAAGAAGAGTCAGTCTTCTTGTACTTAAGTCAGCTTTGTGCATTTTGTAATTAATTCCGATGCAATTACTGTGTTTCATCGTCAAAAAGAAGGTCAAGGGGATACAATAAACCTGAAGTGAAGCATCGGAATCTATATCTAGTGTCACAGGAAAGGTTCAAAACATAGACAATAAGAAGAGTCCGTCTTCTTGTACTTAAGTCGGCATTGTGCCTTTTCTATTTCATTCCGATGCAATTTCTGTGTTTCATCGTCAATAAGAATGTCAGAGGTATACAGTAAACCTGAAGTGAAGCATCGAAATCTAACAGTGGTCTTACAGGAATGGTTAAAACATAGAGAGTAAGAAGAGTCAGTCTTCTTGTACTTGAGACGGCATTGTGCCTTTTGTATTTAATTCCGATGCAGTTACTGTGTTTCATCGTCAATAAGAAGGTCGAAGGGATACAGTAAACCTGAAGTGATGCGTCGGAATCTATAACTAGTGTCACAGGAATGGTTCAAAACATAGACAATAAGAAGAGTCAGTCTTCTTGTACTAATTCGGCATTGTGCCTTTTGTATTTAATTCCGATGCAATTTCTGTGTTTCATCGTCAATAAGAAGGTAAGAGGGATACAGTAAACCTCAAGTGAAGCATCGGAATCTATAACTAGTGTCACAGGAATGGTTAAAACATAGGCAATAGAAAGAGTCAGTCTTCTTGTACTTAACTCGGCATTATGCCTTTTGTATTTAATTCGGATGCAATTTCTGTGTTTCCTCGTCAATAAGAAGGTCCAAGGGATACAGTAAACTTATAGTGAAGCATCGGAATCTAAAACTGGACTCACAGGAAATGTTCACAACATAGTCAGCAAGAAGAGTCTGTCATCTTCTACTTAAGTCGGCATTGTGCATTTTGTATTTAATTCCGATGCAATTTCTGTGTTTCATCGTCAATAAGAAGGTCCAAGGGATACAGTACACCTGAAGTGAAGCTTCGTAATCTATAACTAGTGTCACAGGAATGGTTCAAAACATAGCCAGTACGAAGAGTCAGTCTTCTTGTACTTAAGTCGGCATTGTGCCTTTTGTATTTAATTCCGATGCAATTTCTGTGTTTCATAGTCGATATGAAGGTCCAGGGGATACAGAAATCCTGAAGTGAAGCATCGGAAACTATAACTAGTGTCACAGGAATGGTTCAAAGCATTGACAGTTGGAAGAGTCAGTCTTCTTGTACTTAAGTCGGCAATGTGCCTTTTGCATTTAATTCCGATGCGATTTCTGTGTTTCATCGTCAATAAGAAAGTCAGAGGGATACAGTAAACCTGAAGTGAAGCATCAGAATCTATAATTAGTGTCACAGGAATGGTTCAAAACTTAGAGAGTAAGAAGAGCCAGTCATCTTTAATTTGAGTCGGCATTGTGCCTTTTGTATTTAATTCCGTTGCAATTTCTGTGTTTCTTCGTCAATAAGAAGGACAGAGGGAATCAGTTAACCTGAAGTGACGCATCGGAATCTAGAACTAGTGTCACAGGAATGGTTAAAACATAGACAGTAGGAAGAGTCAGTCTTCTTGTACTTAAGTCGGCATTGTGCCTCTTGTATTTAATTCCGATGCAATTTCTGTGTTTCATCGTCAATAAGAAGGTCCAAGGGATACAGTAAACATATAGTGAAGCATCGGAATCTAAAACTGGTCTCACAGGAAATGTTCACAACGTAGTCAGTAAGAAGAGTCAGTCTTCTTGTACTTAAGACGGCATTGTGCAATTTGTATTTAATTCCGATGCAATTTCTGTGTTTCATCGTCAATAAGAAGGTCAGAGGTATACAGTAAACCTGAAGTGAAGCATCGGAATCTATAACTAGTGTCACAGGAATGGTTCAAAACATAGACAGTTGGAAGAGTCAGTCTTCTTGTACTTAAGTCGGCATTGTGCATTTTCTATTTAATTCCGATGCAATTTCTGTGTTTCGTCGTCAATAAGAAGGTCCAAGGGATACAGTAAACCTGAACTGAAGCATCGGAATCTATAACTAGTGCCACAGGAATGGTTCAATACATAGACAGTAAGAAGAGTCAGTCTTCTAGTACTTAAGTCGGCATTGTGCCTTTTGTATTTATTTCCGATGCAATTTCTGTCTTTCATCGTCGATAAAAAGGTCCAAGGGATAGAGTAAACCTGATGTGAAGCATCGGAATCGATAACTAGTCTCACAGGAATTGCTCAAATCATAGACAGTAAGAAGAGTCAGTCTTCTTGTACTTAAGTCGGCATTGTGCATTTTGTATTTAATTCCGAAGCAATTTCTGTGTTTCATCGTCAATAAGAAGGTCCAAGGGATACAGTAAACATATAGTGAAGCATCGGAATCTAAAACTGGTCTCACAGGAAATGTTCAAATCACAGTCAGTAAGAAGTGACAGTCATCTTGCATTTGAGTCGGCATTGTGCCTTTTGTATTTAATTCCGATGCAATTTCTGTGTTTCATCGTCAATAAGAGGGTCCATGGGTTACAGTAAACCTGAAATGAAGCATCGGAATCTAAAACCGTTCTCACAGGAATGGTTCAAAACGTAGAGAGTAAGAAGAGCCAGTCATCTTGCATTTGACTCGGCATTGTGCCGTTTGTATTTAATTCCGATGCAATTTCTGTGTTTCATCGTCAATAAGAAGGTCAGAGGGATACAGTAAACCTGAAGTGAAGCATCGGAATCTATAACTAGTGTCACAGGATTGGTTAAAACATAGACAGTTGGAAGAGTCAGTCTTCTTGTACTTAAGTCAGCATTGTGCCTTTTGTATTTAATTCCGATGCAATTTCTGTATTTCATCGTCAATAAAAAGGTCCAAGGGATACAGTAAACATATAGTGAAGCATCGGAATCTAAAACTGGTGTCACAGGAAATGTTCACAACATAGTCAGTAAGAAGAGTCAGTCTTCTTGTACTTAAGTCGGCATTGTGCATTTTGTATTTAATTCCGCTGCAATTTCTGTGTTTCATCGTCAATAAGAAGGACCAAGGTATACAGTAAACCTGAAGTGAAACATCGGAATCTATAACTAGTGTCACAGGAATGGTTCAGAGCATAGACAGCAAGAAGAGTCAGTCTTCTTGTACTTAAGTCGGCATTGTGCCTTTTGTATTTAATTCCGATGCTATTTCTGTGTTTCATCGTCGATAAGAAGGTCCAAGGGAGACAGTAAACCTGAAGTGAAGCATCGGAATCTGTAACTAGTGTCACAGGAATTGCTCAAAACATAGACAGTAAGTAGAGTCAGTCTTCTTGTACTTAAGTCGGCATTGTGCCCTTTGCATTTAATTCCGATGCAAACTCTGTGTTTCATCGTCAATAAGAAGGTCCAAGGGATACAGTAAACCTGAAGTGAAGTATCGGAATCTATAACTAGTGTTACAGTAATGGTTCAAACCATAGACTGTAAGAAGAGTCAGTCTTCTTGTACTTAAGTCGGCATTGTGCCTTTTCTATTTAATTCCGGTGCAATATCTGTGTTTCATCGTCAATAAGAAGGTCAGAGGGATACAATAAACCTGAAGTGAAGCATCAGAATCTATAACTAGTGTCACAGGAATGGTTTCAAACATAGTCAGTAAGAAGAGTCAGTCTTCATGTACTTAAGTCGGCATTGTGCCATTTGTATTTAATTCCGATGCAATTTCTGTGTTTCATCGTCAATAAGGAGGTCCAAGGGATTCAGTAAACCTGTAGTGAAGCATCGGAATCTATTACTAGTGTCACAGGAATGGTTCAAATCATAGACAGTAAGAAGAGTCAGTCTTCTAGTACTTAAGTCGGCATTGTGCCTTTTGTATTTAATTTCGATGCAATTTCTGTGTATCATCGTCGATAAGAAGGTCCAGGGGATACAGTAACCTGACGTGAAGCATCGGAATCTACAACTAGTGTCACAGGAATGGTTCAAAACATAGACAGTGGGAAGTGTCAGTCTTCTTGTACTTAAGTTGGCACTGTGCCTTTTCTATTTAATTCCGACGCAATTTCTGTGTTTCGTCGTCAATAAGAAGGTCCGAGGTATACAGTAAACCTGATGTGAAGCATCGGAATCTATATCTAGTGTCACAGGAAAGGTTCAAAACATAGAAAAAAAACATAGACAATAAGAAGAGTCAGTCTTCTTGTACTTAAGTCCGCTTTGTGCCTTTTGTATTTAATTCCGATGCAATTACTGTGTTTCATCGTCAAAAAGAAGGTCAGAGGGATACAGTAAACCTGAAGTGAAGCATCGGAATCTATAACTAGTGTCACAGGAATGGTTCAAAACATAGACAGTGGGAAGAGTCAGTCTTCTTGTACTTAAGTCGGCATTTTGCCTTTTCTATTTAATTCCGGTGCAATATCTGTGTTTCATAGGCAATAAGAAGGTCAGAGGGATACAATAAACCTGAAGTGAAGCATCAGAATCTATAACTAGTGTCACAGGAATGGTTTCAAACATAGTCAGTAAGAAGAGTCAGTCTTCATGTACTTAAGTCGGCATTGTGCCTTTTGTATTTAATTCCGATGCAATTTCTGTGTTTCATCGTCAATAAGAAGGTCCAAGGGATTCAGTAAACCTGTAGTGAAGCATCGGAATCTATAACTAGTGTCACAGGAATGGTTCAAATCATAGACAGTAAGAAGAGTCAGTCTTCTAGTACTTAAGTCGGCATTGTGCCTTTTGTATTTAATTCCGATGCAATTTCTGTGTTTCATCGTCGATAAGAAGGTCCAGGGGATACAGTAACCTGACGTGAAGCATCGGAATCTACAACTAGTGTCACAGGAATGGTTTAAGCATAGACAGTTGGAAGAGTCAGTCTTCTTGTACTTAAGTTGGCACTGTGCCTTTTCTATTTAATTCCGATGCAATTTCTGTGTTTCGTCGTCAATAAGAAGGTCCAAGGGATACAGTAAACCTGAAGTGAAGCATCGGAATCTATACCTAGTGTCACAGGAAAGGTTCAAAACATAGACAATAAGAAGAGTCAGTCTTATTGTACTTAAGTCCGCTTTGTGCCTTTTGTATTTTATTCCGATGCAATTACTGTGTTTCATCGTCAAAAAGAAGGTCAGAGGGTTACAGTAAACCTGAAGTGAAGCATCGGAATCTATAACTAGTGTCACAGGAATGGTTCAAAACATAGACACTAGGAAGAGTCAGTCTACTTGTACTTAAGTCGGCATTGTGCCTTTTGTATATAATTCCGATGCAATTTCTGTGTTTCATCGTCAATAAGAAGGTCCAAGGGATACAGTAAACATATAGTGAAGCATCGGAATCTATAACTAGTGTCACAGGAATGGTTCAAAACATACACAGCAAGAAGAGTCAGTCTTCTTGAACTTATGTCGGCATTGTGCATTTTGTATTTAATTCCGATGCAATTTCTGTGTTTCATCGTCAGTAAGAAGGTCAGAGGGATACAGTAAACCTGAAGTGAAGCATCGGAGTCTATAACTAGTGTAACAGGAATGGATCAAAGCATAGACAGTAGGAAGAGTCTGTCTTCTTGTACTTAAGTCGGCATTATGCCCTTTGTATCTAATTCCGATGCAATATCTGTGTTTCATTGTCGATAAGACGTTCCAAGGGATACAGTAAACTTGAAGTGAAGCATCGGAATCTATAACTAGTGTCACAGGAATTGTTCAAAACATAGACAGTAATAAGTGTAAGTCTTCTTGTACCTTAGTCGGCATTGTGCCTTTTGTATTTAATTCCGATTCAATTTCTGTGTTTCATCGTAAATAAGAAGGTCAGAGGTATACAATAAACATATAGTGAAGCATCGGAATCTAAAACTGGTCTCACAGGAAAGGTTCAAAACATAGAGAGTAAGAAGAGCCAGTCATCTTGTATTTGAATCGGCATTGTTCCTTTTCTATTTAATTCCGATGCAATTTCTGTGTTTCATCGTCAATACGAAGGTCCTAGGGATACAGTAAACCTGAAGTGAAGCATCGGAATCTATAACTAGTGTCACAGGAATGGTTCAAAACATATACAGTAAGATGAGTCAGTCTTCTTGTACGTAAGTCGGCATTGTGCCTTTTGTATTTATTTCCGATGCAATTTCTGTGTTTCGTCGTCAATAAGAAGGTCCAAGGGATACATTAAACCTGAAGTGAAGCATCGGAATCTATATCTAGTGTCACAGGAAAGGTTCAAAACATAGACAGTAAGTAGAGTCAGTCTTCTTGTACTTAAGTCGGCATTGTGCCTTTTGCATTTCAATCCGATGCAATTTCTGTGTTAAAACGTGAATGAGAAGGTCAGAGGGATACCGTAAAACTGAAGTGGAGCATCGGAATCTATAACTTGTGTTACAGGAATGGTTCAAAAAAAACTGTAAGAAGAGTCAGTCTTCTTGTACTTAAGTCGACATTGTGCCTGTTCTATTTAATTCCGATGCAATTTCATTGTTTCATCGTCAATAAGAATGTCAGAGGGATACACTAAACCTGAAGTGAAGCATCGGAATCTATAACTAGTGTCACAGGAATGGTTCATAACATAGAAACTAGGAAGAGTCAGTCTGATTGTACTTAAGTCGGCTTTGTGCCTTTTCTATTTAATTCCGATGCAATTTCTGTGTTTCGTCGTCAATAGGAAGGTCCAAGGGAAACAGTAAATCTGAAGTGAAGCATCGGAATCTATATCTAGTGTCACAGAAAAGTTTCAAAACATAGACAGTAAGAAGAGTCAGTCTTCTTGTACTTAAGTCGGCATTGTGCACTTTGTATTTAATTCCGATGCAACTTCTGTGTTTCATCGTCAATAAGAAGGTCAGAGGGATCCAGTAAACCTGAAGTGAAGCATCGGAATCTATAACTAGTGTCACAGCAATGGTTCAAAGCATAGACAGTAAGATGAGTCAGTCTTCTTGTACGTAAGTCGGCATTGTGCATTTTGTATTTATTTCCGATGCAATTTCTGTGTTTCGTCGTTAATAAGAAGGTCAAAGGGATACATTAAACCTGAAGTGAAGCATCGGAAACTATATCTAGTGTCACAGAAAAGATTCAAAACATAGACAGTAAGAAGAGTCAGTCTTCTTGTACTTAAGTCGGCATTGTGCACTTTGTATTTAATTCCGATGCAACTTCTGTGTTTCATCGTCAATAAGAAGGTCAGAGGGATGCAGTAAATCTGAAGTGATGCTTAGGAATCTATAACTAGTGTCACAGGAATGGTTCAAAGCATAGACAGTAGGAAGAGTCATGCTTCTTGTACTTAAGTAGGCATTCTGCTTTTCAATTTAATTCCGATGCAATTTCTGTGTTTCGTCGTCAATACGAAGGTCAGAGAGATACAGTAAACCTGAAGTGCTGCATCGGAAACCATAACTAGAGTAACAGGAATGGTTCAAAACATACACAGCAAGAAGTGTCAGTCTTCTTGTACTTAAGTCGGATTTATGCCTTTTGTATTTAATTCCGATGCAATTTCTGTGTTTCATCGTCAATAAGAAGGTCCAAGGGATACAGTAAACATATAGTGAAGCATCGGAATCTAAAACTGGTCTCACAGGAATGGTTCAAAACATAGTTAGTAAGAAGAGCCAGTCATCTTGTATTTGAGTCGGCATTGTGGCTTTTGTATTTAATTCCGATGCAATTTCTGTGTTTCATCGTCAATAAGAAGGTCAGAGGGAATCAGTAAACCAGAAGTGAAGGATCGGAATCTATAACAAGTGTGACAGGAATGGTTAAAACATAGAAAGTAGGAAGAGTCGGTCTTCTTGTACTTAAGCCGTCATTGTGCCTCTTGTATTTAATTCCGACGCAATCTCTTTGTTTCATCGTCAATAAGAAGGTCGAAGGGTTACAGTAAACATATAGTGTAGCATCGGAATCTAAAACTGGTCCCACAGGAAATGTTCACAACATAGACAGTAAGAAGAGTCAGACTTCTTGTACTTAAGTCGGCATTGTGCATTTTGTATTTAATTCCGATGCAATTTCTGTGTTTCATCGTCTATAAGAAGGTCAGAGGGATACAGTAAACCTGAAGTGAAGCATCGGAATCTATAACTAGTGTCACAGGAATTGTTCAAAACATAGACAGTAGGAAGAGACAGTCTTCTTGTACTTAAGTCGGCATTGTGCCTTTTCTATTTAATTCAAATGCAATTTCTGTGTTTCGTCGCCAATAAGTAGGTCCAAGGGAAACAGTAAACCTGAATTGAAGCATCGGAATCTATAACTAGTGTCACAGGATTGGTTCAAAACATAGAAACTAGGAATAGTCAGTCTTCTTGTACATATGTCAGCATTGTGCCTTTTGCATTTAGTTCCGATGCAATTTCTGTGTTTCATCGTCAATAAGAAGTTCAGAGGGATACAGTAAACATGAAGTGAAGCATCGGAATCTATAACTAGTGTCACAGGAATGGTTCAAAACATAGACTGTAAGAAGAGTCAGTCTTCTTGTACATAAGTCGGCAGTGTGCCTTTTCTATTTAATTCCGATGCAATTACTGTGTTTCACCGTCAATAAGAATGTCAGAGGGATGCAGTAAACCTGAAATGAAGCATCGGAATATATAACTAGTGTCACGGGAATGATTCAAAACATAGACAGAAGGAAGAGTCAGTCTTCTTGTACTTCAGTCGGCATTGTGCCTTTCGTACCTAATTCCGATGCAATTTTTTGTGTTTCATCGTCAATAAGAAGGTCCAACGGATACAGTAAACCTGAAGTAAAGCATCGGAATCTATAACTAGTGTCACAGGAATGGTTCAAAACATACACAGCAAGAAGAGTCAGTCTTCTTGTACTTAAGTCGGCATTGTGCCTTTTTTATTTAATTCCGATGCAATTTCTGTGTTTCATCGTAAATAAGAAGGTCAGAGGGATACAATAAACATATAGTGAAGCATCGGAATCTAAGACTGGTCTCACAGGAAAGGTTCAAAACATAGAGAGTAAGAAAAGCCAGTCATCTTGTATTTGAGTCGGCATTGTTCCTTTTCTATTTAATTCCGATGCAATTTCTGTGTTTCATCGTCAATACGAAGGTCCTAGGGATAGAGTAAACCTGAAGTGAAGCATCAAAATCTATAACTAGTGTCACAGGAATGGTTCAAAACATATACAGTAAGATGAGTCAGTCTTCTTGCACGTAAGTCGGCATTGTGCCTTTTCTATTTATTTCCGATGCAATTTCTGTGTTTCGTCGTCAATAAGAAGGTCCAAGGGATACATTACACCTGAAGTGAAGCAAAGGAATCTATATCTAGTGTCACAGGAAAGGTTCAAAACATAGACAGTAAGTAGAGTCAGTCTTCTTGTACTTATGTAGGCATTGTGCCTTTTGCATTTAATTCCGATGCAATTTCTGTGTTTCATCGTGAATAAGAATGTCAGAGGGATACAGTAAAACTGAAGTGAAGCATCGGAATCTATAACTTGTGTTACAGGAATGGTTCAAAAAAAAAACTGTGAGAAGAGTCAGTCTTCTTGTACTTACGTCGGCATTGTGCCTTTTCTATTTAATTCCGATGCAATTTCTGTGTTTCATCGTCAATAAGAATGTCAGAGAGATACACTAAACCTGAAGTGAAGCATCGGAATCCATAACTAGTGTCACAGGAACGGTTCAAAACATACACAGCAAGAAGTGTCGGTCTTCTTGTACTTAAGTCGGATTTAAGCCTTTTGTATTTACTTCCGATCCAATTTCTGTGTTTCATCGTCAATAAGAAGGTCAGAGGGAATCAGTAAACCAGAAGTGAAGGATGGGAATCTATAACTAGTGTCACAGCAATGGTTAAAACATTGATAGTAGGAAGAGTCAGTCTTCTTGTACTTGAGCCGTCATTGTGCCTCTTGTATTTAATTCCGATGCAATTTCTGTGTTTCATCGTCAATAAGAAGGTCCAAGGGATACAGTAAACATATAGTGTAGCATCGGAATCTAAAACTGGTCTCACAGGAAATGTTCACAACATAGTCAGTAAGAAGAGTCAGTCTTCTTGTACTTAAGTCGGCATTGTGCATTTTGTATTTAATTCCGATGCAATTTCTGTGTTTCATCGTCTATAAGAAAGTCAGAGGGATACAGTAAACCTGAAGTGAAGCATCGGAATCATAACTAGTGTCACAGGAATGGTTCAAAACATAGACAGTAGGAAGAGACAGTCTTCTTGTACTTAAGTCGGCATTGTGCCTTTTCTATTTAATTCAAATGCAATTTCTGTGTTTCGTCGTCAATAAGTAGGTCCAAGGGAAACAGTAAACCTGAAATGAAGCATCGGAATCTATAACTAGTGTCACAGGAAAGGTTCAAAATATAGACAGTAAGTAGAGTCAGTCATCTTGTACATAAGTCGGCATTGTGCCTTTTCTATTTAATTCCGATGCAATTTCTGTGTTTCGTCGTCAATAAGGAGGTCCAAGGGATACAGTAAATCTGAAGTGAAGCATCGGAATCTATATCTAGTGTCACAGGACAGGTTCAAACATAGACAGTAAGAAGAGTCAGTCTTCTTGCAGAAATGTCAACATTGTGCCTTCTGTATTTAATTCCGATGCAATTTCTGTGTTTCATCGTCAATAAGAAGGTCAGAGTGATACAGTAAATCTGAAGTGATGCATCGGAATCTATAAATAGTGTCACAGGAATGGTTCAAAACATAGACAGTAGGAAGAGTCAGTCATCTTGTACTTAAGGCGGCATTGTGCCTTTTGTATTTAATTCCGATGCAATTTCTGTGTTTCATCGTCAATATGAAGGTCCAAGGGATACAGTAAAACTGAAGTGAAGCATCGGAATCTATAACTAGTGTCACAAGAATGGTTCAAAACATAAACAGTAAGAAGTGTCAGTCTTCTTGTACTTAAGTCGGCATTGTGCCATTTGTAATTAATTCCGCAGCAATTTGTGTGTGTCATCGTCAATAAGAAGGTCCATGGGATACAGTAAACATATAGTGAACCATCGGAATCTATAACTAGTGTCACAGGAATGGTTCAAAACTTAGACAGTAGGAAGAGTCAATCTTGTTGTACTTAAGTCGGCATTGTGCCTTTTCTATTTAATTCCGTTGCAATTTCTGTGTTTCGTCGTCAATAAGAAGGTCCAAGGGATACAGTAAACCTGAAATGAAGCATCGGAAACTATAACTAGTGTCACAGGAATTGTTAAAACATAGACAGTAGGAAAAGTCAGTCTTCTTGTACTTATGTCGCCATTGTGCCTCTTGTATTTAATTCCGATGCAGTTTCTGTGTTTCATCGTCAATAAGAAGGCCCAAGGGATACAGAA
Source organism: Schistocerca americana (assembly GCF_021461395.2). Taxonomy (NCBI): domain Eukaryota; kingdom Metazoa; phylum Arthropoda; class Insecta; order Orthoptera; family Acrididae; genus Schistocerca; species Schistocerca americana. Next base: position 7,923,216 of record NC_060122.1, on the reverse strand, counting down.
AACCTGAAGTGATGCATCGGAATCTATAACTAGTGTCACAGGAATGGTTCAAAACATACACAGCAAGAAGAGTCAGTCTTCTTGTACTTAAGTCGGCATTGTGCCTTTTTTATTTAATTCCGATGCAATTTCTGTGTTTCATCGTAAATAAGAAGGTCAGAGGGATACAATAAACATATAGTGAAGCATCGGAATCTAAAACTGGTCTCACAGGAAAGGTTAAAAACATAGAGAGTAAGAAGAGCCAGTCATCTTGTATTTGAGTCGGCATTGTTCCTTTTCTATTTAATTCCGATGCAATTTCTGTGTTTATCGTCAATACGAAGGTCCTAGGGATACAGTAAACCTGAAGTGAAGCATCGGAATCTATAACTAGTGTCACAGGAATGGTTCAAAACATATACAGTAAGATGAGTCAGTCTTCTTGAACGTAAGTCGGCATTGTGCCATTTGTATTTATTTCCGATGCAATTTCTGTGTTTCGTCGTCAATAAGAAGGTCCAAGGGATACATTAAACCTGAAGTGAAGCATCGGAATCTATATCTAGTGTCACAGTAAAGGTTCAAAACATAGACAGTAAGTAGAGTCAGTCTTCTTGTACTTAAGTCGGCATTGTGCCTTTTGCATTTAATTCCGATGCAATTTCTGTGTTTCATCGTGAATAAGAAGGTCAGAGGGATATAGTAAAACTAAAGTGATGCATCGGAATCTATAACTTGTGTTACAGGAATGGTTGAAAAAAAACTGTAAGAAGAGTCAGTCTTCGTGTACTTAAGTCGGCATTGTGCCTTTTCTATTTAATTCCGATGCAATTTCTGTGTTACATCGTCAATAAGAATGTCAGAGGGATACACTAAACCTGAAGTGAAGCATCGGAATCTATAACTAGTGTCACAGGAATGGTTCAAAACATAGAAACTAGGAAGAGTCAGTCTTCTTGTACTTAAGTCGGCATTGTGCCTTTTCTATTTAATTCCGATGAAATTTCTGTGTTTCTACATCTACATCTACATCTATACTCCGCGAGCCACCTTACGGTGTGTGGCGGAGGGTACTTATTGTACCACTATCTGATCCCCCCTTCCCTGTTCCATTCACGAATTGTGCGTGGGAAGAACGACTGCTTGTAAGTCTCCGTATTTGCTCTAATTTCTCGGATCGTTTCGTTGTGATCATTACGCGAGATATATGTGGGCGGTAGTAATATGTTGCCCATCTCTTCCCGGAATGTGCTCTCTCGTAATTTCGATAATAAACCTCTCCGTATTGCGTAACGCCTTTCTTGAAGTGTCCGCCACTGGAGCTTGTTCAGCATCTCCGTAACGCTCTCGCGCTGACTAAATGTCCCCATGACGAATCGCGCTGCTTTTTGCTGGATCATGTCTATCTCTTCTATTAATCCAACCTGGTAAGGGTCCCATACTGATGAGCAATACTCAAGAATCGGACGAACAAGCGTTTTGTAAGCTACTTCTTTCGTCGATGAGTCACATTTTCTTAGAATTCTCCCTATGAATCTCAACCTGGCGCCTGCTTTTCCCACTATTTGTTTTATGTGATCATTCCACTTCAGATCGCTCCGGATAGTAACTCCTAAGTATTTTACGGTCGTTACCGCTTCCAATGATTTACCACCTATGGCATAATCGTACTGGAATGGATTTCTGCCCCTATGTATGCGCATTATATTACATTTATCTACGTTTAGGGAAAGCTGCCAGCTGTCGCACCATGCATTAATCCTCTGCAGGTCCTCCTGGAGTACGTACGAGTCTTCTGATGTTGCTACTTTCTTGTAGACAACCGTGTCATCTGCAAATAGCCTCACGGAGCTACCGATGTTGTCAACTAAGTCATTTATGTATATTGTAAACAATAAAGGTCCTATCACGCTTCCCTGCGGTACTCCCGAAATTACCTCTACATCTGCAGATTTTGAACCGTTAAGAATGACATGTTGTGTTCTTTCTTCTAGGAAATCCTGAATCCAATCACAAACCTGGTCCGATATTCCGTAAGCTCGTATTTTTTTACACTAAACGTAAGTGCGGAACCGTATCAAATGCCTTCCTGAAGTCCAGGAATACGGCATCAATCTGCTCGCCAGTGTCTACGGCACTGTGAATTTCTTGGGCAAATAGGGCGAGCTGAGTTTCACATGATCTCTGTTTGCGGAATCCATGTTGGTTATGATGAAGGAGATTTGTATTATCTAAGAACGTCATAATACGAGAACACAAAACATGTTCCATTATTCTACAACAGATTGACGTAAGCGAAATAGGCCTATAATTATTCGCATCTGATTTATGACCCTTCTTGAAAATGGGAACGACGTGCGCTTTCTTCCAGTCGCTAGGCACTTTACGTTCTTCCAGCGATCTACGATAAATTGCTGATAGAAAGGGGGCAAGTTCTTTAGCATAATCACTGTAGAATCTTAAGGGTATCTCGTCTGGTCCGGATGCTTTTCCGCTACTAAGTGATAGCAGTTGTTTTTCAATTCCGATATCGTTTATTTCAATATTTTCCATTTTGGCGTCCGTGCGACGGCTGAAGTCAGGGACCGTGTTACGATTTTCCGCAGTGAAACAGTTTCGGAACACTGAATTCAGTATTTCTGCCTTTCTTCGGTCGTCCTCTGTTTCGGTGCCATCGTGGTCAACGAGTGACTGAATAGGGGATTTAGATCCGCTTACCGATTTTACATATGACCAAAACTTTTTAGGGTTCTTGTTTAGATTGTTTGCCAATGTTTTATGTTCGAATTCGTTGAATGCTTCTCTCATTGCTCTCTTTACGCTCTTTTTCGCTTCGTTCAGCTTTTCCTTATCAGCTATGATTCGACTACTCTTAAACCTATGATGAAGCTTTCTTTGTTTCCGTAGTACCTTTCGTACATGATTGTTATACCACGGTGGATCTTTCCCCTCGCTTTGGACCTTAGTCGGTACGAACTTATCTAAGGCGTACTGGACGATGTTTCTGAATTTTTTCCATTTTTGTTCCACATCCTCTTCCTCAGAAATGAACGTTTGATGGTGGTCACTCAGATATTCTGCGATTTGTGCCCTATCACTCTTGTTAAGCAAATATATTTTCCTTCCTTTCTTGGCATTTCTTATTACACTTGTAGTCATTGATGCAACCACTGACTTATGATCACTGATACCCTCTTCTACATTCACGGAGTCGAAAAGTTCCGGTCTATTTGTTGCTATGAGGTCTAAAACATTAGCTTCACGAGTTGGTTCTCTAACTATCTGCTCGAAATAATTCTCGGACAAGGCAGTCAGGATAATGTCACAAGAGTCTCTGTCCCTGGTTCCAGTTCTGATTGTGTGACTATCCCATTCTATACCTGGTAGATTGAAGTCTCCCCCTATTACAATAGTATGATCACGAAACTTCTTCACGACGTTCTGCAGGTTCTCTCTGAGGCGCTCAACTACTACGGTTGCTGATGCAGGTGGTCTATAGAAGCATCCGACTATCATATCTGACCCACCTTTGATACTTAACTTAACCCAGATTATTTCACATTCGCATTCGCTAATAACTTCACTGGATATTATTGAATTCTTTACTGCTATAAATACTCCTCCACCATTGGCGTTTATCCTATCCTTGCGGTATATATTCCATTCTGTGTCTAGGATTTCGTTACTGTTCACTTCCGGTTTTAACCAACTTTCCGTTCCTAATACTATATGCGCACTATTTCCTTCAATAAGAGATACTAATTCAGGAACCTTGCCCTGGATACTCCTGCAGTTTACCAATATTACGTTAACTTTTCCTGTTTTTGGTCTCTGAGGACGGACGTTCTTTATCAACGATGATAATGTCCTCTCTGGTAAGCCGTCAGGTATTTTATCGTTTCGCCCAAGGAGGGTCCCTCTAACCTAAAAAACCCCCGTGTGCACGCCACACGTACTCTGCTACCCTAGTAGCTGCTTCCGGTGTGTAGTGTACGCCTGACCTGTCTAGGGGGGCCCTACAGTTCTCCACCCAATAACGGAGGTCGATGAATTTGCAACCGTTATAGTCGCAGAGTCGTCTGAGCCTCTGGTTTAGACCCTCCACACGGCTCCAAACCAGAGGACCGCGATCGACTCTGGGCACTATGCTGCTGATATTAAGCTCAGCTTGCACTCCGCGTGCGATGCTGGTTGTCTTCACCAAATCAGCCAGCCGCCGGAAGGAACCAAGGATGGCCTCAGAACGCAAGCGGCAGGCGTCATTCGTTCCGACATGTACTACTATCTGCAGCCGGTCACACCCAGTGCGTTCAATAGCTGCCGGAAGGGCCTCCTCCACATTACGGACGAGACCCCCCGGCAAGCACACCGAGTGCACACTGGCATTCTTCCCCGACCTACCCGCTATTTTCCTAAGGGGCTCCATGACCCGCCTAACGTTTCGTCGTCAATAAGAAGGTCCAAGGGAAACAGTGAATCTGAAGTGAAGCATCGGAATCTATATCTAGTGTCACAGAAAAGGTTCAAAACATAGACAGTAAGAAGAGTCAGTCTTCTTGTACTTAAGTCGGCATTGTGCCTTTTGTATTTAATTCCGATGCAACTTCTGTGTTTCATCGTCAATAAGAAGGTCAGAGGGATCCAGTAAATCTGAAGTGAAGCTTAGGAATCTATAACTAGTGTCACAGGAATGGTTCAAAGAATAGACAGTAGGAAGAGTCAGTCTTCTTGTACTTAAGTCGGCATTGTGCTTTTCAATTTAATTCCGATGCAATTTCTGTGTTTCGTCGTCAATAAGAAGGTCAGAGAGATACAGTAAACCTGAAGTGAAGCATCGGAATCCATAACTGTTGTCACAGGAATGGTTCAAAACATACACAGCAAGAAGTGTCACTCTTCTTGTACTTAAGTCGGATTTATGCCTTTTGTATTTAATTCCGATTCACTTTCTGTGTTTCATCATCAATAAGAAGGTCCAAGGGATACAGTAAACATATAGTGAAACATCGGAATCTAAAACTGGTCTCACAGGAATGGTTAAAAACATAGTTAGTAAGAAGAGATAGTCATCTTGTATTTGAGTCGGCATAGTGCCTTTTGTATTTAATTCCGATGCAATTACTGTGTTTAATCGTCAATAAGAAGGTCAGAGGGAATCAGTAATCCAGAAGTGAAGGATCGGAATCTATAACTAGTGTCACAGGAATGGTAAAAACATTGACAGTAGGAAGAGTCAGTCTTCTTGTACTTAAGCCGTCATTGTGCCTCTTGTATTTAATTCCGATGCAATTTCTGTGTTTCATCGTCAATAAGAAGGTCAAAGGGATACAGTAAAATTATAGTGTAGCATCGGAAACTAAAACTGGTCTCACAGGAAATGTTCACAACATATTCAGTAAGAAGAGTCAGTCTTCTTGTACTTAAGTCGGCATTGTGCATTTTGTATCTAATTCCGATGCAATTTCTGTGTTTCATCGTCTATAAGAAGGTCAGAGGGATACAGTAAACCTGAAGTGAAGCATCGGAAAATATAACTAGTGTCACAGGAATGGTCCAAAACAAAGACAGTAGAAAGAGACAGTCTTCTTGTACTTAAGTCGGCATTGTGCCTTTTCTATTTAATTAAATTCATTTTCTGTGTTTCGTCGTCAATAAGAAGGTCCAAGGGAAACAGTAAACCTGAAATGAAACATCGGAATCTGTAACTAGTGTCACAGGAATGGTTCAAAATATATACAGTAAGAAGAGTCAGACTTCTTGTACATAAGTCGGCATTGTGCCTTTTGTATTTAATTCCGATGCAATCTCTGTGTTTCATTGTCGATAAGACGTTCCAAGGGGTACAGTAAACCTGAAGTGAAGCATCGGAATCTATAACTAGTGTCACAGGAATTGTTCAAAACATAGACAGTAAGAAGTGTCAGTCTTCTTGTACTTAAGTCGGCATTGTGCCTTTTGTATTTAATTCCGATGCAATTTCTGTGTTTCTTCGTAAATAACAATGTCAGAGGGATACAATAAACATATAGTGAAGCATCGGAATCTAAAACTGGTCTCACAGGAAATGTTCACAACATAGTCAGAAAAAAGAGTAAGTCTTCTTGCACTTAAGTCGGCATTGTGCCTTTTGTATTTAATTCCGATGCAATTTTTGTGTTTTATCGTCAATAAGAAGGTCAGAGGGATACAGTAAACCTGAAGTGAAGCATCGGAATCTATAACTAGTGTCACAGGAATGGTTCAAAACATAGACAGTAGGAAGAGTCAGTCTTCTTGTTCTTAAGTCGGCATTGTGCCTTTTCTATTTAATTCCGATGCAAATTCTGTGTTTCGTCGCCAATTAGAAGGTCCAAGGGATACAGTAAACCTGAAGTGAAGCATCGGAATCTATAACTAGTGTCACAGGAATCGTTCAAAACATAGACAGTAAGAAGAGTCAGTCTTCTTGTACTATAGTCGGCATTGTGCCTTTTCTATTCAATTCCGATGCAATTTCTGTGTTTCATCGTCAATAAGAAGGACAGAGGGATACAGTAAACCTGAAGTGAAGCATCGGAATGTATAACTAGTGTCACAGGAATGGTTCAAAACATTGACAATAGCAAGGGTCAGTCTTCTTGTACTTAAGTCGGCATTGTGCCTTTCCTATTTAATTCCGATGCAATTTCTGTGTCTCGTCGTCAATAAGAAGGTCCAAGGGATACAGTAAACCTGAAGTGAAGCATCGGAATCTATAACTAGTGTCACAGGAAAGGTTTAAAACATAGACAGTAAGAATAGTCAGTCCTCTTGTACTTAAGTTGGCAATGTGCCTTTTGTATTTAATTCCGATCTAATTTCTGTAATTCATCGTCAATAAGAAGGTCAGAGGGATAGAGTAAACCTGAAGTGAAGCATCGGAATCTATGACCAGTGTCACAGGAAAGGTTCAAAACATAGACAGTAAGAAGAGTCTGTCTTGTTGCACATATGTCAACATTGTGCCTTTTCTATTTAATTCCGATGCAATTTCTGTGTTTCATCTGCAATAAGAAGGTCAGAGGGATACAGTAAATCTGAAGTGAAGCATAGGAATCTATAACTAGTGTCACAGGAATGGTTCAAAGCATAGACAGTAGGAAGAGTCAGTCTTCTTGTACTTATGTCGGCAAAGTGCCTGTTCTATTTAATTCCGATGCAATTTCTATGTTTCGTCGTCAATAAGAAGGTCAGAGAGATACAGTAAACCTGAAGTGAAGCATCGGAATCTATAACTAGTGTCACAGGAATGGTTCACAACATATACAACAAGAAGAGTCAGTCTTCTTGTACTTAAGTCGGAATTGTGCCTTTTGTATTTAACTCCGATGCAATTTCGGTGTTTCATCGTCAATAAGAAGGTCCAAGGGATACAGGAAACCTGAAGTGATGCATCGGAATCTATAACTAGTCTCACAGGAATGGTTGAAAACGTAGACAGTAGGAAGAGTCAGTCATCTTGTACTTAAGTCGGCATTGTGAATTTTGTATTTAATTCCGATGCTATTTCTGTGTTTCATCGTCAATATGAAGGTCCAAGGGATACAGTAAACCTGAAGTGAAACATCGGAATCTGTAACTAGTGTCACAAGAATGGTTCAAAACATAGACAGTAAGAAGAGTCAGTCTTCTTGTACATAAGTCGGCATTGTGCCATTTGTATTGAATTCCGATGCAATTTGTGTGTTTTTTATCGTCAATAAGAAGGTCCATGGGATACAGTAAACATATAGTGAAGCATCGGAATCTAAAACTGGTCTCACAGGAAAGGTTCAAAACATAGAGAGTAAGAATAGCCAGTCATCTTGTATTTCAGTGGGCATTGTGACTTTTGTATTTAATTCCGATGCAATTTCTGTGTTTCATCGTCAATAAGAAGGTCAGAGGGAATCAGTAAACCTGAAGTGAAGCATCGGAATCTATAACAAGTGTCACAGGAATGGTTAAAACGTAGACAGTAGGAAGAGTCAGTTCTCTTGTACTGAAGTCGCCATTGTGCCTCTTGTATTTAATTCCGATGCTATTTCTATGTTTCATCGTCAATAAGAAGGTCCAAGGGATACAGTAAACATTTAGAGGAGCATCGGAATCTAAAACTGGTCTCACAGTAAGTGTTCACAACATAGTCAGTAAGAAGAGTCAGTCTTCTTGTACTTAAGTCGGCATTGTGCATTTTGTATTTAATTCCGATGCAATTTCTGTGTTTCATCGTCAACTGAAGGACAGAGGGATACAGTACACCTGAAGGGACGCATCGGAATCTATAACTAGTGTCACAGGAATGGTTCAAAACATAGACAGTAGGAAATGTCAATCTTCTTGTACTTAAGTCGGCATTGTGTTCTATTTGATTCCGTTGCAATTTCTGTGGTTCGTCGTCAATAGGAAGGTCCTAGGGATACAGTATATCTGTAATGAAGCATCGGAATCTATAACTAGTGTCACAGGAATGGTTCAAAACATAGAGAGTAAGAAGAGTCAGTCTTCTTGTACTTAAGTCAGCATTGTGCCTTTTGTATTTAATTCCGATGCAATCTCAGTGTTTCATTGTCGATAAGAAGGTCCAAGGGAAACAGTAAACCTGAAGTGAAGCATCGGAATCTATAACTAGTGTCACAGGAACTGTTCAAAACATAGACAGCAAGAAGTGTCAGTCTTCTTGTACTTAAGTCGGCATTGTGCCTTTTGCATTTAATTCCGATGCAATTTCTGTGTTTCTTCGTCAATAAGAAGGTCCAAGTGATAAAGTAAACCTGAAGAGAAGCATCGGAATCTATAACTAGTGACACCGGAATGGTTCAAAACATAGACAGTAAGAAGAGTCAGTCTTCTTGTACTTAAGTCGGCATTCTGCCTTTTGTATTTAATTCCGATGCAATTTCTGTGTTTCATCGTAAATAAGAAGGTCAGAGGGATACAATAAACATATAGTGCAGCATCGGAATCTAAAACTGGTCTCACAGGAAATGTTCACAACATAGTCAGAAAGAAGAGTCAGTCTTCTTGTGCTTAAGTCGGCATGGTGCCTTTTCTATTTAATTAGGATGCAATTACTGTGTTTCATCGTCAATAAGAAGGTCAGAGGGATACAGTAAACCTGAAGTGCAGCATCGGAATCTATAACTAGTGTCACAGGAATGGTTCAAAACATACACAGCAAGAAGAGTCAGTCCTCTTGTACTTAAGTCGGAATTGTGCCTTTTGTATTTATTTCCGATGCAATCTCTGTGTTACATCGTCAATAAGTAGGTCCAAGGGATACAGTAAACCTGAAGCGATGCATCGGAATCTATAACTAGTGTCACAGGAATGGTTCAAAACATAGACAGTAGGAGGAGTCAGTCTTCTTGTACTTAAGTCGGGATTGTGCCTTTTGTATTTAATTCCGATGCTATTTCTGTGTTTCATCGTCAATAAGAAGGTCCATGGGATTCAGTAAACCTGAAAGTGAAGCATCGGAATCTATAACTAGTGTCACAGGAATGGTTCAAAACATAGACAGTAAGAAGAGTCAGTCTTCTTGTACTTAAGTCGGCATTGTGCCTTTTGTATTTAATTCCGATGCAATTTTTGTGTTCATCGTCAATAAGAAGGTCCAAGGGATACAGTAAGCATATAGTGAAGCATCGGAATCTAAAACTGGTCTCACAGGAAAGGTTCAAAACATAGAGAGTAAGAAGAGCCAGTCATCTTGTATTTGAGTCGGCATTGTGCTTTTTGTATTAAATTCCGATGCAATTTCTGTGTTTCATCGCCAATAAGAAGGTCAGAGGGAATCAGTAAACCTGAAGTGAAGCACCGGAATCTATAACTAGTGTCACAGGAATGGTTAAAACATAGACAGTAGGAAGAGTCAGTCTTCTTGTACGTAACTCGGCATTGTGCCTTTATTATTTAATTCCGTTGCATATTTCTGTGTTTCGTCGTCAATAAAAAGCTCCAAGGGATACAGTAAACCAGAAATGAAGCATCGGATTCTATAACTACTGTCACAGGAAAGGTTCAAAACATAGACAGTCGAAAGAGTCAGTCATCTTGTACTTAAGTCGGCATTGTGACTTTTGTATTTCATTCCGATGCAATTTCTGTGTTTCATCGTCAATAAGAAGGACCAAGGGATACAATAAACCTGAAGTTAAGCATCGGAATCTATAACTAGTGCCACAGGAATGGTTCAAAAACATAGTTAGTAAAAAGAGTCAGTCTTCTTGTACTTAAGTCGGCATTGTGCCTTTTGTATTTATTTCCGATGCAATTTCTGTCTTTCATCGTAAATAAGAAGGATCAGAGGGATACAATAAACGTATAGTGAAGCATCGGAATCTAAAACTGGTCTCACAGGAAATGTTCACAACATAGTCAGAAAGAAGAGTCAGTCTTCTTGTACTTAAGTCGGCATTGTGCCTTTTCTATTTAATTATGATGCAATTACTGTGTTTCATCGTCATTAAGAAGGTCCAAGGGATACAGTAAACCTGAAGTGAAGCATCGGAATCTGTAACTAGTGTTACAGGAATGGTTCAAAACATAGACTGTAAGAAGAGTCAGTCTTCTTGTACTTAAGTCGGCATTGTGCCTATTCAATTTACTTCCGATGCAATTTCTGTATTTCGTCGTCAATAAGAAGGTCCAAGGGATACAGTAAATCTGAAGTGAAGCATCGGAATCTATATCTAGTGTCACAGAAAAGGTTCAAAACATAGACAGTAAGAAGAGTCAGTCTTCTTGTACTTATGTCGGCATTGTGCCGTTTGTATTTAATTCCGATGCAATTTCTGTGTTTCATCGTCATTAAGAAGGTCAGAGGGATACAGAAAATCTGAAGAGAAGCATAGGAAACTATAACTAGTGTCACAGGAATGGTTCGAAGCATAGACAGTAGGAAGAGTCAGTCTTCTTGTACTTAAGTCGGCATTGTGCCTTTTCTATTTAATTCCGATGCAATTTCTGTAATTCGTCGTCAATACGAAGGTCAGAGAGATACAGTTAACCTGAAGTGAAGCATCGGAATCTATAACTAGTGTCACAGGAATGGTTCAAAACATACACAGCAAAAAGAGTCAGTCTTCTTGTACTTAAGTCGGAATTGTGCCTTTTGTATTTAATTCGGATGCAATTTCTGTGTTTCATAGCCAATGAGAAGGTCCAAGGGATACAGTAAACCTGAAGTGATGCATCGGAATCTATAACTAGTGTCACAGGAATGGTTCAAAACATAGACAGTAGGAAGAGTCAGTCTTCTTGTACTTAAGACGGCATTGTGCCTTTTGTATTTAATTCCGATGCAACTTCTGTGTTTTATCGTCAATAAGAAGGTCCATGGGATACAGTAAACCTGAAGTGAAGCATCGGAATCTATAACTAGTGTCACAGGAATGGTTCAAAACATAGACAGTAAGAAGAGTCAGTCTTCTTGTACTTATGTCGGCATTGTGCCTTTTGTATTTAATTCCGATGCAATTTCTGTGTTTCATCGTCAATAAGAAGGTCCAAGGGATGCAGTAAACATATAGTGAAGCATCGGAATCTAAAACTGGTCTCACAGGAAAGGTTCAAAACATAGAGATTAAGAAGAGCCAGTCATCTTGTATTTGAGTCGGCATTGTGCCTTTTGTATTTAATTCCGATGCAATTTCTGTGTTTCATCGTCAATACGAAGGTCCAATGGATACAGTAAACATATATGGAGTAGCATCGGAATCTAAAACTGGTCTCACAGGAAGTGTTCACAACATAGTCAGTAAGAAGAGTCAGTCTTCTTGTACTTAAGTCGGCATTGTGCATTTTGTATTTAATTCCGATGCAATTTCTGTGTTTCATCGTCAATAAGAAGGACAGAGGGATACAGTAAACCTGAAGTGAAGCATCGGAATCTATAACTAGTGTCACAGGAATGGTTCAAAACATAGACAGTAGGAAGAGTCAGTCTTCTTGTACTTAAGTCGGCATTGTGCCTTTTCTATTCAATTCCGTTGCAATTTCTGTGTTTCGTCGTCAATAAGAAGGTCCAAGGGATACAGTAAACCTGAAATGAAGCATCGGAATCTATAACTACTGTCACAGGAATGGTTCAAAACATAGACATTAAGAAGAGTCAGTCTTCTTGTACTTAAGACGGCATTCTGCCTTTTGTATTCAATTCCGATGCAATTTCTGTGTTTCATCGTAAATAAGAAGGTCAGAGGGATACAAGAAACATATAGTGAAGCATCGGAATCTAAAACTGGTCTGACGGGAAATGTTCACAACATAGTCAGAAAGAAGAGCCAGTCTTCTTGTACTTAAGTCGGCATTGTGCCTTTTCTATTTAATTCCGACGCAATTTCTGTGTTTCATCGTAAATAAGAAGGTCGGAGGGATACAGTTGACGTGAAGTGAATCATCAAAATCTATAACTAGTGTCACAGGAATGGTTCAAAACATAGACAGTCGGAAGAGTCAGTCGTCTTGTACTTAAGTCGGCATTGCGACTTATGTATTTTATTCCGATGCAATTTCTGTGTTTCATCGTCAATAAGAAGGACCAAGGGATACAGTAATCCTGAAGTTAAGCATGGGAATCTATAACTAGTGACACAGAAAAGGTTCAAAACATAGACAGTAAGAAGAGTCAGTCTTCTTGTACTTATGTCGGCATTGTGCCGTTTGTATTTAATTCCGATGCAATTTCTGTGTTTCATCGTCAATACGAAGGTCAGAGGGATACATAAAATCTGAAGTGAAGCATAGGAATCTATAACTATTGTCACAGGAATGGTTCAAAGCATAGACAGTAGGAAGAGTCAGTTTTCTTGTACTTAAGTCTGCATTGTGCCTTTTCTATTTAATTCCGATGCAATTTCTGTAATTCGTCGTCAATAAGCTGGTCAGAGGGATACAGTAAACCTGAACTAGTGTTACAGGAATGGTTCAAAACATAGACTGTAAGAAGTGTCAGTCTTCTTGTACTTAAGTCGGCATTGTGCCTTTTCTATTTAATTCCGATGCAATTTCTGTGTTTCGTCGTCAATAAGAAGGTCCAAGGGATACAGTAAATCTGAAGTGAAGCATCGGAATCTCTATCTAGTGACACAGACAAGGTTCAAAACATAGACAGTAAGGAGAGTCAGCCTTCTTGTACTTATGTCGGCATTGTGCCGTTTGTATTTAATTCCGATGCAATTTCTGTGTTTCATCGTCAATAAGAAGGTCAGAGGGATACAGAAAATCTGAAGTGAAGCATAGGAATCTATAACTAGTGTCACAGGAATGGTTAAATGCATAGACAGTAGGAAGAGTCAGTCTTCTTGTACTTAAGTCGGCATTGTGCCTTTTCTATTTAATTCCGATGCAATTTCTGTAATTCGTCGTCAACAAGAAGGTCAGAGAGATACAGTTAACCTGAAGTGAAGGATCGCAATCTATAACTAGTGTCACAGGAATGGTTCAAAACATACACAGCAAGAAGAGTCAGTCTTCTTGTACTTAAGTCGGAATTGTGCATTTTGTATTTAATTCCGATGCAATTTCTGTGTTTCATCGTCAATAAGAAGGTCCAAGGGATACAGTAAACATATAGTGAAGCATCGGAATCTAAAACTGGTCCCACAGGAAAGGTTCAAAACATAGAGAGTAAGAAGAGAAATTTATCTTGTATTTGAGTCGGCATTGCGCCATTTGTATTTAATTCCGTTGCAATTTCTGTGTTTCATCGTCAATAAGAAGGTCAGAGGGATACAATAAACATATAGTGAAGCATCGGAATCTAAAACTGGTCTCACAGGAAATGTTCACAACATAGTCAGAAAGAAGAGCCAGTCTTCTTGTACTTAAGTCGGCATTGTGCCTTTTCTATTTAATTCCGATGCAATTTCTGTGTTTCATCGTCAATAAGAAGGTCCATGGGATACAGTAAACCTGAAGTTAAGCATCGGAATCTATAACTAGTGTCACAGGAATGGTTCAAAACATAGACAGTAAGAAGAGTCAGTCTTCTTGTACTTATGTCGGCATTGTGCCTTTTGTATTTAATTCCGATGCAATTTCTGTGTTTCATCGTCAATAAGAAGGTCCATGGGATACAGTAAACATATAGTGAAGCATCGGAATCTAAAACTGGTCTCACAGGAAAGGTTCAAAACATAGAGATTAAGAAGAGCCTGTCTTCTTGTATTTGAGTCGGCATTGTACCTTTTGTATTTAATTCCGATGCATTTTCTGTGTTTCATCGTCAATAAGAAGGTCAGAGGGAATCAGTAAACCTGAAGTGAAGCACCGGAATCTATAACTAGTGTCACAGGAATGGTTAAAACATAGACAGTAGGAAGAGTCAGTCTTCTTGTACTTAAGTCGGCATTGCGCCTCTTGTATTTAATTCCGATGCAATTTCTGTGTTTCATCGTCAATACGAAGGTCCAATGGATACAGTAAACATATATGGAGTAGCATCGGAATCTAAAACTGGTCTCACAGGAAGTGTTCACAACATAGTCAGTAAGAAGAGTCAGTCTTCTTGTACTTAAGTCGGCATTGTGCATTTTGTATTTAATTCCGATGCAATTTCTGTGCTTCATCGTCAATAAGAAGGACAGAGGGATACAGTAAACCCTAAGTGAAGCATCGGAATCTGTAACTAGTGTCACAGGAATGGTTCAAAACATAGACAGTAGGAAGAGTCAGTCTTCTTGTACTTAAGTCGGCATTGTGCCTTTTCTATTTAATTCCGTTGCAATTTCTGTGTTTCGTCGTCAATAAGAAGGTCCAAGGGATACAGTAAACCTGAAATGAAGCATCGGAATCTATAACTACTGTCACAGGAATGGTTCAAAACATAGACATTAAGAAGAGTCAGTCTTCTTGTACTTAAGTCGGCATTCTGCCTTTTGTATTTAATTCCGATGCAATTTCTGTGTTTCATCGTAAATAAGAAGGTCAGAGGGATACAATAAACGTATAGTGAAGCATCGGAATCTAAAACTGGTCTCACAGGAAATGTTCACAACATAGTCAGAAAGAAGAGCCAGTCTTCTTGTACTTAAGTCGGCATTGTGCCTTTTCTATTAAATTCCGAACCAATTTCTGTGTTTCATCGTCAATAAGAAGGTCTGAGGGATACAGTTAACGTGAAGTGAATCATCAAAATCTATAACTAGTGTCACAGGAATGGTTCAAAACATAGACAGTCGGAAGAGTCAGTCGTCTTGTACTTAAGTCGGCGTTGTGACTTATGTATTTCATTCCGATGCAATTTCTGTGTTTCATCGTCAAAAAGAAGGACCAAGGGATACAGTAAACCTGAAGTTAAGCATGGGAATCTATAACTAGTGACACAGGAATGGTTCAAAAACATAGACAGTAAGAAGAGTCAGTCTTCTTGTACTTATGTCGGCATTGTGCCGTTTGTGTTTAATTCCGATGCAATTTCTGTGTTTCATCGTCAATACGAAGGTCAGAGGGATACAGAAAATCTGAAGGGAAGCATAGGAATCTATAACTATTGTCACAGGAATGGTTCAAAGCATAGACAGTAGGAAGAGCCAGTTTTCTTGTACTTAAGTCGGCATTGTGCCTTTTCTATTTAATTCCGATGCAATTTCTGTAATTCGTCGTCAATAAGAAGGTCAGAGGGATACAGTAAAACTGAAGTGAAGCATCTGAATCTATAACTAGTGTCACAGGAATCGTTCAAATCATAGACAGTAAGAAGAGTCAGTCTACTATACTTGAGTCGGCATTGTACCTTTTCTATTTAATTCCGATGGAATTTCTGTGTTTCATAGTCAATAAGAAGGTCCAAGGAATACAGTACACCTGAAGTGAAGCATCGGAATCTATAACTAGTGTCACAGGAATGGTTCAAATTATAAACAGTATGAAGAGTCAGTCTTCTTGTTCGTAAGTCGGTATTGTGCCTTTTCTATTTAATTCCGATGCAATTTCTGTGTTTCATCGTCAATAAGAAGATCATAGGGATACAGTAAACCTTAAGTGAAGCATCGGAATCTATAACTAGTGTCACAGGAATGGTTCAAAACATAGACAGTAGGAAGAGTCAGTCTTCTAGTTCTTGAGTCAGCATTGTGCCTTTTGTAATTAATTCCGATGCAATTTCTGTGTTTCATCGTCAATAAGAAGGTCCAAGGGAAACAGTAAACCTGAAGAGAAGCACCGGAATCTATAACTAGTGTCACCGGAATGGTTCAAAACATAGACAGTAAGAAGAGTCAGACTTCTTGTACTTAAGTCGGCATTGTGCCTTTTGTATTTAATTCCGATGCAATTTCTGTGTTTCATCGTAAATAAGAAGGTCAGAGGGATACAATAAACATATAGTGAAGCATCGGAATCTAAAACTGGTCTCACAGGAAACGTTCACAACATAGTCAGAAAGAAGAGTCAGTCTTCTTGTACTTAAGTCAGCATTGTGCCTTTTCTATTTAATTATGATGCAATTACTGTGTTTCATCGTCAATAAGAAGGTCAGAGTAATACAGTAAACCTGAAGTGAAGCATCGGAATCTATAACTAGTGTTACAGGAATGGTTCAAAACATAGACTGTAAGAAGAGTCAGTCGTCTTGTACTTAAGTCGGCATTGTGCCTTTTCTATTTAATTCCGATGCAATTTCTGTGTTTCGTCGTCAATAAGAAGGTCCAAGGGATACAGTGAATCTGAAGTGAAGCATCGGAATCTAAATCTAGTGTCAGAGAAAAGGTTCAAAACATAGACAGTAAGAAGAGTCAGTCTTCTTGTACTTACGTCGGCATTGTGCCGTTTGTATTTAATTCCGATGCAATTTCTGTGTTTCATCGTCAATACGAAGGTCAGAGGGATACAGAAAATCTGAAGTGAAGAATAGGAATCTATAACTATTGTCACAGGAATGGTTCAAAGCATAGACAGTAGCAAGAGTCAGTTTTCTTGTACTTAAGTCGGCATTGTGCCTTTTCTATTTAATTCCGATGCAATTTCTGTAATTCGTCGTCAATAAGAAGGTCAGAGGGATACAGTAAACCTGAACTAGTGTTACAGGAATGGTTCAAAACATAGACTGTAAGAAGAGTCTTTCTTCTTGTACTTAAGTTGGCATTGTGCCTTTTCTATTTAATTCCGATGCAATTTCTGTGTTTCGTCGTCAGTAAGAAGGTCCAAGGGATACAGTAAATCTGAAGTGAAGCATCGGAATCTCTATCTAGTGACACAGAATAGGTTCAAAACATAGACAGTAAGGAGAGTCAGTCTTCTTGTACTTATGTCGGCATTGTGACGTTTGTATTTATTTCCGATGCAATTTCTGTGTTTCATCGTCAATAAGAAGGTCAGAGGGATACAGAAATTCTGAAGTGAAGCATAGGAATCTATAACTAGTGTCACAGGAATGGTTCAAAGCATAGACAGTAGGAAAAGTCAGTCTTCTTGTACTTAAGTCGGCATAGTGCCTTTTCTATTTAATTCCGATGCAATTTCTGTAATTCGTCGTCAACAAGAAGGTCAGAGAGATACAGTTAACCTGAAGTGAAGCATCGGAATCTATAACTAGTGTCACAGGAATGGTTCAAAACATAGACAGCAAGAAGAGTCAGTCTTCTTGTACTTAAGTCGGAATTGTGCCTTTTGTATTTAATTCCGATGCAATTTCTGTGTTTCATCGTCAATAAGGAGGTCCAAGGGATACAGTAAACATATAGTGAAGCATCGGAATCTAAAACTGGTCTCACAGGAAAGGTTCGAAACATAGGGGGTAAGAAGAGAAAGTCATCTTGTATTTGAGTCGGCATTGTGCCTTTTGTATTTAATTCCGATGCAATATCTGTGTTTCATCGTCAATAAGAATGTCAGAGGGAATCAGTAATTCTGAAGTGAAGCACCGGAATCTATAACTAGTGTCACAGGAATGGTTAAAACATTGGCAGTAGGAAGAGTCAGTCTTCTTGTACTTAAGTCGGCATTGTGCCCCTTGTATTTAATTCCGATGCAATTTCTGTGTTTAATAGTCAATAAGAAGTTCCAAGGGATACAGTAAACATATATGCAGTCGCATCGGAATCTAAAACTGGTCTCACAGGAAGTGTTCACAACATAGTCAGTAAGAAGAGTCAGTCTTCTTGTACTTAAGACGGCATTGTGCATTTAGTATTTAATTCCGATGCAATTTCTGTGTTTCATCGTCAATAAGAAGGACAGAGGGATACAGTAAACCTGAAGTGAAGCATCGGAATCTATAACTAGTGTCACAGGAGTTTTTCAAACATAGACAGTAGGAAGAGTCAGTCTTGTTGTACTTAAGTCGGCATTGTGCCTTTTCTATTTAATTCAGTTGCAATATCTGTGTTTCGTCGTCAATAAGAAGGTCCAAGGGATACAGTAAACCTGAAATGAAGCATCGGAATCTATAACTACTGTCACAGGGATGGTTCAAAACATAGACAGTAAGAAGAGTCAGTCTTCTTGTATTTAAGTCAGCATTGTGCCTTTTGTATTTAATTCCGATGCAATTTCTGTGTTTCATCGTAAATAAGAAGGTCAGTGGGATACAATAAACATATAGTGAAGCATCGGAATCTAAAACTGGTCTCACAGGAAATGTTCACAACATAGTGAGAAAGACGAGCCAGTCTTCTTGTACTTAAGTCGAAATTGTGCCTTTTCTATTTAATTCCGACGCAATTTCTGTGTTTCATCGTCAATAAGAAGGTCAAAGGGATACAGTTAACGTGAAGTGAATCATCGGAATCTGTAACTAGTGTCACAGGAATTGTTCAAAACATAGACAGTAGGAAGAGTCAGTCATCTTGTACTTAAGTCGGCATTGTGACTTTTGTATTTAATTCCGATGCAATTTCTGTGTTTCATCGTCAATAAGAAGGACCAAGGGATACAGTAAACCTGAAGTGAAGCATCGGAATCTATAACTAGTGTCACAGGAATGGTTCAAACCATAGTTAGAAAGAAGAGTCAGCCTTCTTGTACTTAAGTCGGCATTGTGCCTATTCTATTAAATTCCAATGCAATTTCTGTGTTTCATCGTCAATAAGAAGGTCAGAGGGATACAGTAAACCTGAAGTGAAGCATCAGAATATATAACTAGTGTCACAGGGACGGTTCAAAACATAGACAGTAGGAAGAGTCTGTCTTCTTGTACTTAAGTCGGTATTGTGCCTTTTGTATGTAACTCCGATGCAATTTCTGTCTTTCATCGTAAATAAGAAGGTCATAGGGATACAGTAAAACTGAATTGAAGCATCAGAATCTATAACTTGTGTCACAGGAATCGTTCAAAACATAGACAGTAAGAAGAGTTATTCTACTATACTTAAGCCGGCATTGTGCCTTTTCTATTTAATTCCGATGCAATTTCTGTGTTTCATAGTCAACAAGAAGGTCCAAGGGATACAGTACACCTGAAGTGAAGCATCGGAATCTATAACTAGTGTCACAGGAATGGTTCAAAACATAGACAGTAAGAAGAGTCAGTCTTCTTGTACTTAAGTCGGCATTCTGCCTTTTGTATTTAATTCCGATGCAATTTCTGTGTTTCTTCGTAAATAAGAAGGTCAGAAGGATACAATAAACATATAGTGAAGCATCGGAATCTAAAACTGGTCTCACCGGAAATGTTCACAACATAGTCAGAAAAAAGAGCCAGTCTTCTTGTACTTAAGTCGGCATTTTGCCTTTTCTATTTAATTCCGACGCAATTTCTGTGTTTCATCGTCAATAAGAAGGTCAGAGGCATACAGTTTACGGGAAGTGAATCATCGGAATCTATAACTAGTGTCACAGGAATGGTTCAAAACATAGACAGTAGGAAGAGTCAGTCATCTTGTACTTAATTCGGCATTGTGACTTTTGTAATTAATTCCGATGCAATTTCTGTGTTTCATCGTCAATAAGAAGGACCAAGGGATTCAGTAAACCTGAAGTTAAGCATCGGAATCTATAACTAGTGTCACAGGAATGGTTCAAAACATAGTTAGTAAGAAGAGTCAGTCTTCTTGTACTTAAGTCGCCATTGTGCCTATTCTATTTAATTCCAATGCAATTTCTGTGGTTCATCGTCAATAAGAAGGTCAGAGGGATACAGTAAACCTGAAGTGAAGCATCAGAATCTATAACTAGTGTCACAGGGATGGTTCAAAACATAGACAGTAGGAAGAGTCTGTCTTCTTGAACTTAAGTCGGTATTGTGCTTTTTGTATGTAATTCCGATGCAATTTCTGTGTTTTATCGTCAATAAGAAGGTCCAAGGGATACAGTAAACATATATGGAGTAGCATCGGAATCTAAAACTGGTCTCACAGGAAGTGTTCACAACATAGTCAGTAAGAAGAGTCAGTCTTCTTGTACTTAAGTCGGCATTGTGCGTTTTGTATTTAATTCCGATGCAATTTCGGTGTTTCATCGTCAATAAGAAGGACAGAGGGATACAGTAAAGCTGAAGTGAAGCATCGGAATCTATAACTAGTGTCACAGGAATGGTTCAAAACATAGACAGTAGGAAGAGTCAGTCCTCTTGTACTTAAGTCGGCATTGTGCCTTTTCTATTTAATTCCGTCGCAATTTCTGTGTTTCGTCGTCAATAAGAAGGTCCAAGGGATACAGTCAACCTGAAATGAAGCATCGGAATCTATAACTACTGTCACAGGAATGGTTCAAAACATAGACAGTAATAAGAGTCAGTCTTCTTGCATTTAAGTCGGCATTGTGCCTTTTGTATTTAATTCCGATGCAATTTCTGTGTTTCATCGTAGATAAGAAGGTCAGAGGGATACAATAAACATATAGTGAAGCATCGGAAACTAAAACTGGTCTCACAGGAAATGTTCACAACATAGTCAGAAAGAAGAGCCAGTCTTCTTGTACTTAAGTCGGCATTGTGCCTTTTCTATTTAATTCCGACGCAATTTCTGTGTTTCATCGTCAATAAGAAGGTCAGAGGGATACAGTTAACGTGAAGTGAATCATCGGAATCTATAACTAGTGACACAGGAATGGTTCAAAACATAGACAGTAGGAAGAGTCAGTCATCTTGTACTTAAGTCGGCATTGTGACTTTTGTATTTAATTCCGATGCAATTTCTGTGTTTCATAGTCAATAAGAAGGACCAAGGGATACAGTTAATCTGAAGTTAAGCAACGGAATCTATAACTAGTGTCACAGGAATGGTTCAAAACATAGTTAGTAAGAAGAGTCAGTCTTCTTAGACTTAAGTCGGCATTGTGCCTATTCTATTAAATTCCAATGCAATTTCTGTGTTTCATCGTTAATAAGAAGGTCAGAGGGATACAGTAAAATTGAAGTGAAACATCAGAATCTATAACTAGTGTCACAGGGATGGTTCAAAACATAGACAGTTGGAAGAGTCTGTCTTCTTGTACTTAAGTCGGTATTGTGCCTTTTGTATGTAATTCCGATGCAATTTCTGTCTTTCATCGTAAATAAGAAGGTCATAGGGATACAGTAAAACTGAATTGAAGCATCAGAATCTATAACTAGTGTCACAGGAATCGTTCAAAACATAGACAGTAAGAATAGTTATTCTACTATACTTAAGCCGGCATTGTGCCTTTTCTATTTAATTCCGATGCAATTTCTGTGTTTCATAGTCAATAAGAAGGTCCAAGGGATACAGTACACCTGAAGTGAAGCATCGGAATCTATAACTAGTGTCACAGGAATGGTTCAAAACATAGACAGTAAGAAGAGTCAGTCTTCTTGTACTTAAGTCGGCATTCTGCCTTTTGTATTTAATTCCGATGCAATTTCTGTGTTTCTTCGTAAATAAGAAGGTCAGAAGGATACAATAAACATATAGTGAAGCATCGGAATCTAAAACTGGTCTCACCGGAAATGTTCACAACATAGTCAGAAAAAAGAGCCAGTCTTCTTGTACTTAAGTCGGCATTTTGCCTTTTCTATTTAATTCCGACGCAATTTCTGTGTTTCATCGTCAATAAGAAGGTCAGAGGGATACAGTTAACGTGAAGTGAATCATCTGAATCTATAACTAGTGACACAGGAATGGTTCGAAACATAGACAGTAGGAAGAGTCAGTCATCTTGTACTTAAGTCGGCATTGAGACTTTTGTATTTAATTCCGATGCAATTTCTGTGTTTCATAGTCAATTAGAAGGACCAAGGAATACGGTAAATCTGAAGTTAAGCAACGGAATCTATAACTAGTGTCACAGGAATGGTTCAAAACATAGTTAGTAAGAAGAGTCAGTCTTCTTAGACTTACGTCGGCATTGTGCCTATTCTATTAAATTCCAATGCAATTTCTGTGTTTCATCGTTAATAAGAAGGTCAGAGGGATACAGTAAAATTGAAGTGAAGCATCAGAATCTATAACTAGTGTCACAGGGATGGTTCAAAACATAGACAGTTGGAAGAGTCTGTCTTCTTGTACTTAAGTCGGTATTGTGCCTTTTGTATGTAATTCCGATGCAATTTCTGAGTTTCATCGTCAATAAGAAGGTCAGAGGGATACAGACAGTAAAACTGAAGTGAAGCATCAGAATCTATAACTAGTGTCACAGGAATCGTTCAAATCATAGACAGTAAGAAGAGTCAGTCTACTATACTTACGTCGGCATTGTGCCTTTTCTATTTAATTCCGATGCAATTTCTGTGTTTCATAGTCAATAAGAAGGTCCAAGGGATACAGTACACCAGAAGTGAAGCATCGGAATCTATAAATAGTGTCACAGGAATGGTTCAAATCATAAACAGTATGAAGAGTCAGTCATCTTGTACTTAAGTCGGCATGGTGCCTATTGTATTTTATTCCGATGCAATTTCTGTGTTTCGTCGTCAATAAGAAGGTCCAAGGGATACAGTACACCTGAAGTGAAGCATCGGAATCTAAAAGCGGTCTCACAGGAAAGGTTCAAAACATAGAGAGTAAGAAGAGCCAGTCTTCTTGTATTTGAGTCGGCATTGTGCATTTGTTTTTAATTCCGATGCAATTTCTGTGTTTTATCGTTAATAAGAAGGTCAGAGGGATACACTAAACCTGAAGTGAAGTATCAGAATCTATAACTTGTGTCACAGGAATGGTTCAAAACATAGACAGTAAGAAGAGTCAGTCTACTTGTACTTAATTCGGCATTTTGCCTTTTGTATTTAATTCTGATGCAATTTCTGTGTTTCATCGTCAATAACAAGGTCCAAGGGATACAGTACACCTGAAGTGAAGCATCGCAATCTATAACTAGTGTCACAGAAATGGTTCAAATGATAGACAGTAAGAAGAGTCAGTCTTCTTGTACTGAAGTCGGCGTTGTGATTTTTCTATTTAATTCCGATTCAATCTCTGTGATTCATCGTCAATAAGAAGGCCAGAGGGATACAGTAAACCTGAAGTGAAGCATCGGAATCGATAACTAGTGTCAGAGGAATGGTTCAAAACATAGACAGTAGGAAGAGTCAGTCTTCTTGTATATGGGTCGGCGTTGTGCCTTTTGTATATATTTCCGATGCAATTTCTGTGCTTCATCGTCAATAAGAGGGTCAGAGGGATACAGTGAACCTGAAGTGAAGCATCAGAATCTAAAACTAGTGTGACAGGAATGGTTCAAAACATAGACAGTAAGAAGAGTCAGTCTACTTGTACTTAAGTCGGCAATTTGCTTTTTGTATTTAATTCCGATGCAATATCTGTGTTTCATCGTCAATAAGAAGGTCCAAGGGATACAGTACACCTGAAGTGAAGCATCGCAATCTATATCTAGTGTCACAGGAATGGTTCAAATCATAGACAGTAAGAAGAGTCAGTCTTCTTGTACTTAAGTCGGCATTGTGCTTTTTCTATTTAATTCCGATGGAATTTCTGTGTTTCATCGTCAATAAGAGGGTCAGAGGGATACAGTAAACCTGAAGTGAAGCATCGGAATCTATAACTAGTGTCACAGGAATGGTTCAAAACATAGACAGTAGGAAGAGTCAGTCTTCTTGTACTTGAGTCGGCTTTGTGAATTTTGTATTTAATTCCGATGCAATTTCTGTTTTTCATCGTCAATAAGAAGGTCAGTGGGATATAGTAAACCTAAAGTGAAGCATCGGAATCTATAACTAGTGTCACAGGAATGGTTCAAAACATAGACAGTGGGATGAGTCAGTCTTCTTGTACTTAAGTCGGCATTGAGTCTTTTCTATTTAATTCCGATGCAATTGCTATGATTCATCGTCAATAAGAAGGTAAGAGGGATACAGTAAACCTGAAGTGTAGCATCGGAATCTATAACTAGTGTCACAGGAATGGTTCAAAACATAGACAATAGGAAGAGTCAGTCTTCTTGTACTTAAGTCGGCATTGTGCCTTTTGTATTTAATTCCGATGCAATTTCTGTGTTTCATCGTCAATAAGAAGGACCAAGGGATTCAGTAAACCTGAAGTTAAGCATCGGAATCTATAACTAGTGTCACAGGAATGGTTCAAAACATAGTTAGTAAGAAGAGTCAGTCTTCTTGTACTTAAGTCGCCATTGTGCCTATTCTATTTAATTCCAATGCAATTTCTGTGGTTCATCGTCAATAAGAAGGTCAGAGGGATACAGTAAACCTGAAGTGAAGCATCAGAATCTATAACTAGTGTCACAGGGATGGTTCAAAACATAGACAGTAGGAAGAGTCTGTCTTCTTGAACTTAAGTCGGTATTGTGCTTTTTGTATGTAATTCCGATGCAATTTCTGTGTTTTATCGTCAATAAGAAGGTCCAAGGGATACAGTAAACATATATGGAGTAGCATCGGAATCTAAAACTGGTCTCACAGGAAGTGTTCACAACATAGTCAGTAAGAAGAGTCAGTCTTCTTGTACTTAAGTCGGCATTGTGCGTTTTGTATTTAATTCCGATGCAATTTCGGTGTTTCATCGTCAATAAGAAGGACAGAGGGATACAGTAAAGCTGAAGTGAAGCATCGGAATCTATAACTAGTGTCACAGGAATGGTTCAAAACATAGACAGTAGGAAGAGTCAGTCTTCTTGTACTTAAGTCGGCATTGTGCCTTTTCTATTTAATTCCGTCGCAATTTCTGTGTTTCGTCGTCAATAAGAAGGTCCAAGGGATACAGTCAACCTGAAATGAAGCATCGGAATCTATAACTACTGTCACAGGAATGGTTCAAAACATAGACAGTAATAAGAGTCAGTCTTCTTGTACTTAAGTCGGTATTGTGCCTTTTGTATGTAATTCCGATGCAATTTCTGTCTTTCATCGTAAATAAGAAGGTCATAGGGATACAGTAAAACTGAATTGAAGCATCAGAATCTATAACTAGTGTCACTGGAATCGTTCAAAACATAGACAGTAAGAAGAGTAATTCTACTATACTTAAGCCGGCATTGTGCCTTTTCTATTTAATTCCGGGACAATTTCTGTGTTTCATAGTCAATAAGAAGGTCCAAGGGATACAGTACACCTGAAGTGAAGCATCGGAATCTATAACTAGTGTCACAGGAATGGTTCAAAACATAGACAGTAAGAAGAGTCAGTCTTCTTGTACTTAAGTCGGCATTCTGCCTTTTGTATTTAATTCCGATGCAATTTCTGTGTTTCTTCGTAAATAAGAAGGTCAGAAGGATACAATAAACATATAGTGAAGCATCGGAATCTAAAACTGGTCTCACCGGAAATGTTCACAACATAGTCAGAAAAAAGAGCCAGTCTTCTTGTACTTAAGTCGGCATTTTGCCTTTTCTATTTAATTCCGACGCAATTTCTGTGTTTCATCGTCAATAAGAAGGTCAGAGGCATACAGTTTACGGGAAGTGAATCATCGGAATCTATAACTAGTGTCACAGGAATGGTTCAAAACATAGACAGTAGGAAGAGTCAGTCTTCTTGTACTTAATTCGGCATTGTGACTTTTGTATTTAATTCCGATGCAATTTCTGTGTTTCATCGTCAATAAGAAGGACCAAGGGATTCAGTAAACCTGAAGTTAAGCATCGGAATCTATAACTAGTGTCACAGGAATGGTTCAAAACATAGTTAGTAAGAAGAGTCAGATTTCTTGTACTTAAGTCGCCATTGTGCCTATTCTATTTAATTCCAATGCAATTTCTGTGGTTCATCGTCAATAAGAAGGTCAGAGGGATACAGTAAACCTGAAGTGAAGCATCAGAATCTATAACTAGTGTCACAGGGATGGTTCAAAACATAGACAGTAGGAAGAGTCTGTCTTCTTGAACTTAAGTCGGTATTGTGCTTTTTGTATGTAATTCCGATGCAATTTCTGTGTTTTATCGTCAATAAGAAGGTCCAAGGGATACAGTAAACATATATGGAGTAGCATCGGAATCTAAAACTGGTCTCACAGGAAGTGTTCACAACATAGTCAGTAAGAAGAGTCAGTCTTCTTGTACTTATGTCGGCATTGTGCGTTTTGTATTTAATTCCGATGCAATTTCGGTGTTTCATCGTCAATAAGAAGGACAGAGGGATACAGTAAAGCTGAAGTGAAGCATCGGAATCTATAACTAGTGTCACAGGAATGGTTCAAAACATAGACAGTAGGAAGAGTCAGTCTTCTTGTACTTAAGTCGGCATTGTGCCTTTTCTATTTAATTCCGTCGCAATTTCTGTGTTTCGTCGTCAATAAGAAGGTCCAAGGGATACAGTCAACCTGAAATGAAGCATCGGAATCTATAACTACTGTCACAGGAATGGTTCAAAACATAGACAGTAATAAGAGTCAGTCTTCTTGCATTTAAGTCGGCATTGTGCCTTTTGTATTTAATTCCGATGCAATTTCTGTGTTTCATCGTAGATAAGAAGGTCAGAGGGATACAATAAACATATAGTGAAGCATCGGAAACTAAAACTGGTCTCACAGGAAATGTTCACAACATAGTCAGAAAGAAGAGCCAGTCTTCTTGTACTTAAGTCGGCATTGTGCCTTTTCTATTTAATTCCGACGCAATTTCTGTGTTTCATCGTCAATAAGAAGGTCAGAGGGATACAGTTAACGTGAAGTGAATCATCGCAATCTATAACTAGTGACACAGGAATGGTTCAAAACATAGACAGTAGGAAGAGTCAGTCATCTTGTACTTAAGTCGGCATTGTGACTTTTGTATTTAATTCCGATGCAATTTCTGTGTTTCATAGTCAATTAGAAGGACCAAGGGATACAGTAAATCTGAAGTTAAGCAACGGAATCTATAACTAGTGTCACAGGAATGGTTCAAAACATAGTTAGTAAGAAGAGTCAGTCTTCTTAGACTTAAGTCGGCATTGTGCCTATTCTATTAAATTCCAATGCAATTTCTGTGTTTCATCGTTAATAAGAAGGTCAGAGGGATACAGTAAAATTGAAGTGAAGCATCAGAATCTATAACTAGTGTCACAGGGATGGTTCAAAACATAGACAGTTGGAAGAGTCTGTCTTCTTGTACTTAAGTCGGTATTGTGCCTTTTGTATGTAATTCCGATGCAATTTCGGAGTATCATCGTCAATAAGAAGGTCAGAGGGATACAGACAGTAAAACTGAAGTGAAGCATCAGAATCTATAACTAGTGTCACAGGAATCGTTCAAATCATAGACAGTAAGAAGAGTCAGTCTACTATACTTACGTCGGCAATGTGCCTTTTCTATTTAATTCCGATGCAATTTCTGTGTTTCATAGTCAATAAGAAGGTCCAAGGGATACAGTACACCAGAAGTGAAGCATCGGAATCTATAAATAGTGTCACAGGAATGGTTCAAATCATAAACAGTATGAAGTGTCAGTCTTCTTGTACTTAAGTCGGCATTGTGACTTATCTATTTAATTCCGATGCAATTTCTGTGTTTCATCGTCAATAAGAAGTTCCAACGTATACAGTAAACATATAGTGAAGCATCGGAATCTAAATCTGGTCTCACAGCAAATGTTCAAAGCATAGTCAGTAAGAGGAGTTAGTCTTCTTGTACTTAAGTCGGCATGGTGCCTTTTGTATTTTATTCCGATGCAATTTCTGTGTTTCGTCGTCAATAAGAAGGTCCAAGGGATAGAGTACACCTGAAGTGAAGCATCGGAATCTAAAACCGGTCTCACAGGAAAGGTTCAAAATATAGAGAGTAAGAAGAGCCAGTCTTCTTGTATTTCAGTCGGCATTGTGCATTTGCATTTAATTCCGATGCAATTTCTGTGTTTTATCGTTAATAAGAAGGTCAGAGGGATACAGTAAACCTGAAGTGAAGTATCAGAATCTATAACTTGTATCACAGGAATGGTTCAAAACATATACAGTAAGAAGAGTCAGTCTACTTGTACTTAAGTCGGCATTTTGCCTTTTGTATTTAATTCTGATGCAATTTCTGTGTTTCTCGTTAATAAGAAGGTCCAAGGGATACAGTACACCTGAAGTGAAGCATCGCAATCTATAACTAGTGTCACAGGAATGGTTCAAATGATAGACAGTAAGAAGAGTCAGTCTTCTTGTACTTAAGTCGGCATTGTGATTTTTCTATTTAATTCAAATTCAATCTCTGTGTTTCATCGTCAATAAGAAGGTCAGAGGGATACAGTAAACCTGAAGTGAAGCATCGGAATCTATAAATAGTGTCACAGGAATGGTTTTAAGCATAGACAGTAGGAAGATTCAGTCATCTTGTACTTAAGTCGGCATTGTGCCTTTTGTATATATTTCCGATGCAATTTCTGTGCTTCATCGTCAATAAGAAGGTCCGAGGGATACAGTAAACCTAAAGTGAAGCATCAGAATCTATAACTAGTGTCACAATAAAGGTTCAAAGCATAGACAGTAGGAAGAGTCATTCTTCTTGTACTTAAGTCGGCATTGTGCCTTTTGTATTTAATTCCGATGCATTTTCTGTGTTTCATCGTCAATAAGAGGGTCAGAGGGATACAGTTAACCTGAAGTGAAGCATCAGAATCTATAACTAGTGTGACAGGAATGGTTCAAAACATAGACAGTAAGAAGAGTCAGTCTACTTGGACTTAAGTCGGCAATTTGCTTTTTGTATTTAATTCCGATGCAATATCTGTGTTTCATCGTCAATAAGAAGGTCCAAGGGATACGGTAAACCTGAAGTGAAGCATCGCAATCTATATCTAGTGTCACAGGAATGGTTCAAATCATAGACAGTAAGAAGAGTCAGTCTTCTTGTACTTAAGTCGACATTGTGCTTTTTCTATTTAATTCCGATGCAATTTCTGTGTTTCATCGTTAATAAGAGGGTCAGTGGGATACAGTAAACCTGAAGTGAAGCATCGGGGTCTATAACTAGTGTCCCAGGAATGGTTCAAAACATAGTCAGTAAAAAGAGTCAGTCTTCTTGTACTTGAGTAGGCATTGTGCCTTTCGTATGTAAATCCGATGCAATTTCGGTGTTTCATCGTCAATAAGAAGGTCCAAGGGATACAGTAAACCTGAAGCGAAGCATCAGAATCTATAACTAGTGTCACAGGTTCGGTTCAAATCATAGACAGTAAGAAGAGTCAGTCTTCTTGTACTTAGGTCGGCATTGTGCCTTTCGTATGTAATACCGATGCAATTTCAGTTTTTCATCGTCAATAAGAATGTCAGAGGTATATAGTAAACCTGAAGTGAAGCATCGGGATCTATAACTAGTGTCACAGGAATGGTTCAAACATAGACAGTAGGAAGAGTCAGTCTTCTTGTACGTCAGCCGACATTGTTCCTTTTCTATTTG
Source organism: Schistocerca americana (assembly GCF_021461395.2). Classification (NCBI taxonomy): domain Eukaryota; kingdom Metazoa; phylum Arthropoda; class Insecta; order Orthoptera; family Acrididae; genus Schistocerca; species Schistocerca americana. Next base: position 7,893,570 of record NC_060122.1, on the reverse strand, counting down.
ATTCCGATGCAATTTCTATGTATCATCGTCAATAAGAAGGTCAGAGGGATACAGTAATCCTAAAGTGAAGCATCGGAATCTATAACTACTGTCACAGGAATGGTTCAGAACATAGACAGTAAGAAGAGTCAGTCTTCTTGTACTTAAGTCAGCATTGTGCCTTTTCTGTTTAATTCCGATGCAATTTCTGTGTTTCATCGTCAATAAGAAGGTCAGAGGGATACAGTAAACCTGAAGTGAAGCATCGGAATCTACAAATAGTGTCACAGGAATGGTTTTAAACATAGACAGTAGGAAGAGTCAGTCATCTTGTACTTAAGTCGGCATTGTGCCATTTGTATTTAATTCCGATGCTATTTCTGTGTTTCATCGTCAATAAGAAGGTCAGGGGGATACAGTAAACCTGAAGTGAAGCATCGGAAACTATAGCTAGTGTCACAGGAATGTTCTAAACATAGTCAGTAAGAAGAGTGAGTCTTCTTGTACTTAAGTCGGCATTGTGCCTTTTCTATTTACTTCAGATGCGATTTCTGTGTTTCATCGTCAATAAGAAGGTCAGAGGGATATAGTAAACCTGAAGTGAAGCATCGGAATGTATAACTAGTGTCACAGTAATGATTCAAAACATAGACAGTAGGAAGAGTCAGTCTTCTTGTACTTGAGTCAGCATTGTGCCTTTTGTATATATTTCCGATGCAATTTCTGTGCTTCATCGTCAATAAGAAAGTCAGAGGGATACAGTAAACCTAAAGTGAAGCATCAGAATCCATAACTAGTGTCACAATAAAGGTTCAAAGCACAGACAGTAGGAAGAGTCATTCTTCTTGTACTGAAGTCGGCGTTGTGCCTTTTGTATTTAATTCCGATGCAATTTCTGTGTTTCATCGTCAATAAGAGGGTCAGAGGGATACAGTTAACCTGAAGTGAGGGATCAGAATCTATAACTAGTGTGACAGGAATGGTTCAAAACATAGACAGTAAGAAGAGTCAGTCTACTTGTACTTAAGTCGGCAATTTGCCTTTTGTATTTAATTCCGATGCAATATCTGTGTTTCATCGTCATTAAGAAGGTCCAAGGGATACAGTACACCTGAAGTGAAGCATCGGAATCTATATCTAGTGTCACAGCAATGGTTCTAATCATAGACCGTAAGAAGAGTCAGTCTTCTTGTACTTAAGTGGGCATTGTGCTTTTTCTATTTAATTCCGATGCAATTTCTGTGTTTCATCGTCAATAAGAGGGTCAGAGCGATACAGTAAACCTGAAGTGAAGCATCGGAATCTATAACTAGTGACACAGGAATGGTTCAAAACATTGACAGTAGGAAGAGTCAATCTTCTTGTACTTGAGTCGGCTTTGTGACTTTTGTATTTAATTCCGATGCAATTTCTGTGTTTCATCGTCAATAAGAAGGTCCCAGGGATACAGTAAACCTGAAATGAGGCATCGGAATCTATAACTAGTGTAACAGGAATGGTTCAAATCATAAACAGTAAGAAGAGTCAGTCTTCTTGTACTTAAGTCGGCATTGTGCCTTTTGTATACAATTCCGATGCAATTTCTGTGTTTCATCGTCAATAAGAAGGTCCAAGGGATACAGTAAACCTGAAGTGAGGCATCGGAATCTATAACTAGTGTCACAGGAATGGTTCAAAACATAAACAGTAAGAAGAGTCAGTCTTCTTGTACTTAAGTCGGCATTGTGCCTTATCTATTTAATCACGATGCAATTTCTGTGTCTCATGGTCAATACGAAGGTCCATGGGATGCAGTACCCTTGAAGTGAAGCATCGGAATCTACAACTGGTGTCACAGGAATGGTTCAAAACATAGACAGTAGGAAGAGTCAGTCTTCTTGTACTTAAGTCGGCATTGTGCCTTTTCTATTTAATTCCGATGCAATTTCTGAGTTTCATCATTAATAAGAAGGTCTGAGGGATACAGTAAACCTGAAGTGAAGTATCGGGGTCTATAACTAGTGTCACAGGAATGGTTCAAAACATAGTCAGTAAGAAGAGTCAGTCTTCTTGTACTTGAGTCGGCATTGTGCCTTTCGTATTTAATTCCGATGCAATTTCGGTGTTTCATCGTCAATAAGAAGGTCCAAGGGATACACTAAACATATAGTGAAGAAACGGAATCTAAAACTGGTCTCACAGGAATGGTTCAAAACATAGTCACTAAGAAGAGTCAGTCTTCTTGTACTTAAGTCTTCATTGTGCCTTTTCTATTTAATTCCGATGCAATATCTGTGTTTCATCGTCAATAAGAAGGTCAGTGGGATACAGTAAACCTGTAGTGAAGCATCGGAATCTATAACTAGTGTCACAGGAGTGGTTCAAAACATAGACAGTAGGAAGAGTCAGACTTCATGTACTTAAGTCAGCATTGTGCCTTTTCTATTTATTTCCGGTGCAGTGTCTGTGTTTCATCATCAATAAGAAGGTCCAAGGGATACAGTAAACCTGAAGTGAGGCATCGGAATCTATAACTAGTGTCACAGGAATTTTTCAAAACATAGTCAGGAAGAACAGTCAGTCTTCTTGTACTTAAGTCGGCATTGTGCCTTTTGTATTTAATTCGGATGCAATTTCTGTGTTTCATCGTCAATAAGAAGGTCAGAGGGATACCGTAAACCTAAAGTGAGGCATCGGAAACTATAACTAGTGTCACAGGAATGGTTAAACATAGACAGTAAGAATAGTCAGTCTTCTTGTACTTAAGTCGGCATTGTGCCGTTTGTATTTAATTCCGATGCAATTTCTGTGTTTCATCGTCAATAAGAAGGTCCAAGGGATACAGTAAACCTATAGTGAAGCATCGGAATCTATAACTAGTGTCACAGGAATGTTTCAAAACATTGACAGTAGAAAGAGTCAGTCTTCTTGTACCTGAGTCGGCTTTGTGACTTTTGCATTTAATTCCGATGCAATTTCTGTTTTTCATCGTCAATAAGAAGGTCAGAGGGATACAGTAAACTTGAAGTGAAGCATCGGAATCTATAACTAGTGTCACAGGAATGGTTCAAAACATAGACAGTGGGAAGAGTCAGTCTTCTTGTACTAAAGTCGGCATTGTGCCTTCTGTATTTAATTCCGATGCAATTTCTGTGTTTCACCGTCAATAAGAAGGTCCAAGGGATACAGTAAACCTGATGTGAGGCATCGGAATCTATAACTAGTGTCACAGGAATGGTTCAAACATAGACAGTAAGAAGAGTCAGTCTTCTTGTACTTAAGTCAGCATTGTGCCTTTTCTGTTTAATTCCGATGCAATTTCTGTGTTTCATCGTCAATAAGAAGGTCAGAGGGATACAGTAAACCTGAAGTGAAGCATCGGAATCTATAAATAGTGTCACAGGAATGGTTTTAAACATAGACAGTAGGAAGAGTCAGTCATCTTGTACTTAAGTCGGCATTGTGCAATTTGTGTTTAATTCCGATGATATTTCTGTGTTTCATCGTCAATAAGAAGGTCAGAGGGATACAGTAAACCTGAAGTGAAGCATCGGAATCTATAGCTAGTGTCACAGGAATGTTCTAAACATAGTCAGTAAGAAGAGTGAGTCTTCTTGTACTTAAGTCGGCATTGTGCGTTTTCTATTTACTTCCGATGCAATATCTGTGTTTCATCGTCAATAAGAAGGTCAGAGGGATATAGTACACCTGAAGTGAAGCATCGGAATGTATAACTAGTGTCACAGTAATGGTTCAAAACATAGACAGTAGGAAGAGTCAGTCTTCTTGTACTTGAGTCGGCGTTGTGCCTTTTGTATATATTTCCGATGCAATTTCTGTGCTTCATCGTCAATAAGAAGGTCAAAGGGATACAGTAAACCTAAAGTGAAGCATCAGAATCCATAACTAGTGTCACAATAAAGGTTCAAAACATAGACAGTAGGAAGAGTCATTCTTCTTGTACTTAAGTCGGCATTGTGCCTTTTGTATTTAATTCCGATGCAATTTCTGTGTTTCATCGTCAATAAGAGGGTCAGAGGGATACAGTTAACCTGAAGTGAAGGATCAGAATCTATAACTAGTGTGACAGGAATGGTTCAAAACATAGACAGTAAGAAGAGTCAGTCTACTTGTACTTAAGACGGCAATTTGCCTTTTGTATTTAATTCCGATGCAATATCTGTGATTCATCGTCAATAAGAAGGTCCAAGGGATACAGTACACCTGAAGTGAAGTATCGGAATCTATATCTAGTGTCACAGGAATGGTTCAAATCATAGACAGTAAGAAGAGTTAGTCTTCTTGTAATTAAGTCGGCATTGTGCTTTTTCTATTTAATTCCGATGCAATTTCTGTGCTTCATTGTCAATAAGAGGGTCAGAGGGATACAGTTAACCTGAAGTGAAGGATCAGAATCTATAACTAGTGTGACAGGAATGGTTCAAAACATAGACAGTAAGAAGAGTCAGTCTACTTGTACTTAAGACGGCAATTTGCCTTTTGTATTTAATTCCGATGCAATATCTGTGATTCATCGTCAATAAGAAGGTCCAAGGGATACAGTACACCTGAAGTGAAGTATCGGAATCTATAACTAGTGACACAGGAATGGTTCAAAACATTGACAGTAGGAAGAGTCAGTCTTCTTGTACTTGAGTCGGCTTTGTGACTTTTGTATTTAATTCCGATGCAATTTCTGTGATTCATCGTCACTAAGAAGGTCCAAGGGATACAGCAAACCTGAAGTGAGGCATCGGAATCTATAACTAGTGTCACAGGAATGGTTCAAATCATAGACAGCAAGAAGAGTCAGTCTTCTTGTACTTAAGTCGGCATTGTGCCTTTTGTATAGAATTCCGATGCAATTTCTGTGTTTCATCGTCAATAAGAAGGTCCAAGGGATACAGTAAACCTGAAGTGAGGCATCGGAATCTATAACTAGTGTCACAGGAATGGTTCAAAACATAGTCAGTAAGAAGAGTCAGTCTTCTTGTACTTAAGTCGGCATTGTGCCTTATCTATTTAATTCCGATGCAATTTCTGTGTCTCATGGTCAATAAGAAGGTCCATGGGATGCAGTACCCATGAAGTGAAGCATCGGAATCTACAACTGGTGTCACAGGAATGGTTCAAAACATAGACAGTAAGAAGAGTCAGTCTTCTTGTACTTAAGTCGGCATTGTGCCTTTTCTATTTAATTCCGATGCAATTTCTGAGTTTCATCATCAATAAGAAGGTCAGAGGGATACAGTAAACCTGAAGTGAAGTATCGGGGTCTATAACTAGTGTCTCAGGAATGGTTCAAAATATAGTCAGTAAGAATTGTCAGTCTTCTTGTACTTGAGTCGGCATTGTGCCTTTCGTATTTAATTCCGATGCAATTTCGGTGTTTCTTCGTCAATAAGAAGGTCCAAGGGATACACTAAACATATAGTGAAGAAACGGAATCTAAAACTGGTTTCACAGGAATGGTTCAAAACATAGTCACTAAGAAGAGTCAGTCTTCTTGTACTTAAGTCTTCATTGTGCCTATTCTATTTAATTCCGATGCAATATCTGTGTTTCATCGTCAATAAGAAGGTCAGAGGGATACAGTAAACCTGTAGTGAAGCATCGGAATCTATAACTAGTGTCACAGGAATGGTTCAAGACATAGACAGTAAGAAGAGTCAGTCTTCTTGTACTTAAGTCGGCATTGTGCCTTTTGTATTTAATTCCGATGCAATTTCTGTGTTTCATCGTCAATAAGAAGGTCCAAGGGGTACAGTAAACCTATAGTGAAGCATCGGAATCTATAACTAGTGTCACAGGAATGTTTCAAAACATTGACAGTAGGAAGAGTCAGTCTTCTTGTACTTGAGTCCGCTTTGTGACTTTTGTATTTAATTCCGATGCAATTACTGTTTTTCATCGTCAATAAGAAGGTCAGAGGGATACAGTAAACCTGAAGTGAAGCATCGGAATCTATAACTAGTGTCACAGGAATGGTTCAAACATAGACAGTAGGAAGAGTCAGTCTTCTTGTACTTATGTCGGCATTGTGCCTTTTGTACTTAATTCCGATGCAATTTCTGTGTTTCACCGTCAATAAGAAGGTCCAAGGGATACAGTAAACCTGAAGCGAGGCATCGGAATCTATAATTAGTGTCGCAGGAATGGTTCAAAACATAGACAGTAAGAAGAGTCAGTCTTCTTGTACTTAAGTCAGCATTGTGCCTTTTCTGTTTAATTCCGATGCAATTTCTGTGTTTCATCGTCAATAAGAAGGTCACAGGGATACAGTAAACCTGAAGTGAAGCATCGGAATCTATAGCTAGTGTCACAGGAATGTTCTAAACATAGTCAGTAAGAAGAGTGAGTCTTCTTGTACTTAAGTCGGCATTGTGCCTTTTCTATTTACTTCCGATGCAATTTCTGTGTTTCATCGTCAATAAGAAGGTCAGAGGGATAAAGTAAACCTGAAGTGAAGCATCGGAATGTATAACTAGTGTCACAGTAATGGTTCAAAACATAGACAGTAGGAAGAGTCAGTCTTCTTGTACTTGAGTCGGCGTTGTGCCTTTTGTATATATTTCCGATGCAATTTCTGTGCTTCATCGTCAATAAGAAGGTCAAAGGGATACAGTAATCCTAAAGTGAAGCATCAGAATCCATAACTAGTGCCACAATAAAGGTTCAAAACATAGACAGTAGGAAGAGTCATTCTTCTTGTACTTAAGTCGGCATTGTGCCTTTTGTATTTAATTCCGATGCAATTTCTGTGTTTCATCGTCAATAAGAGGGTCAGAGGGATAAAGTTAACCTGAAGTGAAGGATCAGAATCTATAACTAGTGTGACAGGAATGGTTCAAAACATAGACAGTAAGAAGAGTCAGTCTACTTGTACTTAAGACGGCAATTTGCCTTTTGTATTTAATTCCGATGCAATATCTGTGATTCATCGTCAATAAGAAGGTCCAAGGGATACAGTAAACCTGAAGTGAGGCACCGGAATCTATAACGAGTGTCACAGGAATGGTTCAAAACATAGACAGTAAGAAGAGTCAGCCTTCTTGTACTTAAGTCGGCATTGTGCCTTTTCTATTTAATTCCGATGCAATTTCTGAGTTTCATCATCAATAAGAAGGTCAGAGGGATACAGTAAACCTGAAGTGAAGTATCGGGGTCTATAACTAGTGTCACAGGAATGGTTCAAAATATAGTCAGTAAGAAGTGTCAGTCTTCTTGTACTTGAGTCGGCATTGTGCCTTTCGTATTTAATTCCGATGCAATTTCGGTGTTTCATCGTCAATAAGAAGGTCCAAGGGATACACTAAACGTATAGTGAAGAAACGGAATCTAAAACTGGTCTCACAGGAATGGTTCAAAACATAGTCACTAAGAAGAGTCAGTCATCTTGAACTGAAGTCTTCATTGTGCCTTTTCTATTTAATTCCGATGCAATATCTGTGTTTCATCGTCAATAAGAAGGTCAGAGGGATACAGTAAACCTGTAGTGAAGCATCGGAATCTATAACTAGTGTCACAGGAATGGTTCAAAACATAGACAGTAGGAAGAATCAGTCTTCATGTACTTAAGTCAGCATTGTGCCTTTTCTATTTATTTCCGATGCAATTTCTGTGTTTCATCATCAATAAGAATGTCCAAGGGATACAGTAAACCTGAAGTGAGGCATCGGAATCTATAACTAGTGTCACAGGAATAGTTCAAAACATAGTCAGGAAGAAGAGTCAGTCTTCTTGTACTTAAGTCGGCATTGTGCCTTTTGTATTTAATTCCGATGCAATTTCTGTGTTTCATCGTCAATAAGAAGGTCAGAGGGATACCGTAAACCTAAAGTGAAGCATCGGAAACTATAACTAGTGTCACAGGAAGGTTAAAACATAGACAGTAAGAAGAGTCAGTCTTCTTGTACTTAAGTCGGCATTGTGCCTTTTGTATTTAATTCCGATGCAATTTCTGTGTTTCATCGTCAATAAGAAGGTAAGAGGGATACAGTAAACCTATAGTGAAGCATCGGAATCTATAACTAGTGTCACAGGAATGTTTCAAAACATTGACAGTACGAAGAATCAGTCTTCTTGTACTTGAGTCGGCTTTGTGACTTTTGTATTTTATTCCGATGCAATTTCTGTTTTCCATCGTCAATAAGAAGGTCAGAGGGATACAGTAAACCTGAAGTGAAGCATCGGAATCTATAACTAGTGTCACAGGAATGGTTCAAAACATAGACAGTAGGAAGCGTCAGTCTTCTTGTACTTAAGTCGGCATTGTGCCTTTTGTATTTGATTCCGTTGCAATTTATGTGTTTCACCGTCAATAAGAAGGTCCAAGGTATACAGTAAACCTGAAGTGAGGCATCGGAATCTATAACTAGTGTCGCAGGAATGGTTCAAAACATAGACAGGAAGAAGAGACAGTCTTCTTGTACTTAAGTCAGCATTGTCCCTTTTCTGTTTAATTCCGATGCAATTTCTGTGTTCCATCGTCAATAAGAAGGTCAGAGGGATACAGTAACCCTGAAGTGAAGCATCGGAATCTATAAATAGTGTCACAGGAATGGTTTTAAACATAGACAGTAGGAAGAGTCAGTCATCTTGTACTTAAGTCGGCGTTGTGCAATTTGTATTTAATTCCGATGCTATTTCTGTGTTTCATCGTCAATAAGAAGGTCAGAGGGATACAGTAAACCTGAAGTGAGGCATCGGAATCTATAGCTAGTGTCACAGGAATGTTCTAAACATAGTCAGTAAGAAGAGTGAGTATTCTTGTACTTAAGTCGGGATTGTGCCTTTTCTATTTACTTCCAATGCAATTTCTGTGATTCATCGTCAATAAGAAGGTCAGAGGGATATAGTAAACCTGAAGTGAAGCATCGGAATGTATAACTAGTGTCACAGTAATGTTTCAAAACATAGACAGTAGGAAGACTCAGTCTTCTTGTACTTGAGTCGGCGTTGTGCCTTTTGTATATATTTCCGATGCAATTTCTGTGCTTCATCGTCAATAAGAAGGTCAGAGGGATACAGTAAACCTAAAGTGAAGCATCAGAATCCATAACTAGTGTCACAATAAAGGTTCAAACCATAGACAGTAGGAAGAGTCATTCTTCTTGTACTTAAGTCGGCATTGTGCCTTTTGTATTTAATTCCGATGCAATTTCTGTGTTTCACCGTCAATAAGAAGGTCCAAGGTATACAGTAAACCTGAAGTGAGGCATCGGAATCTATAACTAGTGTCGCAGGAATGGTTCAAAACATAGACAGTAAGAAGAGTCAGTCTTCTTGTACTTAAGTCAGCATTGTGCCTTTTCTGTTTAATTCCGATGCAATTTCTGTGTTTCATCGTCAATAAGAAGGTCACAGGGATACAGTAAACCTGAAGTGAAGCATCGGAATCTATAAATAGTGACACAGGAATGGTTTTTAACATAGACAGTAGGAAGAGTCAGTCATCTTGTACTTAAGTCGGCATTGTGTAATTTGTATTTAATTCCGATGCTATTTCTGTGTTTCATCGTCCATAAGAAGGTCAGAGGGATACAGTAAACCTGAAGTGAAGCATCGGAATCTATAGCTAGTGTCACAGGAATGTTCTAAACATAGTCAGTAAGAAGAGTGAGTCTTCTTGTACTTAAGTCGGCACTGTGCCTTTTCTATTTACTTCCGATGCAATTTCTGTGTTTCATCGTCAATAAGCAGGTCAGAGGTATATAGTAAACCTGAAGTGAAGCATCGGAATGTATAACTAGTGTCACAGTAATGGTTTAAACTTTAGACAGTAGGAAGAGTCAGTCATCTTGTACTTAAGTCGGCATTGTGCAATTTGTATTTAATTCCGATGCTATTTCTGTGTTTCATCGTCAATAAGAAGGTCAGAGGGATACAGTAAACCTGAAGTGAAGCATCGGAATCTATAGCTAGTGTCACAGGAATGTTCTAAACATAGTCAGTAAGAAGAGTGAGTCTTCTTGTACTTAAGTCGGCATTGTGCCTTTTCTATTTACTTCCGATGCAATTTCTGTGTTTCATCGTCAATAAGAAGGTCAGAGGGATAAAGTAAACCTGAAGTGAAGCATCGGAATGTATAACTAGTGTCACAGTAATGGTTCAAAACATAGACAGTAGGAAGAGTCAGTCTTCTTGTACTTGAGTCGGCGTTGTGCCTTTTGTATATATTTCCGATGCAATTTCTGTGCTTCATCGTCAATAAGAAGGTCAAAGGGATACAGTAATCCTAAAGTGAAGCATCAGAATCCATAACTAGTGCCACAATAAAGGTTCAAAACATAGACAGTAGGAAGAGTCATTCTTCTTGTACTTAAGTCGGCATTGTGCCTTTTGTATTTAATTCCGATGCAATTTCTGTGTTTCATCGTCAATAAGAGGGTCAGAGGGATAAAGTTAACCTGAAGTGAAGGATCAGAATCTATAACTAGTGTGACAGGAATGGTTCAAAACATAGACAGTAAGAAGAGTCAGTCTACTTGTACTTAAGACGGCAATTTGCCTTTTGTATTTAATTCCGATGCAATATCTGTGATTCATCGTCAATAAGAAGGTCCAAGGGATACAGTACACCTGAAGTGAAGCATCGGAATCTATATCTAGTGTCACAGGAATGGTTCAAATCATAGACAGTAAGAAGAGTCAGTCTTCTTGTACTTAAGTCGGCATTGTGCTTTTTCTATTTAATTCCGATGCAATTTCTGTGCTTCATCGTCAATAAGAGGATCAGAGGGATACAGTAAACCTGAAGTGAAGCATCGGAATCTATAACTAGTGACACAGGAATGGTTCAAAACATTGACAGTAGGAAGAGTCAAACTTCTTGTACTTGATCGGCTTTGTGACTTTTGTATTTAATTCCGATGCAATTTCTGTGATTCATCTTCACTAAGTAGGTCTAAGGGATAAAGTAAACATGAAGTGAGGCATCGGAATCTATAACTAGTGTCACAGGAATGGTTCAAATCATAGACAGCAAGAAGAGTCAGTCTTCTTGTACTTAAGTCGGCATTGTGCCTTTTGTATACAATTTCGATGCAATTTCTGTGTTTCATCGTCAATAAGAAGGTCCAAGGGATACAGTAAACCTGAAGTGAGGCATCGGAATCTATAACTAGTGTCACAGGAATGGTTCAAAACATAGACAGTAAGAAGAGTCAGCCTTCTTGTACTTAAGTCGGCATTGTGCCTTTTCTATTTAATTCCGATGCAATTTCTGAGTTTCATCATCAATAAGAATGTCCAAGGGATACAGTAAACCTGAAGTGAGGCATCGGAATCTATAACTAGTGTCACAGGAATAGTTCAAAACATAGTCAGGAAGAAGAGTCAGTCTTCTTGTACTTAAGTCGGCATTGTGCCTTTTGTATTTAATTCCGATGCAATTTCTGTGTTTCATCGTCAATAAGAAGGTCAGAGGGATACCGTAAACCTAAAGTGAAGCATCGGAAACTATACCTAGTGTCACAGGAAGGTTAAAACATAGACAGTAAGAAGAGTCAGTCTTCTTGTACTTAAGTCGGCATTGTGCCTTTTGTATTTAATTCCGATGCAATTTCTGTGTTTCATCGTCAATAAGAATTTAAGTGGGATACAGTAAACCTATAGTGAAGCATCGGAATCTATAACTAGTGTCACAGGAATGTTTCAAAACATTGACAGTACGAAGAATCAGTCTTCTTGTACTTGAGTCGGCTTTGTGACTTTTGTATTTAATTCCGATGCAATTTCTGTTTTCCATCGTCAATAAGAAGGTCAGAGGGATACAGTAAACCTGAAGTGAAGCATCGGAATCTATAACTAGTGTCACAGGAATGGTTCAAAACATAGACAGTAGGAAGAGTCAGTCTTCTTGTACTTAAGTCGGCATTGTGCCTTTTGTATTTGATTCCGTTGCAATTTATGTGTTTCACTGTCAATAAGAAGGTCCAAGGTATACAGTAAACCTGAAGTGAGGCATCGGAATCTATAACTAGTGTCGCAGGAATGGTTCAAAACGTAGACAGGAAGAAGAGACAGTCTTCTTGTACTTAAGTCAGCATTGTGCCTTTTCTGTTTAATTCCGATGCAATTTCTGTATTCCATCGTCAATAAGAAGGTCAGAGGGATACAGTAAACCTGAAGTGAAGCATCGGAATCTATAAATAGTGTCACAGGAATGGTTTTAAACATAGACAGTAGGAAGAGTCAGTCATCTAGTACTTAAGTCGGCGTTGTGCAATTTGTATTTAATTCCGATGCTATTTCTGTGTTTCATCGTCAATAAGAAGGTCAGAGGGATACAGTAAACCTGAAGTGATGCATCGGAATCTATAGCTAGTGTCACAGGAATGTTCTAAACATAGTCAGTAAGAAGAGTGAGTCTTCTTGTACTTAAGTCGGGATTGTGCCTTTTCTATTTACTTCCAATGCAATTTCTGTGATTCATCGTCAATAAGAAGGTCAGAGGGAAATAGTAAACCTGAAGTGAAGCATCGGAATGTATAACTAGTGTCACAGTAATGTTTCAAAACATAGACAGTAGGAAGAGTCAGTCTTCTTGTACTTGAGTCGGCGTTGTGCCTTTTGTATATATTTCCGATGCAATTTCTGTGCTTCATCGTCAATAAGAAGGTCAGAGGGATACAGTAAACCTAAAGTGAAGCATCAGAATCCATAACTAGTGTCACAATAAAGGTTCAAACCATAGACAGTAGGAAGAGTCATTCTTCTTGTACTTAAGTCGGCATTGTGCCTTTTGTATTTAATTCCGATGCAATTTCTGTGTTTCATCGTCAATAAGAGCGTCAGAGGGATACAGTTAACCTGAAGTGAAGGATCAGAATCTATAACTAGTGTGACAGGAATGGTTCAAAACATAGACAGTAAGAAGAGTCAGTCTACTTGTACTTAAGACGGCAATTTGCCTTTTGTACTTAATTCCGATGCAATATCTGTGTTTCATCGTCAATAAGAAGGTCCAAGGGATACAGTACACCTGAAGTGAAGCATCGGAATCTATATCTAGTGTCACAGGAATGGTTCAAATCATAGACAGGAAGAAGAGACAGTCTTCATGTACTTAAGTCAGCATTGCCCCTTTTCTGTTTAATTCCGATGCAATTTCTGTGTTCCATCGTCAATAAGAAGGTCAGAGGGATACAGTAACCCTGAAGTGAAGCATCGGAATCTATAAATAGTGTCACAGGAATGGTTTTAAACATAGACAGTAGGAAGAGTCAGTCATCTTGTACTTAAGTCGGCGTTGTGCAATTTGTATTTAATTCCGATGCTATTTCTGTGTTTCATCGTCAATAAGAAGGTCAGAGGGATACAGTAAACCTGAAGTGAGGCATCGGAATCTATAGCTAGTGTCACAGGAATGTTCTAAACATAGTCAGTAAGAAGAGTGAGTATTCTTGTACTTAAGTCGGGATTGTGCCTTTTCTATTTACTTCCAATGCAATTTCTGTGATTCATCGTCAATAAGAAGGTCAGAGGGATATAGTAAACCTGAAGTGAAGCATCGGAATGTATAACTAGTGTCACAGTAATGTTTCAAAACATAGACAGTAGGAAGAGTCAGTCTTCTTGTACTTGAGTCGGCGTTGTGCCTTTTGTATATATTTCCGATGCAATTTCTGTGCTTCATCGTCAATAAGAAGGTCAGAGGGATACAGTAAACCTAAAGTGAAGCATCAGAATCCATAACTAGTGTCACAATAAAGGTTCAAACCATAGACAGTAGGAAGAGTCATTCTTCTTGTACTTAAGTCGGCATTGTGCCTTTTGTATTTAATTCCGATGCAATTTCTGTGTTTCACCGTCAATAAGAAGGTCCAAGGGATACAGTAAACCTGAAGCGAGGCATCGGAATCTATAATTAGTGTCGCAGGAATGGTTCAAAACATAGACAGTAAGAAGAGTCAGTCTTCTTGTACTTAAGTCAGCATTGTGCCTTTTCTGTTTAATTCCGATGCAATTTCTGTGTTTCATCGTCAATAAGAAGGTCACAGGGATACAGTAAACCTGAAGTGAAGCATCGGAATCTATAAATAGTGACACAGGAATGGTTTTTAACATAGACAGTAGGAAGAGTCAGTCATCTTGTACTTAAGTCGGCATTGTGTAATTTGTATTTAATTCCGATGCTATTTCTGTGTTTCATCGTCCATAAGAAGGTCAGAGGGATACAGTAAACCTGATGTGAAGCATCGGAATCTATAGCTAGTGTCACAGGAATGTTCTAAACATAGTCAGTAAGAAGAGTGAGTCTTCTTGTACTTAAGTCGGCACTGTGCCTTTTCTATTTACTTCCGATGCAATTTCTGTGTTTCATCGTCAATAAGAAGGTCAGAGGTATATAGTAAACCTGAAGTGAAGCATCGGAATGTATACCTAGTGTCACAGTAATGGTTTAAACTTTAGACAGTAGGAAGAGTCAGTCATCTTGTACTTAAGTCGGCATTGTGCAATTTGTATTTAATTCCGATGCTATTTCTGTGTTTCATCGTCAATAAGAAGGTCAGAGGGATACAGTAAACCTGAAGTGAAGCATCGGAATCTATAGCTAGTGTCACAGGAATGTTCTAAACATAGTCAGTAAGAAGAGTGAGTCTTCTTGTACTTAAGTCGGCATTGTGCCTTTTCTATTTACTTCCGATGCAATTTCTGTGTTTCGTCGTCAATAAGAAGGTCAGAGGGATAAAGTAAACCTGAAGTGAAGCATCGGAATGTATAACTAGTGTCACAGTAATGGTTCAAAACATAGACAGTAGGAAGAGTCAGTCTTCTTGTACTTGAGTCGGCGTTGTGCCTTTTGTATATATTTCCGATGCAATTTCTGTGCTTCATCGTCAATAAGAAGGTCAAAGGGATACAGTAATCCTAAAGTGAAGCATCAGAATCCATAACTAGTGCCACAATAAAGGTTCAAAACATAGACAGTAGGAAGAGTCATTCTTCTTGTACTTAAGTCGGCATTGTGCCTTTTGTATTTAATTCCGATGCAATTTCTGTGTTTCATCGTCAATAAGAGGGTCAGAGGGATAAAGTTAACCTGAAGTGAAGGATCAGAATCTATAACTAGTGTGACAGGAATGGTTCAAAACATAGACAGTAAGAAGAGTCAGTCTACTTGTACTTAAGACGGCAATTTGCCTTTTGTATTTAATTCCGATGCAATATCTGTGATTCATCGTCAATAAGAAGGTCCAAGGGATACAGTACACCTGAAGTGAAGCATCGGAATCTATATCTAGTGTCACAGGAATGGTTCAAATCATAGACAGTAAGAAGAGTCAGTCTTCTTGTACTTAAGTCGGCATTGTGCTTTTTCTATTTAATTCCGATGCAATTTCTGTGCTTCATCGTCAATAAGAGGATCAGAGGGATACAGTAAACCTGAAGTGAAGCATCGGAATCTATAACTAGTGACACAGGAATGGTTCAAAACATTGACAGTAGGAAGAGTCAAACTTCTTGTACTTGATCGGCTTTGTGACTTTTGTATTTAATTCCGATGCAATTTCTGTGATTCATCTTCACTAAGTAGGTCTAAGGGATAAAGTAAACATGAAGTGAGGCATCGGAATCTATAACTAGTGTCACAGGAATGGTTCAAATCATAGACAGCAAGAAGAGTCAGTCTTCTTGTACTTAAGTCGGCATTGTGCCTTTTGTATACAATTTCGATGCAATTTTTGTGTTTCATCGTCAATAAGAAGGTCCAAGGGATACAGTAAACCTGAAGTGAGGCATCGGAATCTATAACTAGTGTCACAGGAATGGTTCAAAACATAGACAGTAAGAAGAGTCAGCCTTCTTGTACTTAAGTCGGCATTGTGCCTTTTCTATTTAATTCCGATGCAATTTCTGAGTTTCATCATCAATAAGAATGTCCAAGGGATACAGTAAACCTGAAGTGAGGCATCGGAATCTATAACTAGTGTCACAGGAATAGTTCAAAACATAGTCAGGAAGAAGAGTCAGTCTTCTTGTACTTAAGTCGGCATTGTGCCTTTTGTATTTAATTCCGATGCAATTTCTGTGTTTCATCGTCAATAAGAAGGTCAGAGGGATACCGTAAACCTAAAGTGAAGCATCGGAAACTATACCTAGTGTCACAGGAAGGTTAAAACATAGACAGTAAGAAGAGTCAGTCTTCTTGTACTTAAGTCGGCATTGTGCCTTTTGTATTTAATTCCGATGCAATTTCTGTGTTTCATCGTCAATAAGAATTTAAGTGGGATACAGTAAACCTATAGTGAAGCATCGGAATCTATAACTAGTGTCACAGGAATGTTTCAAAACATTGACAGTACGAAGAATCAGTCTTCTTGTACTTGAGTCGGCTTTGTGACTTTTGTATTTAATTCCGATGCAATTTCTGTTTTCCATCGTCAATAAGAAGGTCAGAGGGATACAGTAAACCTGAAGTGAAGCATCGGAATCTATAACTAGTGTCACAGGAATGGTTCAAAACATAGACAGTAGGAAGAGTCAGTCTTCTTGTACTTAAGTCGGCATTGTGCCTTTTGTATTTGATTCCGTTGCAATTTATGTGTTTCACTGTCAATAAGAAGGTCCAAGGTATACAGTAAACCTGAAGTGAGGCATCGGAATCTATAACTAGTGTCGCAGGAATGGTTCAAAACATAGACAGGAAGAAGAGACAGTGTTCTTGTACTTAAGTCAGCATTGTGCCTTTTCTGTTTAATTCCGATGCAATTTCTGTATTCCATCGTCAATAAGAAGGTCAGAGGGATACAGTAAACCTGAAGTGAAGCATCGGAATCTATAAATAGTGTCACAGGAATGGTTTTAAACATAGACAGTAGGAAGAGTCAGTCATCTTGTACTTAAGTCGGCGTTGTGCAATTTGTATTTAATTCCGATGCTATTTCTGTGTTTCATCGTCAATAAGAAGGTCAGAGGGATACAGTAAACCTGAAGTGAGGCATCGGAATCTATAGCTAGTGTCACAGGAATGTTCTAAACATAGTCAGTAAGAAGAGTGAGTCTTCTTGTACTTAAGTCGGGATTGTGCCTTTTCTATTTACTTCCAATGCAATTTCTGTGATTCATCGTCAATAAGAAGGTCAGAGGGATATAGTAAACCTGAAGTGAAGCATCGGAATGTATAACTAGTGTCACAGTAATGTTTCAAAACATAGACAGTAGGAAGAGTCAGTCTTCTTGTACTTGAGTCGGCGTTGTGCCTTTTGTATATATTTCCGATGCAATTTCTGTGCTTCATCGTCAATAAGAAGGTCAGAGGGATACAGTAAACCTAAAGTGAAGCATCAGAATCCATAACTAGTGTCACAATAAAGGTTCAAACCATAGACAGTAGGAAGAGTCATTCTTCTTGTACTTAAGTCGGCATTGTGCCTTTTGTATTTAATTCCGATGCAATTTCTGTGTTTCATCGTCAATAAGAGCGTCAGAGGGATACAGTTAACCTGAAGTGAAGGATCAGAATCTATAACTAGTGTGACAGGAATGGTTCAAAACATAGACAGTAAGAAGAGTCAGTCTACTTGTACTTAAGACGGCAATTTGCCTTTTGTACTTAATTCCGATGCAATATCTGTGTTTCATCGTCAATAAGAAGGTCCAAGGGATACAGTACACCTGAAGTGAAGCATCGGAATCTATATCTAGTGTCACAGGAATGGTTCAAATCATAGACAGTAAGAAGAGTCAGTCTTCTTGTACTTAAGTCGGCATTGTGCTTTTTCTATTTAATTCCGATGCAATTTCTGTCCTTCATCGTCAATAAGTGGGTCAGAGGGATACAGTAAACCTGAAGTGAAGCATCGGAATCTATAACTAGTGACACAGGAATGGTTCAAAACATTGACAGTAGGAAGAGTCAGTCTTCTTGTACTTGAGTCGGCTTTGTGACTTTTGTATTTAATTCCGATGCAATTTCTGTGTTTCATCGTCACTAAGAAGGTCCAAGGGATACAGTAAACCTGAAGTGAGGCATCGGAATCTATAACTAGTGTCACAGGAATGTTTCAAATCATAGACAGTAAGAAGAGTCGGTCTTCTTGTACTTAAGTCGGCCTGGTGCCTTTTGTATACAATTCCGATGCAATTTCTGTGTTTCATCGTCAATAAGAAGGTCCAAGGGATACAGTAAACCTAAAGTGAGGCATCGGAATCTATAACTAGTGTCACAGGAATGGTTCAAAACATAGTCAGTAAGAAGAGTCAGTCTTCTTGTACTTAAGTCGGCATTGTGCCTTATCTTTTTAATTCCGATGCAATTTCTGTGTCTCATGGTCAATAAGAAGTCCATGGGATGCAGTACCCTTTAAGTGAAGCATCGGAATCTACAACTGGTGTCACATGAATGGTTCAAAACATAGACAGTAAGAGTCAGCTTTCTTGTACTTAAGTCGGCATTGTGCCTTTTATATTTAATTCCGATGCAATATCTGTGCTTCATCGTCAATAAGTGGGTCAGAGGGATACAGTAAACCTGAAGTGAAGTATCGGGGTCTATAACTAGTGTCGCAGGAATGGTTCAAAATATAGTCAGTAAGAAGTGTCAGTCTTCTTGTACTTGAGTCGGCATTGTGCCTTTCGTATTTAATTCCGATGCAATTTCGGTGTTTCATCGTCAATAAGAAGGTCCAAGGGATACACTAAACATATAGTGAAGAAACGGAATCTAAAACTGGTCTCACAGGAATGGTTCAAAACATAGTCACTAAGAAGAGTCAGTCTTCTTGTACTTAAGTCTTCATTGTGCCTTTTCTATTTTATTCCGATGCAATATCTGTGTTTCATCGTCAAAGAAGGTCAGAGGGATACAGTAAACCTGTAGTGAAGCATCGGAATCTATAACTAGTGTCACAGGAATGGTTCAAAACATAGACAGTAGGAAGAGTCAGTCTTCATGTACTCAAGTCAGCATTGTGCCTTTTGTATTTAATTCCGATGCAATTTCTGTGTTTCTTCGTCAATAAGAAGGTCCAAGGGATACAGTAAACCTATAGTGAAGCATCGGAATCTATAAGTAGTGTCACAGGAATGTTTCAAATCATTGACAGTAGGAAGAGTCAGTCTTCTTGTACTTGAGTCGGCTTTGGGACTTTTGTATTTAATTCCGATGCAACTTCTGTTTTTCATCGTCAATAAGAAGGTCAGAGGGATACAGTAAACCTGAAGTGAAGCATCAGAATCTATAACTAGTGTCACAGGAATGGTTCAAAACATAGACAGTAGGTAGAGTCAGTCTTCTTATACTTAAGTCGGCATTGTGCCTTTTGTATTTAATTCCGATGCAATTTCTGTGTTTCACCGTCAATAAGAAGGTCCAAGGGATACAGTAAACCTGAAGTGAGGCATCGGAATCTATAACTAGTGTCGCAGGAATGGTTCAAAACATAGACAGTAAGAAGTGTCAGTCTTCTTGTACTTAAGTCAGCATTGTGCCTTTTCTGTTTAATTCCGATGCAATTTCTGTGTTCCATCGTCAATAAGAAGGTCAGAGGGATACAGTAAACCTGAAGTGAAGCACCGGAATCTATAAATAGTGTCACAGGAATGGTTTTAAACATAGTCAGTAAGAAGAGTGAGTCTTCTTGTACTTAAGTCGGCATACTGCCTTTTCTATTTACTTCCGATGCAATTTCTGTGTTTCATCGTCAATAAGAAGGTCAGAGGGATATAGTAAACCTGAAGTGAAGCATCGGAATGTATAACTAGTGTCACAGTAATGGTTCAAAACATAGACGGTAGGAAGAGTCAGTCTTCTTGTACTTGAGTCGGCGTTGTGCCTTTTGTATATATTTCCGATGCAATTTCTATGCTTCATCGTCAATAAGAAGGTCAGAGGGATACAGTAAACCTAAAGTGAAGCATCAGAATCCATAACTAGTGTCACAATAAAGGTTCAAAACATAGACAGTAGGAAGAGTCATTCTTCTTGTACTTAAGTCGGCATTGTGCCTTTTGTATTTAATTCCGATGCAATTTCTGTGTTTCATCGTCAATACGAGGGTCAGACAGATACAGTTAACCTCAAGTGAAGGATCAGAATCTATAACTAGTGTGACAGGAATGGTTCAAAACATAGACAGTAAGAAGAGTCAGTCTACTTGTACTTAAGTCGGCAATTTGCCTTCTGTATTTAATTCCGATGCAATATCTGTGTTTCATCGTCAATAAGAAGGTCCAAGGGATACAGTACACCTGAAGTGAACCATCGGAATCTATATCTAGTGTCACAGGAATGGTTCAAATCATAGACAGTAAGAAGAGTCAGTCTTCTTGTACTTAAGTCGGCATTGTGACTTTTGTATTTAATTCCGATGCAATTTCTGTGTTTCATCGTCAATAAGAATGTCCAAGGGATACAGTAAACCTGAAGTGAGGCATCGGAATCTATAACTAGTGTCACAGGAATGGTTCAAATCATAGACAGTAAGAAGAGTCAGTCTTCTTGTACTTAAGTCGGCATTGTGCCTTTTGTATACTATTCCGACGCAATTTCTGTGTTTCATCGTCAATAAGAAGATCCAAGGGATACAGTAAACCTGAAGTAAGGCATCGGAATCCATAACTAGTGTCACATTAATGGTTCAAAACATAATCAGTAAGAAGAGTCAGTCTTCTTGTACTTAAGTCGGCATTGTGCCTTATCTATTTAATTCCGATGCAATTTCTGTGTCTCATGGTCAATAAGAAGGTCCATGGGATGCAGTACAATTGAAGTGAGCATCGGAATCTACAACTGGTGTCACAGGAATGGTTCAAAACATAGACAGTAAGAAGAGTCAGTCTTCTTGTACTTAAGTCGGCATTGTGCCTTTTCTATTTAATTCCGATGCAATTTCTGAGTTTCATCATCGATAAGAAGTTCAGAGGGATACAGTAAACCTGAAGTGAAGTATCGGGGTCTATAACTAGTGTCACAGGAATGGTTCAAAACATAGTCAGTAAGAAGAGTCAGTCTTCTTGTACTTGAGTCGGCATTGTGCCTTTCGTATTTAATTATGATGCAATTTCGGTGTTTCATCGTCAATAAGAAGGTCCAAGGGATACACAAAACATATAGTGAAGAAACGGAATCTAAAACTGGTCTCACAGGAATGGTTCAAAACATAGTCACTAAGAAGAGTCAGTCTTCTTGTACTTAAGTCTTCATTGTGCTTTTTCTATTTAATTGCGATGCAATATCTGTGTTTCATCGTCAATAAGAAGGTCAGAGGGATACATTAAACCTGTAGTGAAGCATCGGAATTTATAACTAGTGTCACAGGAATGGTTCAAAACATAGACAGTAGGAAGAGTCAGTCTTCATGCACTTAAGTCAGCATTGTGCCTTTTCTATTTCTTTCCGATGCAATTTCTGTGTTTCATCATCAATAAGAAGGTCCAAGGGATACAGTAAACCTG
Organism: Schistocerca americana; assembly: GCF_021461395.2. Taxonomy (NCBI): domain Eukaryota; kingdom Metazoa; phylum Arthropoda; class Insecta; order Orthoptera; family Acrididae; genus Schistocerca; species Schistocerca americana. The sequence goes on along the minus strand of NC_060122.1, from coordinate 7,872,210 downwards.
AAGTGAGGCATCGGAATCTATAACTAGTGTCACAGGAATGGGTCAAAACATAGTTAGGAAGAAGAGTCGGTCTTCTTGAACTTAAGTCGGCATTATGCCTTTTGTATTTAATTCCGATGCAATTTCTGTGTTTCATCGTCAATAAGAAGGTCCAAGGGATACAGTAAACCTAAAGTGAAGCATCGGAATCTATAACTGGTGTCACAGGAATGTTTCAAAACATAGTCGGTAAGAAGAGTCAGTCTTCTTGTACCTAAGTCGGCATTGTGCCTTTTCTATTTAATTCCGATGCAATTTCTGTGTTTTATCGTCAATAAGAAGGTCTGAGAGATACAGTAAACCTGAAGTGAAGCATCGGAATCTATAACTAGTGTCACAGGAATGGTTCAAAACATAGACTGTAGGAAGAGTCAGTCTTCTCGTACTTATGTCGGCAGTGTGAGTTTTGTTTAAAATTCCGATGCAAATTCTGTTTTTCATCGCCAATAAGAAGGTCCAAGGGATAAAGTAAACCTGAAGTGAGGCATCGGAATCTATAACTAGTGTCACAGGAATGGTTTTAAACATAGACAGTAGGAAGAGTCAGTCATCTTGTACTTAAGTCGGCATTGTGCAATTTGTATTTAATTCCGATGCTATTTCTGTGTTTCATCGTCAATAAGAAGGTCAGAGGGATACAGTATACCTGTAGTGAAGCATCGGAATCTATAACTAGTGTCACAGGAATGGTTCAAAACATAGACTGTAGGAAGAGTCAGTCTTCTCGTGCTTATGTCGGCGCTGTGCCTTTTGTTTTAAATTCCGATGCAAATTCTGTTTTTCATCGTCAATAAGAAGGTCCAAAGGATGAAGTAAACCTGAAGTGAGGCATCGGAATCTATAACTAGTGTCACAGGAATGGTTTTAAACATAGACAGTAGGAAGAGTCAGTCATCTTGTACTTAAGTCGGCATTGTGCAATTTGTATTTAATTCCGATGCAATATCTGTGTTTCATCGTCAATAAGAAGGTCAGAGGGATACAGTATACCTGTAGTGAAGCATCGGAATCTAGAACTAGTGTCACAGGAATGGTTAAAGACATAGACAGTAGGAAGAGTCAGTCTTCATGTACTTAAGTCAGCATTGTGCCTTTTCTATTTATTTCCGATGCAATTTCTGTGTTTCATCATCAATAAGAAGGTCCAAGGATACAGTAAACCTGAAGTGAGGCATCGGAATCTATAACTAGTGTCACAGGAATAGTTCAAAACATAGTCAGGTAGAAGAGTCAGTCTTCTTGTACTTAAGTCAGCATTGTGCCTTTTGTATTTAATTCCGATGCAATTTCTGTGTTTCATCGTCAATAAGAAGGTCCAAGGGATACAGTAAACCTAAAGTGAAGCATCGGAATCTATAACTAGTGACACAGGAATGTTTCAAAACATAGTCGGTAAGAAGAGTCAGTCTTCTTGTACCTAAGTCGGCATTGTGCCTTTTCTATTTAATTCCGATGCAATTTCTGTGTTTTATCGTCAATAAGAAGGTCTGAGAGATACAGTAAACCTGAAGTGAAGCATCGGAATCTATAACTAGTGTCACAGGAATGGTTCAAAACATAGACTGTAGGAAGAGTCAGTCTTCTCGTACTTATGTCGGCACTGTGCCTTTTGTTTTAAATTCCGATGCAAATTCTGTTTTTCATCGTCAATAAGAAGGTCCAAGGGATGAAGTAAACCTGAAGTGAGGCATCGGAATCTATAACTAGTGACACAGGAATGGTTCAAAACATAGACAGTAGGGAGAGTCAGTCTTCTTGTACTTAAGTCGGCATTGTGACTTTTCTGTTTAATTCCGATGCAATTTCTGTGTTTCATCGTCAATAAGAAGGTCAGAGGGATACAGTAAACCTGAAGTGAAGCATCGGAATCTATAACTAGTGTCACAGAAATGGTTCAAAACATAGACAGTAGGAAGAGTCCGTCTTCTTGTACTTAAGTCGGCTTTGTGCCTTTTGTATTTAATTCCGATGCAATTTCTGTGTTTCAACGTCAATAAGAAGGTCAGAGGGATACAGTAAACATGAAGTGAAGTATCAGAATCTATAACTAGTGTCACAGGAATGGTTCGAAACATAGACAGTAAGAAGAGTCAGTCTACTTGTACTTAAGTCGGCATTGTGCCTTTTGCATTTAATTCGGATGCAATTTCAGTGTTTCATCGTCAATAAGAAGGTCCAAGGGATACAGTAAACCTGAAGTGTAGCATCGGAATCTATAACTAGTGTCATAGGTTCGGTTCAAATCATAGACAGTAAGAAGAGTCAGTCTTCTTGTACATAATTCGGCATTGTGCCCTTTCTATTTATATCCGATGCAATATCTGTGTCTCATCGTCAATAAGAAGGTCAGAGGGATACAGTAAACCTGAAGTGAAGCATCGGAATCTATAACTAGTGTCACAGGAATGGTTCAAAACATAGACAGTAGGAAGAGTCAGTGTTCTTGTACTTAAGTCGGCATTTTGCCTTTTGTATTTAATTCCGATGCAATTTCTGTGTTTCATCATCAATACGAAGGTCCAAGGGACACATTAACCCTGAAGTGAGGCATCAGAATCTATAACTAGTGTCACAGGAATGGTTCAAAACATAGTCAGTAAGAAGAGTCAGTCTTCTTGTACTTAAGTCGGCATTGTGCATTTTGTATTTAATTCCGATGCAATTTCTGTGTTTCATCGTCAATAAGAATGTCCAAGTGATACACTAAACATATAGTGAAGAATCGGAATCTAAAACTCAACTCACAGGAAATGTTCAAAACATAGTCAGCAAGTAGAGTCAGTCTTCTTGTACTTACGTCGGCATTGTGCCTTTTCTATTTAAGTCCTATGCAATTTCTGTGTTTCGGCGACAATTAGAAGGTCCAAGGGATACAGTAAACCTAAAGTGAAGCATCGCAGTCTATAACTAGTGTCACAGGAATGGTTCAAAACATAGACAGTAGGAAGAGTCAGTCTTCATGTCCTTATGTCAGCATTGTGCCTTTTCTATTTATTTCCGATGCAATTTCTGTGTTTCATCATCAATAAGAAGGTCCAAGGGATACTGTAAACCTGAAGTGAGGAATCGGAATCTATAACTAGTGTCACAGGAATGGTTCATAACAAAGTCAGGAAGAAGAGTCAGTCTTCTTGTACTTAAGTCGGCATTGTGCGTTTTCTATTTAAATCCGATGCAATTTCTGTGTTTTATCGTCAATTAGAAGGTCTGAGAGATGCAGTAAACCTGAAGTGTAGCATCGGAATCTATAACTAGTGTCACAGGAATGGTTCAAAACGTAGACAGTAGGAAGAGTCAGTCTTCTTGTACTTGTCGGCATTGTGCCTTTTGTATTTAATTTCGTTGCAATTTCTGTGTTTCATCGTCAATAAGAAGGTCAGAGGGATACCGTAAACCTAAAGTGAAGCATCGGAAACTATAATTAGTGTCACAGGAATGGTTAAAACATAGACAGTAAGAAGAGTCAGTCTTCTCGTACTTATGTCGGCACTGTGCCTTTTGTTTTTAATTCCGATGCAATTTCTGTTTTTCATCGTCAATAAGAAGGTCCAAGGGATAAAGTAAACCTGAAGTGAGGCATCGGATTCTATAACTAGTGTCACACCAATGGTTCAAATCATAGACAGTAAGAAGAGTCAGTCTTCTTGTACTTAAGTCGGCATTGTGCCTTTTCTGCTTAATTCCGATGCAATTTCTGTGTTTCATCGTCAATAAGAAGGTCCAAGGCATACAGTAAACCTGAAGTGAAGCATCTGAATCTATAACTAGTGTCACAGGTTCGGTTCAAATCATAGACAGTAAGAAGAGACAGTCTTCTTGTACATAAGTCGGCATTCTGCCTTTTCTATTTAAATCCGATGCAATATCTGTGTCTCATCGTCAATAAGAAGGTCAGAGGGATACAGTAATCCTGAAGTGAAGCATCGGAATCTATAACTAGTGTCACAGAAATGGTTCAAAACATAGACAGTAGGAAGAGTCCGTCTTCTTGTACTTAAGTCGGCATTGTGCCTTTTGTATTTAATTCCGATGCAATTTCTGTGTTTCAACGTCAATAAGAAGGTCAGAGGGATACAGTAAACATGAAGTGAAGTATCAGAATCTATAACTAGTGTCACAGGAATGGTTCAAAACATAGACAGTAAGAAGAGTCAGTCTACTTGTACTTAAGTCGGCATTGTGCCTTATCTATTTAATTCCGATGCGATTTCTGTGTCTCACGGTCAATAAGAAGGTCCATGGGATGCAGTACACCAGAAGTGAAGCATCGGAATCTACAACTGGTGTCACAGGGATGGTTCCAAACATAGACAGTAAGAAGAGTCAGTCTTCTTGTACTTAAGTCGGCATTGTGCCTTTACTATTTAATTCCGATGCAATTTCTGTGTTTCATCATCAATAAGAAGGTCAGAGGGATACAGTAAACCTGAAGTGAAGCATCGGGGTCTATAACTAGTGTCACAGGAATGGTCCAAACCATAGTCAGTAATAAGAGTCAGTCTTCTTGTACTTGAGTCGGCATTGTGGCTTTCGTATTTAATTCCGATGCAATTTCGGTGTTTCATCGTCAATAAGTATGTCCAAGGGATACACTAAACATATAGAGAAGAATCGGAATCTAAAACGGGTCTCACAGGAAATGTTCAAAACATAGTCAGCAAGTAGAGTCAGTCTTCTTGTACTTAAGTCGGCATTGTGCCTTTTCTATTTAAATCCGATGCAATTTCTGTGTTTCGGCGTCAGTAAGAAGGTCCAAGGGATACAGTAAACCTAAAGTGAAGCATCGGAATCTGTAACTAGTGTCACAGGAATGGTTCAAAACATAGTCAGTAAGAAGAGTCAGTCCTCTTGTACTTAGGTCGGCATTGTGCCTTTCCTATTTACTTCCGATGCAATTTCTGTGTATTATCGTCAATAAGAAGGTCAGAGGGATACAGTAAACCTGACGTGAAGCATCGGAGTCTATAACTAGTGTCACAGGAATGGTTCAAAGCATAGTCAGTGAGAAGAGCCAGTCTTCTTGTACTTAAGTCGGCATTGAGCATTTTCTATTTAATTCCGATGCAATATCTGTGTTTCATCGTCAATAAGAAGGTCAGATCGATACAGCAAACCTGTAGTGAAGCATCGGAATCTATAACTAGTGTCACAGAAATGGTTCAAAACATAGAAAGTAGGAAGAGTCAGTCTTCATGTCCTTATGTCAGCATTGTGCCTTTTCTATTTATTTCCGATGCAATTTCTGTGTTTCATCATCAATAAGAAGGTCCAAGGGATACGGTAAACCTGATGTGAGGCATCGGAATCTATAACTAGTGTCACAGGAATGGTTTAAAACAAAATCAGGAAGAAGAGTTAGTCTTCTTGTACTTAGGTCGGCATTGTGCCTTTTCTATTTAAATCCGTTGCAATTTCTGTGTTTTATCGTCAATAAGAAGGTCTGAGAGATACAGTAAACCTGAAGTAAAGCATCGGAATCTATAACTAGTGTCACAGGAATGGTTCAAAACATAGACAGTAGGAAGAGTCAGTCTTCTCGTACTTAAGTCGGCATTGTGCTTTTTGTATTTAATTCCGATGCAATTTCTGTTTTTCATCGTCAATAAGAAGGTCCAAGGGATAAAGTAAACCTGAATTGAGGCATCGGAATCTATAACTAGTGTCACAGGAATGGTTCAAACATAGACAGTAAGATGAGTCAGTCTTCTTGTACTTAAGTCGGCATTGTGCCTTTTCTGTTTAATTCCGATGCAATTTTAGTGTTTCATCGTCTATAAGATGGTCAGAGGGATACAGTAAACCTGAAGTGAAGCATCGGAATCTATAACTAGTGTCACAGGAATAGTTCAAAGCTTAGACAGTAGGAAGAGTCCATCTTCTTGTACTTAAGTCGGCATTGTGCCTTTTGTATTTAATTCCGATGCAATATCTGTGTTTCATCGTCAATAAGAAGGTAAGAGGGATACAGAAAACCTGTAGTGAAGCATCGGAATCTATAACTAGTGTCACAGGAATCGTTCAAAACATAGACAGTAGGAAGAGTCAGTCTTCATGTACTTAAGTCGGCATTGTGCTTTTTCTATTTATTTCCGATGCAATTTCTGTGTTTCATCATCAATAAGAAGGTCCAAGGGATACAGTAAACCTGAAGTGAGGCATCGGAATCTATAACTAGTGTCACAGGAATGGTTAAAAACATTGACAGTAAGAAGAGTCAGTCTTCTTGTATTTTAGTCGGCATTGTGCCTTTTGTATTTAATTTTGATGCAATCTCTGTGTTTCATCGTCAATAAGAAGTTAAGAGTTTTACAGTAAACCTGAAGTGAAGCTTCAGAATCTATAACTAGTGTCACAGGAATGGTTCAAAACATAGACAGTAGGAAGAGTCAGTCTTCTCGTACTTAAGTCGGCATTGTGCCTTTTGTATTTAATTCCGATGCAATTTCTGTTTTTCATCGTCAATAAGAAGGTCCAAGGGATAAAGTATACCTGAAGTGAGGCATCGGAATCTATAACTAGTGTCACAGGAATGGTTAAAAACATTGACAGTAAGAAGAGTCAGTCTTCTTGTATTTAAGTCGGCATTGTGCCTTTTGTATTTAATTCCGATGCAATCTCTGTGTTTCATTGTCTATAAGAAAGTCCAAGGGAAACAGTAAACCTGAAGTGAAGCATCGGAATCTATAACTAGTGTCACAGGAATGGTTCAAAACATAGACAGTAGGAAGAGTCAGTGTTCTTGTACTTAAGTCGGCATTGTGCCTTTTGTATTTAATTCCGATGCAATTTCTGTGTTTCATCATCAATAAGAAAGTCCAAGGGATACATTAAACCTGAAATGAGGCATCGGAATCTATAACTAGTGTCACAGGAATGGTTCAAAGCATAGTCAGTAAGAAGAGTCAGTCTTCTTGTACTTAAGTCGGCATTGTGCCTTTTTTATTTATTTCCGATGCAATTTCTGTGTTTCATCGTCAATAAGAAGGTCCAAGGGATACACTAAACATATAGTGAAAAATCGGAATATAAAACTGGTCTCACAGGAAATGTTCAAAGCATAGTCAGCAAGTAGAGTCAGTCTTCTTGTACTTAAGTCGGCATTGTTCCTTTTCTATTTAAATCCGAATAAATTTCTTTGTTTCGTCGTCAATAAGAAGGTCCAAGGAATACAGTATACCTAAAGTGAAGCATCAGAATCTGTAACTAATGTCACAGGAATGGTTCAAAACATAGTCAGGAAGAAGAGTCAGTCTTCTTGTACTTAAGTCGGCATTGTGCCTTTTCTATTTACTTCCGATGCAATTTCTGTGTTTTATCTTCAATAAGAAGGTCAGAGATATACTGTAAACCTGAAGTGAAGCATAGGAGTATATAACTAGTGTCACAGGAATATTTCACAACATAGTCAGTAAGAAGAGTCAGTCTTCTTGTACTTAAGTCGGCATTGTGCCTTTTCCTTTTAATTCCGATCCAATATCTGTGTTTCATCGTATATAAGAAGGTCAGAGGGATACAGAAAACCTGTAGTGAAGCATCGGATTCTATAAAAAGTGTCACAGGAATGGTTCAAAACATAGACAGGAGGAAGAGTCAGTCTTCATGTACTTAAGTCAGCATTGTGCTTTTTCTATTTATTTCCGATGCAATTTCTGTGTTTCATCATCAATAAGAAGGTCCAAGGGATACAGTAAACTTGATGTGAGGCATCGGAATCTATAACTAGTGTCACAGGAATGGTTCAAAACATAGTCAGGAAGAAGAGTCAGTCTTCTTGTACTTAAGTCGGCATTGTGCCTTTTTTATTTAATTCCGATGCAATTTCTGTGTTTTATCGTCAATACGAAGGTCTGAGAGGTACAGTAAACTTGAAGTGAAGCATCGGAATCTAAAACTAGTGTCACAGGAATTTTTAAAAACATAGACAGTAAGAAGAGTCATTTCTCTTGTACTTAAGTCGGTATTGTGCCTATTCTGTTTAATTCCGATGCAAATTCTGTGTTTCATCGTCAATAAGAAGGTCAGAGGGATACAGTAAACCCGAAGTGAGGCATCGGAATCTATAACTAGTGTCACAGGAATGGTTCAAAACATAGACAGTAGGAAGAGTCAGTCTTCTTGTACTGAAGTCGGCATTGTGCCTTTTCTATTTCATTCCGATGCAATTTCTGTGTTTTGTCGTCATTAAGAAGATCAGAGGGATACGGTAAAACTGAAGTGAAATATCGGAATCTATGACTAGTGTCACAGTAATGGATAAAACATACACAGTAAGAAGAGTCAGTCTTCTTGTACTTAAGTCGGCATTGTGCATTTTGTATTTAGTTCCGATGCAATTTCTGTGTTTCATCGTCAATATGAAGGTCAAAGGGATACAGTAAACCTAACGTGAAGCATCGGAATCTGTAAGTAGTGTCACAGGAATGGTTCAAAACATAGTCAATAAGAAGAGTCCGTCTTCTTGTACTTAAGTCGGCATTGTGCCTTCTCCAATTAATTCCGATGCAATTTCTGTGTTTTGTCATCAATAAGAAGGTCAGAGGGATACAGTAAACTGAAAGTGAAGCATCGGAATCTATAACTTGTGTCACAGGGATGGTTCAAAACATAGACAGTAGGAAGAGTCCGTCTTCTTGTACTTAAGTTGGCATTGTGCCTTTTGTATTTAATTCCGATGCAATTTCTGTGTTTCATCGTCAATAAGAAGGTCATGGGAATACAGTACACATGAAGTGAAGTAGCAGAATTTATAACTAGTGTCACACGAATGGCTCAAACATAGACAGTAAGAAGAGTCAGTCTACTTATACTTAAGTCGGCATTGTGACTTTTGCATTTAATATCGATGCAATTTCTGTGTTTCACCGTCAATAAGAAGGTCCGAGGGATACAGTACACCTGAAGTGAAGCGTCGGAATCTATAACTAGTGTCACAGGAATGGTTCAAATCATAGACAGTACGAAGGGTCAGTCTTCTTGTACTTGAGTCGGCATTGTGCCTTTTGTATTTAATTCCGATGGAATTTCTGTGTTTCATCGTCAATAAGAAGGTCAGGGTTACAGTAAACCTGAAGAGAAGCATCGGAATCTATAACTAGTGTCACAGGAAAGGTTCAAATCATAGACAGTAGGAAGAGTCAGTCTTCTTGTACTTAAGTCGGCATTGTGCCTTTTCTATTTAATTCCGATGCTATTTCTGTGTTTTATCGTCAATAAGAAGGTCAGAGGGATACAGTGAACCTGAAGTGAAGCATCGGAATCTATAACTAGTGTCACAGGGATGGTTCAAAACATAGACAGTAGGAAGAGTCCGTCTTCTTGTACTTAAATCGGCAATGTTCCTTTCGTATTTAATTCCTATGCAATTTCTGTGTTTCATCGTCAATAAGAAGGTCAGAGGGATACAGTAAACATGAAGCGAAGTATCAGAATCTATAACTAGTGTCACAGGAATGGTTCAAAACATAGACAGTTGGATGAGTCAGTCTACTTGTCCTCAAATCGGCATTGTGCCTTTTGCATTTAATTCCGATGCAATTTCTGTGTTTCATCATCAATAAGAAGGTCCAAGGGATACAGTACACCTGAAGTGAAGCATCGGAATCTCTAACTAGTGTCACAGGGATGGTTCAAATCATAGACAGTAAGAGGAGTCAGTCTTCCTGTACTTAAGTCGGCATTGTGCCGTTTCTATTTAATTCTGATGCAATTTCTGTGTTTCATCATGAATAAGAAGGTCAGAGGGATACAGTAAACCTTAAGTGAAGCTTGGGAGTCCATAACTAGTGTCACAGGAATGGTTCAAATCATAGTCAGTAAGAAGAGTCAGTCTTCTCGTACTTAAGTCGGCATTGTGCCTTTTCTATTTAATTCCGATGCAATATCTGTGTTTCATCGACAATAAGAAGGTCCAAGGGATACAGTAAACATATAGTGAAGCATCGGAATCTGAAACTGGTCTCACAGGAAATGTTGACAACATAGTCAGTAAGAAGAGTCAGTCCTCTTTTACTTAAGTCTGCATTGTGCCTTTTCTATTTAACTCCGATGCAATTTCTGTGTTTCGTCGTCAATAAGAAGGTCCAAGCGAAACAGTAAACCTGAAGTGAAGCATCGGAGTCTAAAACCGGTCTCACAGGATAGGTTCAAAACATAGAGAATAATAAGAGCCAGTCATCTTGTATTTGAGTCGGCATTGTACCTTTGTATTTAATTCCGATGCAATTTCTGTGTTTCATCGTCAATAAGAAGGTCAGAGGGATACAGTAAACCTGAAGTGAAGCATCGGAATCTATTACTAGTGTCACAGGAATGGTTAAAACATAGACAGTAAGAAGAGTCAGTCTTCTTGTACTTAAGTCGGCATTGTGTATTTTGAACTTAATTCCGATGCAATTTCTCTGTTTCATCGTCAATAAGAAGGTCCAAGGAATACAGTAAACCTATAGTGAAGCACCGGAATCTGTAACTAGTGTCACAGGAATGGTTCAAAACATAGTCATTAAGAAGAGTCAGTCCTCTTGTACTTAAGTCGGCATTGTGCCTTTTCTATTTAATTCCGATGCAATTTCTGTGTTTTATCGTCAATGAGAAGGTCTGAGATATACAGTAAACCTGAAGTGAAGCATCGGAATCAATAACTAGTGTCACAGGAATGGTTCAAAACATAGACAGTAAGAAGAGTCAGTCTACTTGTACTTAAGTCGGCATTGTGCATTTTGCATTTAATTCCGATGCAATTTGTGTGTTTCATCGTCAATAAGAAGGACCAAGAGATACAGTAAACATGGCGTGATGCATCGGAATCTATAACTAGTGTCACAGGGATGGTTCAAAACCTAGACAGTAGGAAGAGTCAGTCTTCTTGTACTTAAGTCGGCATTGTGCCTTTTCTATTTAATTCCGATGCAATTTCTGTGTTTAATCGTCAATAAGAAGGTCGGAGCGATACAGTAAACCTGAAGTGAAGCATCGGAATCCATAACTAGTGTCACACGAATGGTTCAAACATAGACGGTACGAGGAGTCAGTCATCTTGTACTTAAGTCGGCATTGTGCCTTTTGTATTTAATTCCGATGCTATTTCTGTGTTTCATCCTCAATAAGAAGGTCCAAGGGATAAAGTAAACCTGAAGTGAAGCATCGGAATCTATAACTAGTGTCACAGGAATGGTTCAAAGCATACACAGTAAGAAGAGTCAGTCTTCTTGTACTTCAGTTGGCATTGTGCCTTTTCAGTTTAATTCCGATGCACTTTCTGTGTTTCATCGTTATTAAGAAGGTAAGAGGGATACAGTTAATCTACAGTGAAGCATCGGAACCTATAACTAGTGTCACAGGAATGGTTCAAAACATAGACAGTAGGAAGCGTCAGTCTTCTTGTACTTATGTCGGCATTGTGCCTTTAATATTTAATTCCGATGCAATTTCTGTGTTTCATCGTCAATAAGAAGGTCCAAGGGATACAGTAAAACTGAAGTGAGGCATCGGAATCTATAACTAGTGTCAGAGAAATGGTTCAAAACATAGTCAGTAAGAAGAGTCAGTCATCTTGTACTTAAGACGGCATTGTGCCTTTTCTACTTAATTCCGATGCAATTTCTGTGTTTCATTGTCAATAAGAAGGTCAGAGTGATACAGTAAACCTGGAGTGAAGCATCGGAATCTATAACTAGTGTCACAGGGATGGTTCAAAACATAGACAGTTGGAAGAGTCAGTCTTCTTGTACTTAAGTCGGCATTGTGACTTTTCTATTTAATTCCGATGCAATTTCTGTGTTTCATCGTCAATAAGAAGGTCAGAGGGATACAGTAAACATGAAGTGAAGTATCAGAATCTACAACTAGTGTCACAGAAATGGTTCAAAACATAGACAGTAATAAGAGTGAGTCTACTTGTACTTAAGTCGGCATTGTGCCTTTTGTATTTAATTCCGATTCAATTTCTGTGTTTCATCGCCAATAAGAAGGTAAAAGGGAATCAGTAAACCTGAAGTGAAGCATCGGAATCTATAACTAGTGTCACAGGAATGGTTAAAACGTAGACAGTAAGAAGAGTCAGTCTTCTTGTACTTAAGTCGGCATTGTCCCTTTTCTATTTAATTCCGATGCAATTTCTGTGTTTCATCGTCAACAAGAAGGTCCAAGGGATACAGTAAACCTATAGTGAAGCAACGGAATCTGTAACTAGTGTCACAGGAATGGTTCAAATCATAGTCAATAAGAAGAGTCAGTCTTCTTGTACTTAAGTCGGCATTGTGCCTTTTCAATTCAATTCAGATGCAATTTCTGTGTTTCATCGTCAATAAGAAAGTCAGAGGGATACAGTAAACCTGACATGAAGCATCGGAATATATAACTAGTGTCACAGGGATGGTTCAAAACATAGACAGTTGGAAGAGTCAGTCTTCTTGTACTTAAGTCGGCATTGTGCCTTTTGTATTTAATTCCGATGCAATTTCTGTGTTTCATCGTCAATAATAAGGTCAGAGGGATACAGTAAACATGAAGTGAAGTATCAGAAACTATAACTAGTGTCACAAGAATGGTTCAAAACATAGACAGTAATAAGAGTGAGTCTACTTGTACTTAAGTCGGCATTGTGCCTTTTCTATTTAATTCCGATGCAATTTCTGTGTTTCATTGTCAACAAGACGGTCAGAGGGATACAGTAAACCTGAAGAGGAGAATCGGGATCTATAACTAGTGTCACACGGTTGGTTCAAAACATAGACAGTAGGAAGAGTCAGTCTACTTGTACTAAAGTCGGCATTGTGCCTTTTGTATTTAATTCCCATGCAATTTCTGTATTTCATCGTCAATAAGAAGGTCAGAGGGATACAGTATATATGTAGTGAAGTATCAGAATCTATAACTAGTGTCACAGAAATGGATCAAAACATAGACAGTAAGAAGAGACAGTCTACTTGTACTTACGTCGGCATTGAGCATTTTGTATTTAATTCCGATGCAATTTCTGTGTTTCATCGTCAATAGGAAGGTAAGCGGGATACAGTAAACCTGAAGTGAAGCATCGGAATCTATAACTAGTGTCACAGGAATGGTTAAAACATAGACAGTAAGAAGAGTCAGTCTTCTTGTACTTAAGTCGGCATTGTGCATTTTGTATTTAATTCCGATGCAATTTCTGTGTTTCATCGTCAATAAGAAGGTCCAAGGGATACAGTAAACCTAAAGTGAAGCATCGGAATTTGTAAGTAGTGTCACAGGTTTGGTTCAAATCATAGTCAATAAGGAGAGTCAGTCTTCTTGAACTTATGTCGGCATTGTGACTTTTCCATTTAATTCCGATGCAATTTCTGTGTTTCATCGTCAATAAGGTCAGAGGTATACAGTAAGCATGAAGTGAAGTATCAGAATCTATAACTAGTGTCACAGAAATGGTTCAAAACATAGACAGTAAGAAGAGTCAGTGTACTTGTACTTAAGTCGGCATTGTGCCTTTTGTATTTAATTCCGACACAATATCTGTGTTTCATCGTCAATACGAAGGTAGGAGGGAATCAGTAAACCTGAAGTGAAGCATCGGAATCTATAACTAGTGTCACAGGAATGGTTAAAACGTAGACAGTAAGAAGAGTCAGTCTTCTTGTACTTAAGTCGGCATTGTACCTTTTCTATTTAATTCCGATGCAATTTCTGTGTTTCATCGTCAGGAAGAAGGTCCAAGGGCTACAGTAATCTTAAAGTAAAGCATCGGAATCATTAACTAGTGTCATAGGAATGGTTCAAATCATAGTCAATAAGAAGAGTCAGTCTTCTTGTACTTAAGTCGGCATTGTGCCTTTTCAATTTAATTGAGATGCAATTTCTGTGTTTTATCCTCAATAAGAAGGTCAGAGGGATACAGTAAACCTGAAGTGAAGCATCGGAATCTATAACCAGTGTCGCAGGGATGGTTCAAAACATAGTCAGTAAGAAGAGTCAGTCATCTTGTACTTAAGACGGCATTGTGCCTTTTGTATTTAATTCCGATGCAATTTCTGTGTTTCATCGTCAATAAGAGGGTCAGAGGGATACAGTAAACCTGGAGTGAAGCATCGGAATCTATAACTAGTGTCACAGGGATGGCTCAAAACATAGACAGTTGGAAGAGTCAGTCTTCTTGTACTTAAGTCGGCATTGTGACTTTTCTATTTAATTCCGATGCAATTTCTGTGTTTCATCGTCGATAAGAAGGTCAGAGGGATACAGTAAACATGAAGTGAAGTATCAGAATCTACAACTAGTGTCACAGAAATGGTTCAAAACATAGACAGTAATAAGAGTGAGTCTACTTGTACTTAAGTCGGCATTGTGCCTTTTGTATTTAATTCCGATTCAATTTCTGTGTTTCATCGTCAATAAGAAGGTGAAAGGGAATCAGTAAACCTGAAGTGAAGCATCGGAATCTATAAATAGTGTCACAGGAATGGTTAAAACGTAGACAGTAAGAAGAGTCAGTCTTCCTGTACTTAAGTCGGCATTGTGACTTTTCTATTTAATTCCGATGCAATTTCTGTGTTTCATTGTCAACAAGAAGGTCAGAGGGATACAGTAAACCTGAAGAGGAGAATCGGGATCTATAACTAGTGTCACACGGTTGGTTCAAAACATAGACAGTAGGAAGAGTCAGTCTACTTTTACTAAAGTCGGCGTTGTGCCTTTTGTATTTAATTCCCATGCAATTTCTGTATTTCATCGTCAATAAGAAGGTCAGAGAGATACAGTATACATGAAGTGAAGTATCAGAATCTATAACTAGTGTCACAGAAATGGATCAAATCATAGACAGTAAGAAGAGACAGTCTACTTGTACTTACGTCGGCATTGAGCATTTTGTATTTAATTCCGATGCAATTTCTGTGTTTCATCGTCAATAGGAAGGTAAGCGGGATTCAGTAAACCTGAAGTGAAGCATCGGAATCTATAACTAGTGTCACAGGAATGGTTAGAACATAGACAGTAAGAAGAGTCAGTCTTCTTGTACTTAAGTCGGCATTGTGCATTTTGTATTTAATTCCGATGCAATTTCTGTGTTTCATCGTCAATAAGAAGGTTCAAGGGATACAGTAAACCTAAAGTGAAGCATCGGAATTTGTAAGTAGTGTCACAGGTTTGGTTCAAATCATAGTCAATAAGGAGAGTCAGTCTTCTTGAACTTATGTCGGCATTGTGACTTTTCTATTTAATTCCGATGCAATTTCTGTGTTTCATCGTCAATAAGAAGGTCAGAGGTATACAGTAAACATGAAGTGAAGTATCAGAATCTATAACTAGTGTCACAGAAATGGTTCAAATCATAGACTGTAAGAAGAGTCAGTGTACTTGTACTTAAGTCGGCATTGTGCCTTTTGTATTTAATTCCGATACAATATCGTTGTTTCATCGTCAATACGAAGGTAGGAGGGAATCAGTAAACCTGAAGTGAAGCATCGGAATCTATAACTAGTGTCACAGGAATGGTTAAAACGTAGACAGTAAGAAGAGTCAGTCTTCTTGTACTTAAGTCGGCATTGTACCTTTTCTATTTAATTCCGATGCAATTTCTGTGTTTCATCGTCAAGAAGAAGGTCCAAGGGCTACAGTAATCATAAAGTAAAGCATCGGAATCATTAACTAGTGTCATAGGAATGGTTCAAATCATAGTCAATAAGAAGAGTCAGTCTTCTTGTACTTAAGTCGGCATTGTGCCTTTTCAATTTAATTGAGATGCAATTTCTGTGTTTTATCCTCAATAAGAAGGTCAGAGGGATACAGTAAACCTGAAGTGAAGCATCGGAATCTATAACCAGTGTCGCAGGGATGGTTCAAAACATAGACAGTAGGAAGAGTCGGTCTTCTTGTATTTAAGTCGGCATTGTGCCTTTTGTATTTAATTCCGATGCAATTTCTGTGTTTCATCGTCAATAAAAAGGTCAGAGGGATACAGTAAACATGAAGTGAAGTATCAGAATCTATAACTAGTGTCACAAGAATGGTTCAAAACATAGACAGTAAGAAGAGTCAGTCTACTTGTACTTAAGTCGGCATTGTGCCTTTTGTATTTAATTCCGATGCAATTTCCGTGTTTCATCGTCAATAAGAAGGTCAGAGGGATACAGTAAACCTGAAGTGAAGTATCAGAATCTATAACTAGTGTCACAAGAATGGTTCAAAACATAGACAGTAAGAAGAGTCAGTCTTCTTGTACTTAAGACGGCATTGTGCCTTTTCTATTTAATTCCGATGCAATATCTGTGTTTCATCGTCAATGAGAAGGTCCAAGGGAAACAGTAAACATATAGTGAAGGATCAGAACCTAAAACTGGTCTCACAGGAAATGTTCAAACATAGAGAGTAAGAAGAGCCAGTCATCTTGTATTTGAGTCGGCATGTACCCTTTGTATTTAATTCCGATGCAATTTCTGTGTTTCATCGCCAATAAGAAGGGCCAAGGGATGCAGTAAACCTGATGTGAAGCATCGGAATTTATAACTAGAGTCACAGGAATAGTTCAAAACATAGACAGTAAGAAGAGCCAGTCATCTTGTATTTGAGTCGGCATGTACCTTTTGTATTTTTTCCGATGCGATTTCTGTGTTTCATCGTCAATGAGAAGGTCAGAGGGATACAGTAAACCTGAAGTGAAGCTTCGGAATCTATAACTAGTGACACAGGAATGGTTAAAACACAGACAGTAAGAAGAGTCAGTTTTCTTGTACTTAAGTCGGCATTGTGCCTTTTCTATTTAATTCCGATGCAATTTCTGTGTTTCATCGTCAACAAGAAGGTCCAAGAGTTACAGTAAACCTAAAGTGAAGCATCGGAATCTGTAACTAGTGTCACAGGAAGGTTCAAATCATAGTCAATAAGAAGACTCAGTCTTCTAGTACTTAAGTCGGCATTGTGCATTTTCTATTTAATTCCGATGCAAATTCTGTGTTTTACCGTCAATAAGAAGGTCAGAGGGATACAGTAAACCTGATGTGAAGCATCGGAATCTATAACTAGTGTCACAGGGATGGTTCAAAACATAGACAGTTGGAAGAATCAGTCTTCTTGTACTTAAGTCGGCATTGTGACTTTTCTATTTAATTCCGATGCAATTTCTGTGTTTCATCGTATATAAAAAGGTCAGAGGGATACAGTAAACATGAAGTGAAGTATCAGAATCTATAACTAGTGTCACAGAAATGGTTCAAAAGAAACACAGTAAGAAGAGTGAGTCTACTTGTACTTAAGTCGGCATTGTGCCTTTTGTATTTAATTCCGATGCAATTTCTGTGTTTCATCGTCAATAAGAAGGTAAGAAAGAATCAGTAAACCTGAAGCGAAGCATCGGAATCTATAACTAGTGTCACAGGAATGGTTAAAACGTAGACAGTAAGAAGAGTCAGTCTTCTTGTACTTAAGTCGGCATTGTGCCTTTTCAATTTAATTCAGATGCAATTTCTGTGTTTCATCGTCAATAAGAAAGTCAGAGGGATACAGTAAACCTGACATGAAGCATCGGAATCAATAACTTGTGTCACAGGGATGGTTCAAAACATAGACAGTTGGAAGAGTCAGTCTTCTTGTACTTAGGTCGGCATTGTGCCTTTGGTATTTAATTCCGATGCGATTTCTGTGTTTCATCGTCAATAAGAAGGTCAGAGGGATACAGTAAACATGAAGTGAAGTATCAGAATCTATAACTAGTGTCACAAGAGTGGTTCAAAACATGGACAGTAAGAAGAGTCAGTATTCCTGTACTTAAGTCGGCATTGTGACTTTTCTATTTAATTCCGATGCAATTGCTGTATTTCATCGTCAATAAGATGGTCAGAGGGATACAGTATACATGAAGTGAAGTATCAAAAACTATAACTAGTGTCACAGAAATGGCTCAAAACATAGTCAGTAAGAAGAGACAGTCTACTTGTACTTAAGTCGGCATTGAGAATTTTGTATTTAATTCCGATGCAATTTCTGTGTTTCATCGTCAATAAGAAGGTAAGCGGGATACAGTAAACCTGAAGTGAAGCATCGGAATCTATAACTAGTATCACAGGAATGGTTAAATCATAGACAGTAAGAAGAGTCAGTCTTCTTGTACTTAAGTCGGCATTTTGCATTTTGTATTTATTTCCGTTGCAATTTCTGTGTGTCATCGTCAATAAGAAGGTCCAAGGGATACAGTAAACCTAAAGTGAAGCATCGGAATTTGTAAGTAGTGTCCCAGGAATGGTTCAAATCATAGTCAATAAGAAGAGTCAGTCTTCTTGCACTTAAGTCGGCATTGTGCATTTTGTATTTAATTCCGTTGCAATTTCTGTGTTTTATCGTCAATAAGAAGGTCAGAGGGATACAGTAAACCTGAAGTGAAGCATCGGAATCTATAACTAGTGTCACAGAAATGGTTCAAAACATAGACAGTTGGAAGAGTCAGTTTTCTTGTACTTAAGTCGGCTTGTGACTTTTCTATTTAATTCCGATGCAATTTCTGTGTTTCATCGTCAATAAGAAGGTAAGAGGGAATCAATAAACCTTAAGTAAAGCATCGGAATCTATAACTAGTGTCACAGGAATGGTTAAAACGAGGACAGTAAGAAGAGTCAGTCTTCTTGTACTTAAGTCGGCATTGCACATTTTCTCTTTAATTCCGATGCAATTTCTGTGTTTCATCGTCAAGAAGAAGGCCCAAGGAATACAGTAAACATAAAGTAAAGCATCGGAATCATTAACTAGTGTCATAGGAATGGTTCAAATAATAGTCAATACGAAGAGTCAGTCTTCTTGCACTTAAGTCGGCATTGTGCCTTTTCAATTGAATTCAGATGCAATTTCTGTGTTTTATCGTCAATAAGAAGGTCAGAGGGATACAGTAAACCTGAAGTGAGGCATCGGAATCTATAACCAGTGTCACAGGGATGGTTCAAAACATAGACTGTTGGAAGAGTCAGTCTTCTTGTACTTAAGTCGGCATTGTGCCTTTTGTATTTAATTCCGATGCAATTTCTGTGTTTCATCGTCAATAAAAAGGTCAGAGTGATACAGTAAACATGAAGTGAAGTATCAGAATCTATAACTAGTGTCACAAGAATGGTTCAAAACATAGACAGTAAGAAGAGTCAGTCTACTTGTACTTAAGTCGACATTGTGCCTTTTGTATTTAATTCCGATGCAATTTCTGTGTTTCATCGTCAATAAGAAGGTCAGAGGGATAAAGTAAACCTGAAGTGAAGCATCGGAATCTATACCTAGCGTCACAGGGATGGTTCAAAACATAGACAGTAGGAAGAGTCAGTCTTCTTGTACTTAAGTCGGCATTGTGCCTTTTGTATTTAATTCCGATGCAATTTCTGTGTTTCATCGTCAATAAGAAGGTAAGAAAGAATCAGTAAACCTGAAGCGAAGCATCGGAATCTATAACTAGTGTCACAGGAATGGTTAAAACGTAGACAGTAAGAAGAGTCAGTCTTCTTGTACTTATGTCGGCATTGTGCCTTTTCAATTTAATTCAGATGCAATTTCTGTGTTTCATCGTCAATAAGAAAGACAGAGGGATACAGTAAACCTGACATGAAGCTACGGAATCAATAACTTGTGTCACAGGGATGGTTCAAAACATAGACAGTTGGAAGAGTCAGTCTTCTTGTACTTAGGTCGGCATTGTGCCTTTGGTATTTAATTCCGATGCGATTTCTGTGTTTCATCGTCAATAAGAAGGTCAGAGGGATACAGTAAACATGAAGTGAAGTATCAGAATCTATAACTAGTGTCACAAGAGTGGTTCAAAACATAGACAGTAAGAAGAGTCAGTATTCCTGTACTTAAGTCGGCATTGTGACTTTTCTATTTAATTCCGATGCAATTGCTGTATTTCATCGTCAATAAGAAGGTCAGAGGGATACAGTATACATGAAGTGAAGTATCAAAATCTATAACTAGTGTCACAGAAATGGCTCAAAACATAGACAGTAAGAAGAGACAGTCTACTTGTACTTAAGTCGGCATTGAGCATTTTGTATTTAATTCCGATGCAATTTCTGTGTTTCATCGTCAATAAGAAGGTAAGCGGGATACAGTAAACCTGAAGTGAACCATCGGAATCTATAACTAGTATCACAGGAATGGTTAAATCATAGACAGTAAGAAGAGTCAGTCTTCTTGTACTTAAGTCGGCATTGTGCATTTTGTATTTATTTCCGTTGCAATTTCTGTGTTTCATCGTCAATAATAAGGTCCAGGGATACAGTAAACCTAAAGTGAAGCATCGGAATTTGTAAGTAGCGTCACAGGAATGGTTCAAATCATAGACAATAAGAAGAGTCAGTCTTCTTGCACTTAAGTCGGCATTGTGTATTTTGTATTTACTTCCGTTGCAATTTCTGTGTTTTATCGTCAATAAGAAGGTCAGAGGGATACAGTAAACCTGAAGTGAAGCATCGGAATCTATAACTAGTGTCACAGAAATGGTTCAAAACATAGACAGTTGGAAGAGTCAGTTTTCTTGTACTTAAGTCGGCTTGTGACTTTTCTATTTAATTCCGATGCAATTTCTGTGTTTCATCGTCAATAAGAAGGTAAGAGGGAATCAATAAACCTTAAGTAAAGCATCGGAATCTGTAACTAGTGTCACAGGAATGGTTAAAACGAGGACAGTAAGAAGAGTCAGTCTTCTTGTACTTAAGTCGGCATTGTACATTTTCTCTTTAATTCCGATGCAATTTCTGTGTTTCAACGTCAAGAAGAAGGCCCAAGGAATACAGTAAACATAAAGTAAAGCATCGGAATCATTAACTAGTGTCATAGGAATGGTTCAAATCATAGTCAATACGAAGAGTCAGTCTTCTTGCACTTAAGTCGGCATTGTGCCTTTTCAATTGAATTCAGATGCAATTTCTGTGTTTTATCGTCAATAAGAAGGTCAGAGGGATACAGTAAACCTGAAGTGAAGCATCGGAATCTATAACCAGTGTCACAGGGATGGTTCAAAACATAGACTGTTGGAAGAGTCAGTCTTCTTGTACTTAAGTCGGCATTGTGCCTTTTGTATTTAATTCCGATCCAATTTCTGTGTTTCATCGTCAATAAAAACGTCAGAGGGATACAGTAAACATGAAGTGAAGTATCAGAATCTATAACTAGTGTCACAAGAATGGTTCAAAACATAGACAGTAAGAAGAGTCAGTCTACTTGTACTTAAGTCGACATTGTGCCTTTTGTATTTAATTCCGATGCAATTTCTGTGTTTCATCGTCAATAAGAAGGTCAGAGGGATAAAGTAAACCTGAAGTGAAGCATCGGAATCTATAACTAGCGTCACAGGGATGGTTCAAAACATAGACAGTAGGAAGAGTCAGTCTTCTTGTACTTAAGTCGGCATTGTGCCTTTTGTATTTAATTCCGATGCAATTTCTGTGTTTCATCGTTAATAAGAAGGTCAGAGGGATACAGTACACCTAAAGTGAAGCATCGGAATCTATAACTAGTGTTACAGGAATGGTTCAAATCATAGACAGTAAGAAGAGTCAGTTTTCCTGTACTTAAGTAGGCATTGTGCCTTTTGTATTTAATTCCGATGCAATTTCTGTGTTTCATCGTCAATAAGAGGTCAGAGGGATACAGTATACATGAAGCATCGTCGACAGGACTGACTGCGGACCTTTGGTACAGAGCCGAGTGGAGGGTCTGAATCAGAGCCTGAGACGGTTCTGCGACCGTGTGGGCTGCAGATTCCTCGACTTGCGCCATAGGGTGGTGGGGTTTCGGGTTCCGCTGGATAGGTCAGGAGTCCACTACACGCAACAAGCGGCTACACGGGTAGCAGGGGTTGTGTGGCGTGGGCTGGGCGGTTTTTTAGGTTAGATGGCCTTGGGCAAGTACAGAAAGGGCAACAGCCTCAACGGGTGAGGGGCAAAATCAGGACATGCGGGGACCAAGCAGCAATCGGTATTGTAATTGTCAACTGTCGAAGCTGCGTTGGTAAAGTACCGGAACTTCAAGCGCTGATAGAAAGCACCGAAGCTGAAATCGTTATAGGTACAGAAAGCTGGCTTAAGCCAGAGATAAATTCTTCCGAAATTTTTACAAAGGTACAGACGGTGTTTAGAAAGGATAGATTGCATGCAACCGGTGGTGGAGTGTTCATCGCTGTTAGTAGTAGTTTATCCTGTAGTGAAGTAGAAGTGGATAGTTCCTGTGAATTATTATGGGTGGAGGTTACACTAAACAACCGAACTAGGTTAATAATTGGCTCCTTTTACCGACCTCCCGACTCAGCAGCATTAGTGGCAGAACAACTGAGAGAAAATTTGGAATACATTTCACATAAATTTTCTCAGCATGTTATAGTCTTAGGTGGAGATTTCAATTTACCAGATATAGACTGGGACACTCAGATGTTTAGGACGGGTGGTAGGGACAGAGCATCGAGTGACATTATACTGAGTGCACTATCCGAAAATTACCTCGAGCAATTAAACAGAGAACCGACTCGTGGAGATAACATATTGGACCTACTGATAACAAACAGACCCGAACTTTTCGAATCTGTATGTACAGAACAGGGAATCAGTGATCATAAGGCCGTTGCAGCATCCCTGAATATGGAAGTTAATAGGAATATAAAATAAGGGAGGAAGGTTTATCTGTTTAGCAAGAGTAATAGAAGGCAGATTTCAGACTACCTAACAGATCAAAACGAAAATTTCTGTTCCGACACTGACAATGTTGAGTGTTTATGGAAAAAGTTCAAGGCAATCGTAAAATGCGTTTTAGACAGGTACGTGCCGAGTAAAACTGTGAGGGACGGGAAAAACCCACCGTGGTACAACAACAAAGTTAGGAAACTACTGCGAAAGCAAAGAGAGCTCCACTCCAAGTTTAAACGCAGCCAAAACCTCTCAGACAAACAGAAGCTAAACGATGTCAAAGTTAGCGTAAGGAGGGCTATGCGTGAAGCGTTCATTGAATTCGAAAGTAAAATTCTATGTACCGACTTGACAGAAAATCCTAGGAAGTTCTGGTCTTACGTTAAATCAGTAAGTGGCTCGAAACAGCATATCCAGACACTACGGGATGATGATGGCATTGAAACAGAGGATGACACGCGTAAAGCTGAAATACTAAACACCTTTTTCCAAAGCTGTTTCACAGAGGAAGACCGCACTGCAGTTCCTTCTCTAAATCCCCGCACAATCGAAAAAATGGCTGACATCGAAATAAGTGTCCAAGGAATAGAAAAGCAACTGGAATCACTCAATAGAGGAAAGTCCACTGGACCTGACGGGATACCAATTCGATTCTACACAGAGTACGCGAAAGAACTTGCCCCCCTTCTAACAGCCGTGTACCGCAAGTCTCTAGAGGAACGGAGGGTTCCAAATGATTGGAAAAGAGCACAGATAGTCCCAGTCTTTAAGAAGGGTCGTCGAGCAGATGCGCAAAACTATAGACCTATATCTCTTACGTCGATCTCTTGTAGAATTTTAGAACATGTTTTTTGCTCGCGTATCATGTCATTTCTGGAAACCCAGAATCTACTATGTAGGAATCAACATGGATTCCGGAAACAGCGATCGTGTGAGACCCAACTCGCCTTATTTGTTCATGAGACCCAGAAAATATTAGATAGAGGCTCCCAGGTAGATGCTATTTTTCTTGACTTCCGGAAGGCGTTCGATACAGTTCCGCACTGTCGCCTGATAAACAAAGTAAGAGCCTACGGAATATCAGACCAGCTGTGTGGTTGGATTGAAGAGTTTTTAGCAAACAGAACACAGCATGTTGTTATCAATGGAGAGACGTCTACAGACGTTAAAGTAACCTCTGGCGTGCCACAGGGGAGTGTTATGGGACCATTGCTTTTCACAATATATATAAATGAATTAGTAGATAGTGTCGGAAGTTCCATGCGGCTTTTCGCGGATGATGCTGTAGTATACAGAGAAGTTGCTGCATTAGAAAATTGTAGCGAAATACAGGAAGATCTGCAGCGGATAGGCACTTGGTGCAGGGAGTGGCAACTGACCCTTAACATAGACAAATGTAATGTATTGCGAATACATAGAAAGAAGGATCCTTTATTGTATGATTATATGATAGCGGAACAAACACTGGTAGCAGTTACTTCTGTAAAATATCTGGGAGTATGCGTACGGAACGATTTGAAGTGGAATGATCATATAAAACTAGTTGTTGGTAAGGCGGGTACCAGGTTGAGATTCATTGGGAGAGTGCTTAGAAAATGTAGTCCATCAACAAAGGAGGTGGCTTACAAAACACTCGTTCGACCTATACTTGAGTATTGCTCATCAGTGTGGGATCCGTACCAGGTCGGGTTGACGGAGGAGATAGAGAAGATCCAAAGAAGAGCGGCGCGTTTCGTCACTGGGTTATTTGGTAACCGTGATAGCGTTACGGAGATGTTTAATAAACTCAAGTGGCAGACTCTGCAAGAGAGGCGCTCTGCATCGCGGTGTAGCTTGCTCGCCAGGTTTCGAGAGGGTGCGTTTCTGGATGAGGTATCGAATATATTGCTTCCCCCTACTTATACCTCCCGAGGAGATCACGAATGTAAAATTAGAGAGATTAGAGCGCGCACGGAGGCTTTCAGACAGTCGTTCTTCCCGCGAACCATACGCGACTGGAACAGGAAAGGGAGGTAATGACAGTGGCACGTAAAGTGCCCTCCGCCACACACCGTTGGGTGGCTTGCGGGGTATCAATGTAGATGTAGATGTAGAAGTGAAGTATCAGAATCTATAAGTATTGTCACAGAAATGCTTCAAAACATAGACAGTAAGAAGAGTCAGCCTACTTGTACTTAAGTCAGCATTGTGCTTTTTGTATTTAATTCCGATGCAATTTCTGTGTTTCATCGTCAATAAGAAGGTCCAAGGGATCCAGTAAACCTAAAGTGAAGCATCGGAATTTGTAAGTAGTGTCAAAGGAATGGTTCAAATCATAGTCAATAAGTAGAGTCAGTCTTCTTGCACTTAAGTCGGCATTGTGATTTTTCTATTTAATTCCGATGCAATTTCTGTGTTTTATCGTCAATAAGAAGGTCAGAGGGATACAGTAAACCTGAAGTGAAGCATCGGAATCTATAACTAGTGTCACAGGGACGGTTCAAAGATTAGACAGTAGGAAAAGTCCTACTTCTTGTACTTAAGTCGGCATTGTGCCTTTTGTATTTAATTCCTATGCAATTTCTGTGTTTCATCGTCAATAAGAAGGTCCAAGGGATACAGTACACCTGAAGTGAAGCATCGGAATCTATAACTAGTGTCACAGGAATGGTTCAAAATATAGTCAAGAAGAACAGTCAGTCTTCTTGCACTTAAGTCGGCAATGTGCCTTTTCTATTTCATTCCGATGCAATTTCTGAGTTTTATCGTCAATAAGAAGGTCAGAGGGATACAGTAAATCTGAAGTGAAGCATCGGAATCTATAACTAGTGTTACAGGGGTGGTTCAAAGCATAGACAGTAGGAAGAGTACGTCATCTTGTACTTAAGTAGGCATTGTGCCTTTTGAATTTAATTCCGATGCAATTTCTGTGTTTCATCGTCAATAAGAAGGTCAGAGGGATACAGTAAACATGAAGTGAAGTATCAGAATATATAACTAGTGTCACAGGAATGGTTCAAACATAGACAGTAAGAAGAGTCAGTCTACTTGTACTTAAGTCGGCATTGTGCTTTTTGTATTTAATTCCGATGCAATTTCTGTGTTTCATCGTCAATAAGGAGGTCAGAGGGATACAGTACACCTGAAGTGAAGCATCCGAATCTAAAACTAGTGTCACAGGAATGGTTCAAATCGTAGACAGTAAGAAGAGACAGTCTTCCTGTACTTAAGTCGGCATTGTGACTTTTTTATTTAATTCCGATGCAATTTCTGTGTTTTATTGTCAATAAGAAGGCCAGAGGGATACAGTAAACCTGAAGTGAAGCATCGGAATCTATAACTAGTGTCACAGGGATGGTTCAAAACATAGACAGTAGGAAGAGTCAGTCTTCCTGTACTTAAGTCGGCATTGTGCCTTTTGTATGTAATTCCGATGCAATGTCTGTGTTTCATTGTCAACAAGAAGGTCCAAGGGATACAGTAAACCTGGAGTGAAGCATCGAAATCTATAACTAGTGTCACAGGAATTGTTCAAAACATAGACAGTAAGAAGAGTCAGTCTACTTGTACTTATGTCGACATTGTGCCTTTTGCATTTAATTCCGATGCAATTTCTGTGTTTCATCGTCAATAAGAAGGTCCAAGGGATACAGTACTCCTGAAGTGAGGCATCGGAATCTATAACTAGTGTCACAGGAATGGTTCAAATCATAGACATTAAGAGGAGTCAGTCTTCTTGTACATAAGTCGTCATTGTGCGTTTTCTATTTAATTCCGATGCAATTTCTGTGTTTCATTGTCATTAAGAAGGTCAGAGGGATACAATAAACCTGAAGTGAAGCATCGGAATCTATGAGTAGTGTCACAGGAATGGTTCAAAACACAGACAGTAGGAAGAGTCAGTCTTCTTGTACTTGAGTCGGCATTGTGCCTCTTGTATTTAATTACGATGCAATTTCTGTGTTTCATCGTCAATACGAAGGTCAGAGGGTTACAGCAAACCTGAAGAGTAGCATCGCAATCAATAACTAGTGTCACAAGAATGGTTCAAAACATAGACAGTAGGAGGAGTCAGTCTTCTTGTACTTATGTCGGCATTGTGCCTTTTCTATTTAATTCCGATGCAATTTCTGTGTTTTATAGTCAATAAGAAGGTCAGAGGGATACACTAAACCTGAAGTGAAGCATCGGAATCTATAACTAGTGTCACAGGGATGGTTCAAAATCATAGATATTAGGAGGAGTCAGTCTTCTTGTGCTTAAGTCGGCATTGTGCCTTTTGTATTTAATTCCGATGCAATCTCTGTGTTTCATCGACAATAAGAAGGTCCAAGGGATACAGTACACCTGAAGTGAAGCATGGGGATCTATAACTAGTGTCACATTAATGGTTCAAATCATAGATAGTACGGAGCGTCAGTCTTCTTGTACTTAAGTCGGCATTGTGCCTTTTCTATTTAATTCCGATGTAATTTCTGTGTTTCATTGTCAATAAGAAGGTCACAGGGTTACAGTAAACCTGAAGTGAAGCATCGGAATCTATAACTAGTGTCATTGGAATGGTTCAAGCATAGACAGTATTAAGAGTCATACTTCTTGTACTTAAGTCGGCATTGTGCCTTTTGTATTTAATTCCGATGCAATTTCTGTGTTTCATCGTCAATAAGAAGGTCAGAGGGATACAGTAAACTTGAAGTGAAGCATCGGAATCTGTAACTAGTGTCACAGGCATGGTTCAAAGCT
Source organism: Schistocerca americana (assembly GCF_021461395.2). Classification (NCBI taxonomy): domain Eukaryota; kingdom Metazoa; phylum Arthropoda; class Insecta; order Orthoptera; family Acrididae; genus Schistocerca; species Schistocerca americana. The sequence continues at coordinate 7,844,836 of NC_060122.1, read as the reverse complement.
TAGACAGTAGGAAGAGTCCTTCTTCTTGTACTTCAGTCGGCATTGTGCCTTTTGTATTTAATTCCTATGCAATTTCGGTGTTTCATCGTCAATAAGAAGGTCAGAGGGATACAGTAAACATGAAGTGAAGTATCAGAATCTATAACTAGTGTCACAGGAATGGTTCAAAACATAGACAGTAAGAAGAGTCAGTCTACTTGTACTTAAGTCGGCATTGTGCTTTTTGTATTTAATTCCGATGCAATTTCTGTGTTTTATCGTCAATACGAAGGTAAGCGGGATACAGTAAACCTGAAGTGAAGCATCGGAATCTATAACTAGTATCACAGGAATGGTTAAAACATAGGCAGTAAGGAGAGTCAGTCTTCTTGTACTTAAGTCGGCATTGTGCATTTTGTATTTATTTCCGTTGCAATTTCTGTGTTTCATCGTCAATAAGAAGGTCCAAGGGATACAGTAAACCTGAAGTGAAGCATCGGAATCTATAACTAGTGTCACAGGGATGGTTCAAAACATAGACAGTAGTAAGAGTCTGTTTTCTTGTACTTAAGTCGGCATTGTGCCTTTTGTATTTAATTCCGATGCAATTTCTGTGTTTCATCGTCAATAAGAAGGTCAGAGGTATACAGCAAACCGGAAGTGAAGCATCGGAATCTATAACTAGTGTCACAGGAATATTTCAAAACATAGACAGTAGGAAGAGTCAGTCTTCTTGTACTTGGGTAGGCATTGTGACTTTTTTACTTAATTCCGACGCAATTTCTGTGTTTCATTGTCAACAAGAAGGTCAGAGGGATACAGTAAACCTGAAGTGAAGCATCGGAATCTATAACTAGTGTCACACGGATGGTTCAAAACATAGACAGTAGGAAGAGTCAGTCTTCGTGTACTTAAGTGGGCATTGTGCCTTTTGTATTTAATTCCGATGCAATTTCTGTGTTTCATCGTCAATAAGAAGGTCCAAGGGATACAGTACACACGAAGTGAAGCATGGGAATCTATAACTAGTGTCACACTAATGGTTCAAATCGTAGTCAGTAAGAAGAGTTAGTCTTCTTGTACTTAAGTCGGCATTGTGCCTTTTCTATTTGATTCCGATGTAATTTCTGTGTTTCATTGTCAATAAGAAGGTCAGAGGGATACAGTAAACCTGAAGTTAAGCATCGGAATCTATAACTAGTGTCACAGGAATGGTTCAAGCATAGACAGTATTAAGAGTCATACTTCTTGTACTTAATTCGGCATTGTCACTTTTCTATTTAATTCCGATGCAATTTCTGTGTTTCATTGTCAATAAGAAGGTCAGAGGGATACAGTAAACCTAATGTGAAGCATCGGAATCTGTAAGTAGTGTCACAGGAATGGTTCAAAACATAGTCAATAAGAAAAGTCAGTCTTCTTGTACTTAAGTCGGCATTGTGCCTTTTGTATTTAATTCCGATGCAATATCTGTGTTTCATCGTCAATAAGAAGATCAGAGGGATACAGTAAACATGAAGTGAAGTATCAGAATCTATAACTAGTGTCACAGGAATGGTTCTAAGCATAGACAGTAAGAAGAGTCTGTCTACTTGTACTTAAGTTGGCATTGTGCCTTTTGCATTTATTTCCGATGCAATTTCTGTGTTTCATCGTCAATAAGAAGGTCCAAGGGATACAGTACACCTAAAGTGAAGCATCGGAATCTATAACTAGTGTCGCAGGAACGGTTCGAATCAATAGACAGTAATAAGAGTCAGTCTTCTTGTACTTAAGTCGGCATCGTGCCTCTTCTATTTAATTCCGATGCAATTTCTGTGTTTCGTTGTCAATGAGAAGGTCAGAGGGATACAGTAAACCTGAAGTTAAGCATCGGATTCTATAACTATTGTCATAGGAATGGTTCAAAACATAGACAGTAGGAAGAGTCAATCTTCTTGTACTTGAGTCGGCATTGTGCCTTTGTATATAATTCCGATGCAATTTCTGTGTTTCATCGTCAATAAGAAGGTCAGAGGGTTACAGTAAACCTGAAGAGAAGCATCGGAATCTATAACTAGTGTCACAGGAATGGTTCAAAACATAGCCAGTAACGAGAGTCAGTGTTCTTGTACTTTAGTCGGCATTGTGCCTTTTCTATTTAATTCCGATGCAATTTCTGTGTTTTATCGTCAATAAGAAAGTCATAGGGATACACTAAACCTGAAGTGAAGCATCGGAATCTATAACTAGTGTCACAGGGATGGTTCAAAATCATAGATAGTAGGAGGAGTCAGTCTACTTGTACTTAAGTCGGCATTGTGCCTATTGTATTTAATTCCGATGCAATATCTGTGTTTCATCGTCAATAAGAAGGTCAGAGGGACACAGAAAACATGAAGTGAAGTATCAAAATCTATAACTAGTGTCAAAGGAATAGTTCAAACATAGACAGTAAAAAGAGTCAGTCTACTTGTACTTAAGTCGGCATTGTGTCTTTTGTATTTAATGCCGATGCAATTTCTGTGTTTCGTCATCAATAAGAAGGTCGAAGGGATACAGTGCACCTGAAGTGAAGCATGGGAATCTATAACTAGTGTCACATTAATGGTTCAAATCATAGACAGTAAGAAGAGTCAGTCTTCTTGTACTTAAGCCAGCATTGTGCCTTTTCTATTTAATTCCGATGTAATTTCTGTGTTTCATTGTCAATAAGAATTTCAGAGGGATACAGTAAACCTGAAGTGAAGCATCTGAATCTATAACTAGTGTCACAGGAATGGTTCAAAGCTTAGACAGTATTAAGAGTCATACTTCTTGTACTTAAGTCGGCATTGTGCCTTTTCTATTTAATTCCGATGCAATTTCTGTGTTCACATTGTCAATAAGAAGGTCAGAGGGATACACTAAACCTGAAGTGAAGCATCGGAATCTATAACTTGTGTCACAGGGATGGTTCAAAACATAGACAGTAGGAAGGGTCCGTCTTCTTGTACTTAGGTCGGCATTGTCCCTTTTGTATTTAATTTCGATGCAATTTCTGTGTTTCATCGTCAATAAGAAGGTCCAAGGGGTACAGTACACCTGAAGTGAAGCATCGGAATCTATAACTAGTGTCACAGGAATGTTTCAAATCATAGACAGTAAGAAGAGTGAGTCGGCTTGTACTTAAGTCGGCATCGTGCCTTTTCTGTTTAATTCCGATGTAATTTCTGTGTTTCATTGTCAATAAGAAGGTCAGAGGGATACAGTAAACCTGAAATGAAGCATCGGAATCTATAACTAGTATCACAGGAATGGTTCAAAATACAGACAGTAGGAAGAGTCAGTCTTCTTGTACTTGAGTCGGCATTGTGCCTTTGTATTTAATTTCGATGCAATTTCTGTGTTTCATCGTCATTAAGAAGGTCCGAGGGATACAGTAAACCTGAAGTGATGCATCGGAATCTATAACCTGTGTCACAGGAATGGTTAAAATATAGACGGAAAGAAGAGTCACTCTTCTTGTATTTAAGTCGGCATTGTGCATTTTGTAATTAATTCCGATGCAATTTCTGTGTTTCATCGTTAATAAGAAGGTCAGAGGGAAACAGTAAACATGAAGTGAAGTATCAGAATCTATAACCAGTGTCACAGGAATGGTTCAAAACATAGACAGTAAGAAGAATCAGTCTACTTGTATTTAAGTCGGCATTGTGCCTTTTGCATTTAATTCCGATGCAATTTCTGTGTTTAATCGTCAATAAGAAGGTCTGAGAGATACAGTAAACCTGAAAGGATGCATCGGAATTTATAACTAGTGTCTCAGGAATGGTTGAAAACATAGACAGTAGGAAGAGTCAGTCTTCTTGTACTTAAGTCGGCATTGTGCCTTTTCTATTTAATTCCGATTCAATATCTGTGTTTCATCGTCAATAAGAAGGTCCAAGGGATACAGTAAACATATAGTGAAGCATCGGAATCTAAAACTGGTCTCACAGGAAAGGTTCAAAGCATAGAGAGTAAGAAGAGCCAGTCATCTTGTATTTGAGTCGGCATGTACCTTTTGTATTTAATTCCGATGCAAGTTTTGTGTTTCATCGTTAATAAGAAGGTCAGAGGGATACAGTAACCCTGAAGTGAAGCATAGGAATCTATAACTAGTGTCACAGGAATGGATAAAACATAGACAGTAAGAAGAGTCAGTCTTCTTGTACTTAAGTCGGCATTGTGCATTTTGTATTTAATTCCGATGCAATTTCTGTGTTTCATCGTCAATAAGGAGTTCCAAGGGATTCAGTAAACCTAAAGTGATGCACCGGAATCTGTAACTAGTGTCTCAGGAATGCTTCAAATCATAGTCAATATGAAGAGTCAGTCTTCTTGCACTTATGTCGGCATTGTGCCTTTTCTATTTAATTCCGATGCAATTTCTGTGTTTTATCGACAATAAGAAGGTCAGAGGGATACAGTAAACCTGAAGTGAAGCATCGGAATCTATAACTAGTGTCACAGGGATGGTTCAAAACATAGACAGTTGGAAGAGTCAGTCTTCTTGTACTTAAGTCGGCATTGTGCCTTTTGTATTTAATTCCGATGCAGTTTCTGGGTTACATCGTCAATAAGAAGGTCCGAGCGATACAGTAAACATGACGTGAAGTATCAGAATCTATAATTAGTGTCACAGAAATGGTTCAAAACATAGACAGTGAGAAGAGTCAGTCTTGTTGTACTTAAGTCGGCATTGTGCATTTTTTATTTTATTCCGATGCAATTTCTGTGTTTCATCGTCAATAAGAAGGTGCAAAGGGATACAGTACACCTTAAGTGAAGCATCAGAATCTATAAGTAGTGTCACAGGAATGGTTCAAATCATAGACAGTGAGAAGAGTCAGTCTTGTTGTACTTAAGTCGGCATTGTGACTTTTCTATTTAATTCCGATGCAATTTCTGTGTTTCATTGTCAATGAGAAGGTCAGAGGGATACAGTAAAGCTAAAGTGAAGCATCGTAATCTGTTAGTAGTGTCACAGGAATGGTTCAAAACATAGTCAATAAGAAGATTCAGTCCTCTTGTACTTAAGTCGGCATTGTGCTTTTTGTATTTAATTCCGATGCAAATTCTGTGTTTTATCGTCAATAAGAAGGTCAGAGGGATACAGTAAACCTGAAGAGAAGCATCGGAATCTATAACTAGTGTCACAGGGATGGTTCAAATCTTAGACAGTAAGAGGAGTCACTCTTCTTGTACTTAAGTCCGCATTGTGCCATTTCTATTTAATTCCGATGCAATTTCTGTTTTTCATTGTCAATAAGAGGGTCAGAGGGATACAGTAAACCTGAAGTGAAGCATCGGAATCTATAACTAGCGTCACAGGAATGGTTCAAAACATAGACATTAGGGAGAGTCAGTCTTCTTGTACTTGAGTCGGCATTGTGCCTTTTGTATTTAAATCCGATGCAATTTCTGTGTTTCATCGTCAATAAGAAGGTCAGAGTGTTACAGTAAACCTGAAGAGAAGCATCGGAATCTATATCTAGTGTCACAGGAATGGTTCAAAACGTAGACAGTAGGAAGAGTCAGTCTTCTTGTACTTAAGTCGGCATTGTGCCTTTTGTGTTTAATTCCGATGCAATTTCTGTGTTTCATCGACAATAAGAGGGTCAGAGGGATTCAGTAATCATCAAGTGAAGTATCTGAATCTATAACTAGTGTCACAGGAATGGTTCAAAACATAGACAGTAAGAAGAGTCAGTCTACTTGTACTTAAGTCGGCATTGTGCCTTTTGTATTTAATTCCGATGCCATTTCTGTGTTTCATCGTCAATAAGAAGGTAAGAGGGATACAGTAAACTTGAAGTGAAGCATCGGAATCTATAACTAGTGTCACAGGAATGGTTAAAACATAGACAGTAAGATGAATCAGTTTCTTGTACTTAAGCCGGCATTGTGCATTTTGTATTTAATTCCGATGCAATTTCTGTGTTTCTACGTCAGTAAGAAGGTCCAAGGGAAACAGTAAACCTGACTTGAAGTATCGGAATCTGTAAGTAGTGTCACAGGAATGGTTCAAATCATAGACAGTAAGAAGAGCCAGTCTTCTTGTACTTAAGTCGGCATTGTGACTTTTCTATTTAATTCCGATGCAATTTCTGTGTTTCATTGTCAATGAGAAGGTCACAGGGATACAGTAACCCTAAAGTGAAGCATCGGAATCTGTAAGTAGTGTCACAGGAAAGGTTCAAACATCGTCAATAAGAAGAGTCAGTCTTCTTGTACTTAAGTTAGCATTGAGCCTTTTGTATTTAATTCCGATGCAATTTCTGTGTTTTATAGTCAATATGAAGGTCAGAGGGATACAGAAAACCTGATGTGAAGCGTCGGAATCTATAACTAGTGTCACAGGGATGGTTCAAAACACAGACAGTAGGAAGAGTCCGTCTTCTTGTACTTAAATCGGCATTGTGCCTTTTGTAGTTAATTCCGATGCAGATTCTGTGTTTCATCGTCAATAAGAAGGTCAGAGGGTTACAGTAAACTTGAAGAGAAGCATCGGAATCTATAACTTGTGTCACAGGAATGGTTCAAAGCATAGACAGTAGGAGGAGTCAGTCTTCTTGTACTTAAGTCGGCATTGTGCCTTATGTATTTTATTCCGATGCAATTTCTGTGTTTCATCGTCAATAAGAAGGTCAGAGGGATACAGTAAACATCAAGTGAAGTATCAGAATCAATAACTAGTGTCACAGGAATGGTTCAAATCATAGACAGAAAGAAGAGTCAGTCTATTTGTACTTAAGTCGGCATTGTGCCTTTTGTATTTAATTCCGATCCAATTTCTGTGTTTCGCCGTCAGTAAGAAGGTAAAAGGGATACAGTAAACCTGAAGTGGAGCATCGGAATCTGTAAGTAGTGTCACAGGAATGGTTCAAAACATAGTGAATAAAAAGAGTCAGTCTTCTTGTACTTAAGTCGGCATTGTGCCTTTTCTATTTAATTCCGATGCAGTTTCTGTGTTTTGCGTCAATAAGAAGGTCAGAGGGATACAGTAAACCTGAAGTGAAACATCGGAATCTATAACTAGTGTCACAGGGATGGTTCAAACCATAGACAGTAGGAAGAGTCCGTCTTCTTGTACTTAAGTCGGCATTGTGCCTTTTGTATTTAATTCCGATGCATTTTCTGTGTTTCATCGTCAATAAGAAGGTCAGAGGGATGCAGTAAAGATGAAGTCAAGTATCAGAATCTATAACTACTGTCACAGGAATGTTTCAAAACATAGACATCAAGAATAGTCAGTCTACATGTATTTAAGTCGGCATTTTGCTTGTTGCGTATAACTCCGATGCAATTTCTCTGTTTCATCGTCAATAAGAAGGTCCAAGGGAGACAGTACACCTGAAGTGAAGCATCGGAATCTATAACTAGTGTCACAGGAATGGTTCAAATCATAGACAGTAAGAGGAGTCAGTCTTCTTGTACTTAAGTCGGCATTGTGCCTTTTCTATTTTATTCCGATGCAATTTCTGTGTTTCATTGTCAATAAGAAGGTCAGAGGGATACAGTAAACCTGAAGTGACGCATCGGAATCTATAACTAGTGTCACAGGATTGGTTCAAAACATGGACAGTAGGAAGAGTCAGTCTTCTTGTACTTGAGTCGGCATTGTGCATTTTGTATTTAATTCCGATGCAATTTCTGTGTTTCATTGTCAATAAGGAAGTCAGAGGGATACAGTAAACCTGAAGTGAAGCATCGGAATCTATAACTAGTGTCACAGGAATGGTTCAAAACATAGACAGTAGGAAGAGTCAGTCTTCTTGTACTGGAGTCGGCATTGTGGCTTTTGTATTTAATTCCGATGCAATTTCTGTGTTTCGTCGTCAATAAGAAGGTCAGAGGGTTACAGTAAACATGAAGTGAAATATCAGAACCTATAACTAGTGTCACAGGAATGGTTCAAAACATAGACAGTAAGAAGAGCCAGTCTACTTGTACTTAAGTCGGCATTGTGCCTTTTGTATTTGATTCCGATGCAATTTCTGTGTTTCATCGTCAATAAGATGGTCCAAGGCCTACAGTACACCTGAAGTGAAGCATCTGAATCTATAACTAGTGTCACAGGAATGGTTCAAATCATAGGCAGTAAAAAGAGTCAGTCTTCTTGTACTTAAGTCGGCTTTGTGCGTTTTCTATTTACTTCCGATGCAATTTCTGTGTTTCATTGTCAATAAGATGGTCAGACGGATACAGTGAACCTGAAGTGAAGCATCGGAATCTATAACTAGTGTCACAGAAATGGTTCAAAACATCGACAGTAGGAAGAGTCAGTCTTCTTGTACTTGGGTCGGCATTGTGAGTTTTGTATTTAATTCCGTTGCAATTTCTGTGTTTCATCGTCAATAAGAAGGTCAGAGGGTTATAGTAAACCTGAAGAGAAGCATCGGAATCTATAACTAGTGTCACAGGAATGGTTGAAAACATAGACAGTAGGAAGAGTCAGTCTTCTTGTACTTGAGCCGGCATTGTGCCTTTTGAATTTAATTCCGATGCAATATCTGTGTTTCATCGTCAATAAGAAGGTAAGAGGGAAACAGTAGACCTGAAGTGAAGCATCGGAAACTATAACTAGTGTCACAGGAATGGTTAAAACATAGACAGTAAGAAGAGTCAGTCTTCGTCTACTTAAATCGGCATTGTGCATTTTGTATTTAATTCCGATGCAATTTCTGTGTTTCATCGTCAGTAAGAAAGTCCAAGCGATACAGTAAACCTGAAGTGAAGCATCGGAAACTGTAAGTAGTGTCACAGGAATGGTTCAAAACATAGTGAATAAGAAGAGTCAGTCTTCTTGTACTTAAGTCGGCATTGTGCCTTTTCTATTTAATTCCGATGCAATTTCTGTGTTTTATCGTCAATAAGAAGGTCAGAGGGATACAGTAAACCTGAAGTGAAACATCGGAATCTATAACTAGTGTCACAGGGATGGTACAAACCATAGACAGTAGGAAGAGTCCGACCTCTTGTACTTAAGTCGGCATTGTGCCTTTTGTATTTAATTCCGATGCAATTTCTGTGTTTCATCGTCAATAAGAAGGTCAGAGGGATACAGTAAACATGAAGTGAAGTATCAGAATCTATAACTACTGTCACAGGAATGGTTCAAAACATAGACAGCAAGAAGAGTCAGTCTACATGTACTTAAGTCGGCATTTTGCCTTTTGCGTATAATTCCGATGCAATTTCTGTGTTTCATCGTCAATAAGAAGGTCCAAGGGATACAGTACACCTGAAGTGAAGCATCGGAATCTATAACTAGTGTCACAGGAGTGGTTCAATTCATAGACAGTAAGAGGAGTCAGTCTTCTTGTACTTAAGTCGGCATTGTGCCTTTTCTATTTAATTCCGATGCAATTTCTGTGTTTTATCGTCAATAAGAAGGTCAGAGGGATACAGTAAACCTGTAGTGAAGCATCGGAATCTATAACTAGTGTCACAGGAATGGTTCACAACATAGACAGTAGGAAGAGTCAGTCTTCTTGTACTTGAGCCGGCATTGTGCCTTTTGTATTTAATTCCGATGCAATTTCCTTGTTTCATCGTCAATAAGAAGGTCCAAGGGATACAGTACAGCTAAAGTGAAGCATTGGAATCTATAACTAGTGTCACAGGAATGGTTAAAAACATAGAGAATAGGAAGACAATGTCTCCTTGTACTTGAGTCGGCATTGTGCCATTTATTATTAATTCCGATGCAATTTCTGTGTTTCATCGTCAATAAGAGGGTCAGAGGGATACTGTATACCTGAAGTGAAGCATCGGAGTCTATAACTAGTGTCACATGAATGGTTCAAAACATAGTCAGTAAGAAGAATCAGTCTTCTTATACTTAAGTCGGCATTGTGCCTTTTGTATTTAATTCCGATGCAATTTCTGTGTTTCATCGTCAATAAGAAGGTCCATGGGATACAGTACACCTAAAGTGAAGCATCGGAATCTATAATTAGTGTCACAGGAATGGTTCAAAACATAGAGAGTAGGAAGAGTCTGTCTCCATGTACTTGAGTCGGCATTGTGCCTTTTGTATTTAATTCCGTTGCAATTTCTGTGTTTCATCGTCAATAAGAAGGTCAGAGGGTTACAGTACACCTGAAGAGAAGCATCGGAATCTATAACTAGTGTCACAGGAATGGTTCAAAGCATAGACAGTAAGAAGAGTCAGGCTTCTTGTAGTTAAGTCGGCATTGTGCCTTTTGTATTTAATTCCGATGCAATTTCTGTGTTCCATCGTCAATTAGAAGGTCAGAGGGATACAGTAAACATGAAGTGAAGTATCAGAATCTATAACTACTGTCACAGGAATGGTTCAAATCATATACAGTAAGAAGAGTCAGTCTTCTTGTAGGTAAGTCGGCATTGTGCCTTTTTTATTTAATTCCGATGCAATTTCTGTGTTTCATCGTCAATAAGAGGGTCAGAGGTATACAATAAACCTGAAGTGAAGCATCGGAATCTATAACTCGTGTCACAGGAATGGTTCAAATCATAGACAGTAAGAAGAGTCAGTTTTCTTGTACTTAAGTCGGCTTTGTGCCTTTTCTATTTAATTCCGATGCAATTTCTGTGTTTCATTGTCAATAAGAAGGTCCAAGGGATACAGCAAACATGAAGTGAAGCATCGGAATCTATAACTCGTGTCACAGGAATGGTTCAAATCGTAGACAGTAAGAAGAGTCAGGCTTCTTGTACTTGAGCCGGCATTGTGCCTTTTGTATATAATTCCGATGCAATATCTGTGTTTCATCGTTAATAAGAAAGTCAGAGGGTTACAGTAAACCTGAAGAGAAGCATCGGAATCTATAACTAGTGACACTGGAATGGTTCAAAACGTAGACAGTAGGAAGAGTCAGTCTTCTGGTACTTAAGTTGGCATTGTGCCTTTTCTATTTAATTCCGATGCAATTTCTGTGTTTTATCGTCAATAAGAAGGTCAGAGGGATACAGTAAACCTGAAGTGACGCACCGGAATGTATAACTAGTGTCACAATGATGGTTCAAAACATAGACAGTGGGAAGAGTCAGTCTTCTTCTACTCAAGTCGGCATTGTGCCTATTGTATTTAATTCCGAAGCAATTTCTGTGTTTCATCGACAATAAGAGGGTCAGAGGGATACAGTAAACTTAAAGTGAAGTATCAGAATCTATAACTAGTGTCACAGGAATGGTTCAAAACATAGACAGTAAGAAGGGTCAGTCTATTTGTATTTAAGTCGGCATTGTGTCTTTTGTATTTAATTCCGATGCAATTTCTGTGTTTCATCGTCACAAAGAAGGTCCAAGGGATACAGTACACCTAAAGTGAAGCATCGGAATCTATAATTAGTGTCACTGGAATGGTTCAAATCATAGAGAGTAGGAAGAGTCTGTCTCCTTGTTCTTGAGTCGGCATTGTGCCTTTTGTATTTAATACCGATGCAATTTCTATGTTTCATCGTCAATAAGAAGGTCGGAGGGTTACAGTAAACCTGAAGAGAAGCATCGGAATCTATAACTAGTGTCAAGGAATGGTTCAAAACATAGACAGTAGGAAGAGTCAGTCTTCTTGTACTTAAGTCGGCATTGTGCCTTTTCTATTTAATTCCGATGCAATTTCTTTGTTTTATCGTGAATAAGAAGGTCAGAGGGATACAGTAAACCTGAAGTGAACCATCGGAATCTATAACTAGTGTCACAGGGATGGTTCAAATCATAGGCAGTAGGAAGAGTCCGTCTTCTTGTACTTAAGTCGGCATCGTGCCTTTTGTATTTAAATCCGACGCAATTTCTGTGTTTCATCGTCAATAAGAAGGTCAGAGTGATACAGTAAGCATGAAGTGAAATATCAGAATCTATAAGTAGTGTCACAGGAATGGTTCAAAACATAGACAGTAAGAAGAGTCAGTCTACTTGTACTTAAGTCGGCATTGTGCCTTTTGTATTTGATTCCGATGCAATTTCTGTGTTTCATCGTCAATAAGATGGTCCAAGGCCTACAGTACACCTGAAGTGAAGCATCTGAATCTATAACTAGTGTCACAGGAATGGTTCAAATCATAGGCAGTAAGAAGAGTCAGTCTTCTTGTACATAAGTCGGCTTTGTGCATTTTCTATTTACTTCCGATGCAATTTCTGTGTTTCATTGTCATTAAGATGGTCAGACGGATACAGTTAACCTGAAGTGAAGCATCGGAATCTACAACTAGTGCCACAGGAATGGTTCAAAACATAGTCAGTAGGAAGAGTCAGTCTTCTTGTACTTGAGTCGGCATTGTGCCTTTTGTATTTAATTCCGATGAAATTGCTGTGTTTCATCGTCAATAAGAAGGTTAGAGGGATACAGTAAACCTGAAGTGAAGCATCGGAATGTATAACTAGTGTCACAATGATGGTTCAAAACATAGAAAGTGGGAAGAGTCAGTCTTCTTGTACTCAAGTCGGCATTGTGCCTATTGCATTTAATTCCGATGCAATTTCTGTGTTTCATCGTCACAAAGAAGGTCCAAGGGATACAGTACACCTAAAGTGAAGCATCGGAATCTATAATTAGTGTCACTGGAATGGTTCAAAACATAGAGAGTAGGAAGAGTCTGTCTCCTTGTACTTGAGTCGGCATTGTGCCTTTTGTATTTAATACCGATGCAATTACTGTGTTTCTCCGTCAATAAGAAGGTCGGAGGGTTACAGTAAACCTGAAGAGAAGCATCGGAATCTATAACTAGTGTCAAGGAATGGTTCAAAACATAGACAGTAGGAAGAGTCAGTCTTCTTGTACTTAAGTCGGCATTGTGCCTTTTCTATTTAATTCCGATGCAATTTGTTTGTTTTATCGTGAATAAGAAGGTCAGAGGAAAACAGTTAACCTGAAGTGAAGCATCGGAATCTATAACTAGTGTCACAGGGATGGTTCAAATCCTAGCCTGTAGGAAGAGTCCGTCTTCTTGTACTTAAGTCGGCATTGTGCCTTTTGTATTTAATTCCGACGCAATTTCTGTGTTTCATCGTCAATAAGAAGGTCAGAGAGATACAGTACACCTGAAGTGAAGCATCGTAATCTATATCTAGTGTCACAGGTTCGGTTCAAAACTGAGACAGTAGAAAGAGTCAGTCTTCTTGTACCTAAGTCGGCATTGTGCCTTTTATATTTAATTCCGATGCAATTTCTGTGTTTCATCGTGAATAAGAAGGTCACAGGAATACAGTACACCTGAAGTGTAGCATCGGAATCAATAACTAGTGTCACAGGAATGGTTCAAATCATAGACAGTAGAAAGAGTCAGTCTTCTTGTACTTGAGTCGGCATTGTGCCTTTTGTATTTAATTCCGATGAAATTGCTATGTTTCATCGTCAATAAGAAGGTTAGAGGGATACAGTAAACCTGAAGTGAAGCATCTGAATCTATAACTAGTGTCACAGGAATGGTTCAAAACATAGCCAGTAGGAAGAGTCAGTCTTCTTGTACTTAAGTCGGCTTTGTGCCTTTTGTATTTAATTCCGATGTAATTTCTGTGTTTTATCGTCAATAAGAAGGTCAGAGGGATACAGTAAGCCTGAAGTGAAGCATCGGAATCTATAACTAGTGTCACAGGTATGGTTCAAAACATAGACAGTAGGAAGAGTCGGTCTTCTTGTACTTAAGTCGGCATTGTGCCTTTTCTATTTAATTCCGATGCAATTTCTTTGTTTTATCGTGAATAAAAAGGTCAGAGGGATACAGTAAACCTGAAGTGAAGCATCGGAATCTATAACTAGTGTCACAGGGATGGTTCAAAACATAGTCAGTAGGAAGAGTCAGCCTTCTTGTACTTAGGTCGGCATTTTGCCTTTTGTATTTAATTCCGATGCAATTTCTGTGTTTCATCGTCAATAAGAGGGCCAGGGGTATACAATAAACCTGAAGTGAAGCATCGGAATCTATAACTAGTGTCACAGGAATGGTTCAAAAACATAGAGTGTTAAAAGAGTCAGTCTTCTTGTACTTGAGTCGGCATTGTGCCTTTTGTATTTAATTCCGATGCAATTTCTGTGTTTCATCGTCAATAAGAAGGTCAGAGGATTACAGTAAACCTGAAGAGAAGCATCGGAATCTATAACTAGTGTCACACGAATGGTTCAAATCGTAGACAGTAGGAAGAGTCAGTCTTCTTGTACTTAAGTCATCATTGTGCCTTTTCTATTTAATTCCGATGCAATTTCTGTGTTTCATCATCAATAAGTCGGTCCAAGAGATACAGTAAACCTGAAGTGAGGCATCGGAATCTATAACTAGTCTCACAGGAATGGTTCAAAACATAGTCAGTAAGAAGAGTCAGTCTTCTTGTACTTAAGTCGGCATTGTGCCTTTTGTATTTAATTCCGACGCAATTTCTGTGTTTCATCGTCAATAAGAAGGTCAGAGAGATACAGTACACCTGAAGTGAAGCATCGTAATCTATAACTAGTGTCGCAGGTTCGGTTCAAAACTTAGACAGTAGAAAGAGTCAGTCTTCTTGTACCTAAGTCGGCATTGTGCCTTTTATATTTAATTCCGATGCAATTTCTGTGTTTCATCGTGAATAAGAAGGTCAGAGGAACACAGTACACCTGATGTGTAGCATCGGAATCAATAACTAGTGTCACAGGAATGGTTCAAATCATAGACAGTAGAAAGAGTCAGTCTTCTTGTACTTGAGTCGGCATTGTGCCTTTTGTATTTAATTCCGATGAAATTGCTGTGTTTCATCGTCAATAAGAAGGTTAGAGGGATACAGTAAACCTGAAGTGAAGCATCGGAATGTATAACTAGTGTCACAATGATGGTTCAAAACATAGACAGTGGGAAGAGTCAGTCTTCTTGTACTCAAGTCGGCATTGTGCCTATTGTATGTAATTCCGATGCAATTTTTGTGTTTCATCGTTAATAAGAGGGTCAGAGGGATACAGTAAACTTAAAGTGAAGTATCAGAATCTATAACTAGTGTCACAGGAATGGTTCAAAACATAGACAGTAAGAAGGGTCAGTCTACTTGTATTTAAGTCGGCATTGTGTCTTTTGTATTTAATTCCGATGCAATTTCTGTGTTTCATCGTCACAAAGATGGTCCAAGGGATACAGTACACCTAAAGTGAAGCATCGGAATCTATAATTAGTGTCACTGGAATGGATCAAAACATAGAGAGTAGGAAGAGTCTGTCTCCTTGTACTTGAGTCGGCATTGTGCCTTTTGTATTTAATTCCGATGCAATTTCTGTGTTTCATCGTCAATAAGAAGGTCAGAGAGATACAGTACACCTGAAGTGAAGCATCGTAATCTATAACTAGTGTCGCAGGTTCGGTTCAAAACTTAGACAGTAGAAAGAGTCAGTCTTCTTGTACCTAAGTCGGCATTGTGCCTTTTATATTTAATTCCGATGCAATTTCTGTGTTTCATCGTGAATAAGAAGGTCAGAGGAACACAGTACACCTGATGTGTAGCATCGGAATCAATAACTAGTGTCACAGGAATGGTTCAAATCATAGACAGTAGAAAGAGTCAGTCTTCTTGTACTTGAGTCGGCATTGTGCCTTTTGTATTTAATTCCGATGAAATTGCTGTGTTTCATCGTCAATAAGAAGGTTAGAGGGATAC
Organism: Schistocerca americana; assembly: GCF_021461395.2. Classification (NCBI taxonomy): domain Eukaryota; kingdom Metazoa; phylum Arthropoda; class Insecta; order Orthoptera; family Acrididae; genus Schistocerca; species Schistocerca americana. Next base: position 7,829,254 of record NC_060122.1, on the reverse strand, counting down.
AGTAAACCTGAAGTGAAGCATCGGAATGTATAACTAGTGTCACAATGATGGTTCAAAACATAGACAGTGGGAAGAGTCAGTCTTCTTGTACTCAAGTCGGCATTGTGCCTATTGTATGTAATTCCGATGCAATTTTTGTGTTTCATCGTTAATAAGAGGGTCAGAGGGATACAGTAAACTTAAAGTGAAGTATCAGAATCTATAACTAGTGTCACAGGAATGGTTCAAAACATAGACAGTAAGAAGGGTCAGTCTACTTGTATTTAAGTCGGCATTGTGTCTTTTGTATTTAATTCCGATGCAATTTCTGTGTTTCATCGTCACAAAGATGGTCCAAGGGATACAGTACACCTAAAGTGAAGCATCGGAATCTATAATTAGTGTCACTGGAATGGATCAAAACATAGAGAGTAGGAAGAGTCTGTCTCCTTGTACTTGAGTCGGCATTGTGCCTTTTGTATTTAATTCCGATGCAATTTCTGTGTTTCATCGTCAATAAGAAGGTCGGAGGGTTACAGTAAACCTGAAGAGAAGCATCGGAATCTATAACTAGTGTCAAGGAATGGTTCAAAACATAGACAGTAGGAAGAGTCAGTCTTCTTGTACTTAAGTCGGCATCGTGCTTTTGTATTTAAATCCGACGCAATTTCTGTGTTTCATCGTCAATAAGAAGGTCAGAGTGATACAGTAAACATGAAGTGAAATATCAGAATCTATAACTAATGTCACAGGGATGGTTCAAAACATAGTCAGTAGAAAGAGTCAGTCTTCTTGTACTTAGGTCGGCATTTTGCCTTTTGTATTTAACTCCGATGCAATTTCTGTGTTTCATCGTCAATAAGAGGGTCAGAGGTATACAATAAACCTGAAGTGAAGCATCGGAATCTATAACTAGTGTCACAGGTATGGTTCAAAACATAGACAGTAGGAAGAGTCGGTCTTCTTGTACTTAAGTCGGCATTGTGCCTTTCGTATTTAATTCCGATGCAATTTCTGTGTTTCATCGTTAATAAGAAGGTCCAAGTGATACAGTAAACCTGAAGTGAGACATCGGAAATAATAACTAGTGTCACAGGAATGGTTCAAAACATAGACAGTAAGAAGAGTCAGTCTTCTTGTCCTTAAGTCGGCATTGTACCTTTTCTATTTAATTACAATGCAATTTCTGTGTTTCATCGTCAATAAGAGTGTCATAGGTATACAGTAAAACCGAAGTGAAGCATTGGAATCAATAAGTGGTGTCACAGGAATGGTTAAAAACATAGTCAGTAAGAAGAGTCAGTCTTCTTGTACTTAAGTCGGCATTGTGCCTTTTGTATTTTATTCCGACGCAATTTCTGCGTTTCATCGTCAATAAGAAGGTCAGAGAGATACAGTACACCTGAAGTGAAGCATCGTAATCTATAACTAGTGTCACAGGTTCGGTTCAAAACTTAGACAGTAGAAAGAGTCAGTCTTCTTGTACCTAAGTCGGCATTGTGCCTTTTATATTTAATTCCGATGCAATTTCTGTGTTTCATCGTGAATTAGAAGGTCAGAGTAATACAGTACACCTGAAGTGTAGCATCGGAATCAATAACTAGTGTCACAGGAATGGTTCAAATCATAGACAGTAGAAAGAGTCAGTCTTCTTGTACTTGAGTCGGCATTGTGCCTTTTGTATTTAATTCCGATGAAATTGCTGTGTTTCATCGTCAATAAGAAGGTTAGAATGATACAGTAAACCTGAAGTGAAGCATCTGAATCTATAACTAGTGTCACAGGAATGGTTCAAAACATAGCCAGTAGGAAGAGTCAGTCTTCTTGTACTTAAATCGGCTTTGTGCCTTTTGTATTTATTTCCGATGTAATTTCTGTGTTTTATCGTCAATAAGAAGGTCAGAGCGATACAGTAAGCCTGAAGTGAAGCATCGGAATCTATAACTAATGTCACAGGTATGGTTCAAAACATAGACAGTAGGAAGAGTCGGTCTTCTTGTACTTAAGTCGGCATTGTGCCTTTCGTATTTAATTCCGATGCAATTTCTGTGTTTCATCGTTAATAAGAAGGTCCAAGTGTTACAGTAAACCTGAAGTGAGACATCGGAATTAATAACTAGTGTCACAGGAATGGTTCAAAACATAGACAGTAAGAAGAGTCAGTCTTCTTGTCCTTAAGTCGGCATTGTACCTTTTCTATTTAATTACAATGCAATTTCTGTGTTTCATCGTCAATAAGAGCGTCATAGGTATACAGTAAAACCGAAGTGAAGCATTGGAATCAATAAGTGGTGTCACAGGAATGGTTAAAAACATAGTCAGTAAGAAGAGTCAGCCTTCTTGTACTTAAGTCGGCATTGTGCCTTTCGTATTCAATTCCGACGCAATTTCGGTGTTTCATCGTCAATAAGAAGGTCCAAGGGATACAGTAATCCTCAAGTGAAGTATCGGAATCTATAACTAATAACACAGGATCGGTTCAATACATAGACAGTAAGAAGATTCAGTCTACTTGTACTTAAGTCGGCATTGCGCCTTTTCTATTTAATTCCGATGCAATTTCTGTGTTTCATTATCAATGAGAAGGTCAGAGGGATACAGTAAACCTGAAGTGAAGCATCGGAATCTATAACTAGTGTCACAGGAATGGTTCAAAACATAGACAGTAGGAGGAGTCAGTCTTCTTGTACTTAAGTAGGCATTGTGCCTTTTCTATTTAATTCCGATGCAATTTCTGTGTTTTATCGTCCATAAGAAGGTCAGAGCGATACAGTAAACCTGAAGTGAAGCATTGGAATCTATAACTAGTGTCACAGGGATGGTTCAAATCATAGACAGTAGGAAGAGTCCGTCTTCTTGTACTTAAGTCGGCATTGTGCCATTTGTATTTAATTCCGACGCAATTTCTGTGTTTCATCGTCAATAAGACGGTCAGATGGATACAGTAATCATGAAGTGAAATATCAGTATCTATAACTAGTGTCACAGGAATGGTTCAAAACATAGACAGTAAGAAGAGTCAGTCTACATGTACTTAAGTCGGCATTGTGCCTTTCGTATTTAATTCCGATGCAATTTCTGTGTTTCATCGTCATTAAGATGGTCCAAGGCCTACAGTACACCTGAAGTGAAGCATCGGAATCTATAACTAGTGTCACAGGAATGGTCCAAGTCATAGGCAGTAAGAAGAGTCAGTCTCCTTTACTTAAGTCTGCTTTGTGCATTTTCTATTTAATTACGATGCAATTTGTGTCTTTCATTGTCAATAAGATGGTCAGAGGGATACAGTAAACCTGAAGTGAAGCATCGGAATCTATAACTAGTGGCACAGGAATGGTTCAAAACATAGACAGTAGTATGAGTCAGTCTTCTTGTACTTAAGTCGGCATTGTCCCTTTTCTATTTAATTCCGATGCAATTTCTGTGTTTCATCGTCAATAAGAGGGTCAGAGGTATGCAGTAAACCTGAAGTGAAGTATCGGAATCTATAACTAGTGTCACAGGAATGGTTCAAATCGTAGACAGTGGGAAGAGTCAGTCTTCTTGTACTTAAGTCGGCATTGTCCCTTTTCTATTTAATTCCGGTGCAATTTCTGTGTTTCATCATCAATAAGAACGTCAGAGGGATACAGTATACCTGAAGTGAAGCATCGGAGTCTATAACTAGTGTCACATGAATGGTTCAAAGCATAGTCAGTAGGAAGAGTCTGTCTTCTTGTACTTAAGTCGGCATTGTGCCTTTTCTATTTAATTACGATGCAATATCTGTGTTTCATCGTCAATAAGAAGGTCAGAGGGATACAGTAAACCTGAAGTGAAGCATCGGAATCTATAACTAGTGTCACAGGAATGGTTCAAAACATAAACAGTAGGATAAGTGAGGCTTCTTGTGCTTAAGTCGGCATTGTGAATTTTCTATTTAATTCCGAAGCAATTTCTGTGTTTCATCATCAATACGTAGGTCCAAGGGATACAGTAAACCTGAAGTGAGGCATCGGAATCCATAGCTAGTCTCGCAGGAATGGTTCAAAACATAGTCAGTAAGAAGAGTCAGTCTTCATGTACATAAGTCGGCAATGTGCCTTTTGTATTTAATTCCGTCGCAATTTCTGTGTTTCATCGTCAATAAGAAGGTCAGAGGGATACAGTAAACCTGAAGTGAAGCGTCGGAATCTATAGCTGGTGTCACAGGAATGGTTCAAAACATAGACAGTAGGAAGAGTCAGTCTTCTTGTACTTGAGTCGGCATTGTGCCTTTTGTATTTAATTCCGATGAAATTGCTGTGTTTCATCGTCAATAAGAAGGTTAGAGGGATACAGTAAACCTAAAGTGAAGCATCTGAATCTATAACTAGTGTCACAGGAATGGTTCAAAACATAGCCAGTAAGAAGAGTCAGTCTTCATGTACTTAAGTCGGCATTGTGCCTTTTCTATATAATCCGATGCAATTTCTGTGTTTCATCGTCAATAAGAATGTCAGAGGGATACAGTAAACCTGAAGTGAAGCATCGGAATCTATAACTAGTGACACAGGAATGGTTCAAAACACAGACAGTAGGAAGAGTCAGTCTTCTTGTACTTGAGTCGGCATTGAGCCTTTTGTATTTAATTCCGATGAAATTGCTGTGTTTCATCGTCAATAAGAAGGTTAGAGGGATACAGTAAACCTGAAGTGAAGCATCTGAATCTATAACTAGTGTCACAGGAATGGTTCAAAGCATAGCCAGTAGGAAGAGTCAGTCTTCTTGTACTTAAGTCGGCTTTGTGCCTTTTGTATTTAATTCCTATGTAATTTCTGTGTTTTATCGTCAATAAGAAGGACAGAGGGATACAGTAAAACTGAAGTGAAGCATCGGAATCTATAACTAGTGTCACAGGGATGGTTCAAAACATAGACAGTAAAAAGAGTCGGTCTTCTTGCACTTAAGTCGGCATTGTGCTTTTTGTATTTAATTCCGATGCAATTTCTGTATTTCATCGTCAATAAGAAAGTCCAAGTGATACAGTAAACCTGAAGTGAGACATCGGAATCCGTAACTAGTGTCACAGGTATGGTTCAAAACATAGACAGTAAGAAGAGTCAGTCTTCTTGTACTTAAGACGGCATTGTTCCTTTTCTATTTAATTACAATGCAATTTCTGTGTTTCATCGTCAATAAGGGCGTCAGAGGGATACAGTAAAACCGAAGTGAAGCATTGGAATCAATAAGTGGTGTCACAGGAATGGTTCAAAACATAGTCAGTAAGAAGAGTCAGTCTTCTTGTACTTAAGTCGGCACTGTGCCTTTCGTATTCAATTCCGACGCAATTTCGGTTTTTCATCGTCAATAAGAAGGTCCAAGGGATACAGTAATCCTGAAGTGAAGCATCGGAATCTATAACTAGTGTCACAGGATCGGTTCAATACATAGACAGTAAGAAGAGTCAGTCTTCTTGCACTTAAGTCAGCATTGTGATTTTTCTATTTAATTCCGATGCAATTTCTGTGTTTCATTATCAATAAGTAGGTCAGAGGGATACCGTAAACCTGAAGTGAAGCATCGGAATCTATAACTAGTGTCACAGGTATGGTTCAAAACATAGACAGTAGGATGTGTCAGTCTTTTTGTACTTGAGTCGGCATTGTGCCTTTTGTATTTAATTCCGTTGCAATTTCTGTGTTTTATCGTCAATAAGAAGGTCAGAGGGTCACAGTAAACCTGAAGAGAAGCATCGGAATCTATAACTAGTGTCAAAGGAATGGTTCAAAACATAGACAGTAGGAAGAGCCAGTCGTCTGGTACTTAAGTCGGCATTGTGCCTTTTCTATTTAATTCCGATGCATTTTCTTTGTTTTATCGTCAATAAGAAGGACAGAGGGATACAGTAATCCTGAAGTGAAGCTTCGGAATCTATAACTAGTGTCACAGGGATGGTTCAAAGCATAGACAGTAGGAAGAGTCGGTCTTCTTGTACTTAATTCGGCATTGTGCCTTTCGTATTTAATTCCGATGCAATTTCTGTGTTTCATCGTCATTAAGATGGTCCAAGGCCTACAGTACACCTGAAGTGAAGCATCGGAATCTATAACTAGTGTCACAGGAATGGTCGAAATCATAGGCAGTAAGAAGAGTCAGTCTCCTTTACTTAAGTCTGCTTTGTGCATTTTCTATTTAATTACGATGCAATTTGTGTCTTTCATTGTCAATAAGATGGTCAGAGGGATACAGTAAACCTGAAGTGAAGCATCGGAATCTATAACTAGTGGCACAGGAATGGTTCAAAACATAGACAGTAGTATGAGTCAGTCTTCTTGTACTTAAGTCGGCATTGTCCCTTTTCTATTTAATTCCGATGCAATTTCTGTGTTTCATCGTCAATAAGAGGGTCAGAGGTATGCAGTAAACCTGAAGTGAAGTATCGGAATCTATAACTAGTGTCACAGGAATGGTTCAAATCGTAGACAGTAGGAAGAGTCAGTCTTCTTGTACTTAAGTCGGCATTGTCCCTTTTCTATTTAATTCCGGTGCAATTTCTGTGTTTCATCATCAATAAGAACGTCAGAGGGATACAGTATACCTGAAGTGAAGCATCGGAGTCTATAACTAGTGTCACATGAATGGTTCAAAGCATAGTCAGTAGGAAGAGTCTGTCTTCTTGTACTTAAGTCGGCATTGTGCCTTTTCTATTTAATTACGATGCAATATCTGTGTTTCATCGTCAATAAGAAGGTCAGAGGGATACAGTAAACCTGAAGTGAAGCATCGGAATCTATAACTAGTGTCACAGGAATGGTTCAAAACATAAACAGTAGGATAAGTGAGGCTTCTTGTGCTTAAGTCGGCATTGTGAATTTTCTATTTAATTCCGAAGCAATTTCTGTGTTTCATCATCAATAAGTAGGTCCAAGGGATACAGTAAACCTGAAGTGAGGCATCGGAATCCATAGCTAGTCTCGCAGGAATGGTTCAAAACATAGTCAGTAAGAAGAGTCAGTCTTCATGTACATAAGTCGGCAATGTGCCTTTTGTATTTAATTCCGTCGCAATTTCTGTGTTTCATCGTCAATAAGAAGGTCAGAGGGATACAGTAAACCTGAAGTGAAGCGTCGGAATCTATAGCTGGTGTCACAGGAATGGTTCAAAACATAGACAGTAGGAAGAGTCAGTCTTCTTGTACTTGAGTCGGCATTGTGCCTTTTGTATTTAATTCCGATGAAATTGCTGTGTTTCATCGTCAATAAGAAGGTTAGAGGGATACAGTAAACCTAAAGTGAAGCATCTGAATCTATAACTAGTGTCACAGGAATGGTTCAAAACATAGCCAGTAAGAAGAGTCAGTCTTCATGTACTTAAGTCGGCATTGTGCCTTTTCTATATAATCCGATGCAATTTCTGTGTTTCATCGTCAATAAGAATGTCAGAGGGATACAGTAAACCTGAAGTGAAGCATCGGAATCTATAACTAGTGACACAGGAATGGTTCAAAACACAGACAGTAGGAAGAGTCAGTCTTCTTGTACTTGAGTCGGCATTGAGCCTTTTGTATTTAATTCCGATGAAATTGCTGTGTTTCATCGTCAATAAGAAGGTTAGAGGGATACAGTAAACCTGAAGTGAAGCATCTGAATCTATAACTAGTGTCACAGGAATGGTTCAAAGCATAGCCAGTAGGAAGAGTCAGTCTTCTTGTACTTAAGTCGGCTTTGTGCCTTTTGTATTTAATTCCTATGTAATTTCTGTGTTTTATCGTCAATAAGAAGGACAGAGGGATACAGTAAAACTGAAGTGAAGCATCGGAATCTATAACTAGTGTCACAGGGATGGTTCAAAACATAGACAGTAAAAAGAGTCGGTCTTCTTGCACTTAAGTCGGCATTGTGCTTTTTGTATTTAATTCCGATGCAATTTCTGTATTTCATCGTCAATAAGAAAGTCCAAGTGATACAGTAAACCTGAAGTGAGACATCGGAATCCGTAACTAGTGTCACAGGTATGGTTCAAAACATAGACAGTAAGAAGAGTCAGTCTTCTTGTACTTAAGACGGCATTGTTCCTTTTCTATTTAATTACAATGCAATTTCTGTGTTTCATCGTCAATAAGGGCGTCAGAGGGATACAGTAAAACCGAAGTGAAGCATTGGAATCAATAAGTGGTGTCACAGGAATGGTTCAAAACATAGTCAGTAAGAAGAGTCAGTCTTCTTGTACTTAAGTCGGCACTGTGCCTTTCGTATTCAATTCCGACGCAATTTCGGTTTTTCATCGTCAATAAGAAGGTCCAAGGGATACAGTAATCCTGAAGTGAAGCATCGGAATCTATAACTAGTGTCACAGGATCGGTTCAATACATAGACAGTAAGAAGAGTCAGTCTTCTTGCACTTAAGTCAGCATTGTGATTTTTCTATTTAATTCCGATGCAATTTCTGTGTTTCATTATCAATAAGTAGGTCAGAGGGATACCGTAAACCTGAAGTGAAGCATCGGAATCTATAACTAGTGTCACAGGTATGGTTCAAAACATAGACAGTAGGATGTGTCAGTCTTTTTGTACTTGAGTCGGCATTGTGCCTTTTGTATTTAATTCCGTTGCAATTTCTGTGTTTTATCGTCAATAAGAAGGTCAGAGGGTCACAGTAAACCTGAAGAGAAGCATCGGAATCTATAACTAGTGTCAAAGGAATGGTTCAAAACATAGACAGTAGGAAGAGCCAGTCGTCTGGTACTTAAGTCGGCATTGTGCCTTTTCTATTTAATTCCGATGCATTTTCTTTGTTTTATCGTCAATAAGAAGGACAGAGGGATACAGTAATCCTGAAGTGAAGCTTCGGAATCTATAACTAATGTCACAGGGATGGTTCAAAACATAGACAGTAGGAAGAGTCGGTCTTCTTGTACTTAATTCGGCATTGTGGCTTTTCTATTTACATCCGATGCAATTTCTGTGTTTCATCATCAATAAGAAGGTCAGAGGGATACAGTAAACCTGAAGTGAAGCATCGGAGTCTAAAACTAGTGTCACAGGAATGGTTCAAAACATAGCCAGTAGGAAGAGTCAGTCTTCTTGTACTTAAGCCGGCATTGTGCCTTTTCTAATAAATTTCGATGCAATTTCTGTGTGTCGTCGTCAATAAGAAGGTCCAAGGGATACAGTAAACCTGAAGTGAAGCATCGGAATCTATAAGTAGTGTCACAGGAATAGTTTAAACATAGATAGTAAGAAGAGTCAGTCTTCTTGTACTTCAGTCTGCATTGTGCCGTTTGTATTTAATTCCGATGCAATTTCTGAGTTACATCGTCAATTCGAAGGTCAGAGGGTAAGAGTAAACCTGAAGAGAAGCATCGGAATCTGTAAGTAGTGTCACAGGGATGGTTTAAATCATAGACAGTAGGAAGAGTCCGTCTTCTGGTACTTAAGTCAGCATCGTGCCTTTTGTATTTAATTCCGATGCAATTCCTGTGTTTCATCGTCAATAAGAAGGTCAGAGGGATACAGTAAACATGATGAGAAATATCAGAATCTATAACAAGTGTCACAGGAATGGTTCAAATCATAGACAGAAAGAAGAGTCAGTCTTCTTGTACTTAAGTCGGCTTTGTGCATTTTCTATTTAATTCCGATGCAGTTTCTGTGTTTCATTGTCAATAGGATGGTCAGAGGGATACAGTTAACCTGAAGGGAAGCATCTGAATCTATAACTAGTGTCACAGGAATGGTTCACAACATAGACAGTAGGAAGAGTCAGTCTTCTTGTACTTGAGTCGGCATTGCGCCTTTTGTATTTAATTCCGTTGCAATTTCTGCGTTTCAATGTCAATAAGAAGGTCAGAGGGTTACAGTAAACCTGAAGAGAAGCATCGGAATCTATAACTAGTGTCACAGGAATAGTTCAAAACATAGACAGTAGGAAGAGGCAGTCTTCATGTACTTAAGTCGGCATTGTGCCTTTCTATTTAATTCCGATGTAATTTCTTTGTTTTATCGTCAATAAGCAGGTCAGAGGGATACAGTAAACCTGAAGTGAAGCTTCGTAATCCACAACTAGTGTCACAGGGATGGATCGAAACATAGTCAGTAGGAAAAGTCAGTTTTCTTGTAGTTAAGTCGGCATTGTGCCTTTTGTATTTAATTCCGATGCAATTTCTGTGTTTCATCGTCAATAAGAGGGTCAGAGGGATACAGTAAACATGAAGTGAAGTATCAGAATCTATAACTAGTGTCACAGGAATGGTTCAAAGCATAGACAGTAAGAAGGGACAGTCTACTTGTACTCAAGTCGGCATTGTGCCTTTTGTATTTAATTCCGATGCAATTTCTGTGTTTCATCGTCAACAAGAAGGTCCAAGTGATACAGTACACCTGAAGTGAAGCATCGGAATCTACAACTAGTGTCACAGGAATGGTTCAAATCATAGACAGTAAGAAGAGTCAGTCTTCCTTTACTTAAGTCGGCATTGTGCCTTTTCTATTTAATTCCGATGTAATTTCTGTGTTTCATTGTCAATAAGAAGGTCAGAGGGATACAGTAAACCTGATGTGAAGCATCGGAATCTATAACTAGTGTCATAAGAATGGTTCAAAACATAGAGAGTTGGAAGAGTCAGTCTTCTTGTACTTGAGTCGGCATTGTGCCTATTGTATTTAATTCCGATGCAATTTCTGTGTTTCATCGTCAACAAGAAGGTCAGAGAATTACAGTAAACCTGAAGAGAAGCATCGGAATCTATAACTAGTGTCACAGGAATGGTTCAAAACATAGACAGTAAGAATCGTCAATCTTCTTGTACTTAAGTCGACATTGTGCCTTTTCTATTTAATTCCGATGCAATTTCTGTGTTTTAACGTCAATAAGAAGGTCAGAGAGATACAGTAAACCTGAAGTGAAGCATCGTACTCTATAACTAGTGTCACAGGTTCGGTTCAAGACATGGGCAGTAGGAAGAGTCAGTCTTTTTGTACTTAACTCGGCATTGTGCCTTTTATATTTAATTCCGATGCAATTTCTGTGTTTCATCGTGAATAAGAAGGTCAGAGGGATACAGTACACCTGAAGTGAAGCATCGGAATCGATAACTAGTGTCACAGGACCGGTTCAAATCATAGACGGTAAGAAGAGTCAGTCTTCTTGTACTTAAGTCGGCATTGTGCTTTTTCTATTCAATTCCGATGCAATTTCTGTGTTTCATCGTCAATAAGAACGTCAGAGGGATACTGTAAACCTGAAGTGAAGTATTGGAATCAATAAGTGGTGTCACAGGAATGGTTCAAAACATAGTCAGTAAGAAGAGTCAGTCTGCAAGCACATTAGTCGGCATTGTGCCTTTTCTATGTAATTCCGATGCAATTTCTGTGATTCATCGTCAATAAGAAGATCCAAGGGATACAGTAAACCTGAAGTGAAGCATCGGAATCTATAACTAGTGTCACAGGAATGGTTGAAAACATAGACAATAGGAAGGGTCAGTCTTCTTGTACTTAAGTCGGCATTGTGCCTTTTCTATTAAATTCCGATGCAATTTCTGTGTGTCGTCGTCAATAAGAAGGTCCAAGGGATACAGTAAACCCGAAGTGAAGCATCGGAATCTATAACTAGTGTCACAGGAATGTTTCAAAACATAGACAGCAAGAAGAGTCAGTCCTCTTGTACTTAAGTAGGCATTGTGCTATTTGTATCTAATTCCGATGCAATTTCTGTGTTTCATCGTCAATAAGAAATTCAGAGGGATATAGGAAACCTGAAGTGAAGCATCGGAATCTATAACTAGTGTCACAGGAATGGTTGAAAACATAGACAATAGGAAGGGTCAGTCTTCTTGTACTTAAGTTGGCATTGTGCCTTTTCTATTAAATTCCGATGCAATTTCTGTGTGTCGTCGTCACTAAGAAGGTCCAAGGGATACAGTAAACCTGAAGTGAAGCATCGGAATCTATAACTAGTGTCACAGGAATGTTTCAAAACATAGATAGTAAGAAGAGTCAGTCCTCTTGTACTTAAGTAGGCATTGTGCTTATTGTATCTAATTCCGATGCAATTTCTGTGTTTCATCGTCAATAAGAAGTTCAGAGGGATATAGTAAACCTGAAGTGAAGCATCGGAATGTATAACTAGAGTCACAGGAATGGTTCAATACATAGACAGTAGGAAGAGTCAGTCTACTTGTACTTAAGTCTCTATTGTGAATTTTTTATTTAATTCCGATGCAATTTCTGTGTTTCGTCGTCAATAAGAAGGTCCAAGGGATACAGTAAATCTGAAGTGAAGCATCGGAATCTATAACTAGTGTCGCAGGAGTGGTTCAAAACATAGACAGTAAGAATAGTCAGTCTATTTGTACTTAAGTCAGCATTGTGCCTTTTTACTTAATTCCGATGCAATTTCTGTGTTTCATCGTCGATAAGAAGGTCCAAGGGATACAGTAAACCTAAAGTGAAGCATCGGAATCTATAACTAGTGTCACAGGAATAGTTTAAACATAGATAGTAAGAAGAGTCAGTCTTCTTGTACTTCAGTCTGCATTGTGCCTTTTGTATTTAATTCCGATGCAATTTCTGTGTTACATCGTCAATAAGAAGGTCCAAGGGATACAGTAAACCTGAAGTGAAGAATCGGAATCTATAACTAGTGTCACAGGAATGGTTCAAACACAGACAGTAAGAAGAGTCAGACTTCTTGTACTTAAGTCGGCATTGTGCATTTTATGTTTAATTCCGATGCAATTTCTGTGTTTCATCGTCAATAAGAACGTCAGAGGGATACAGTAAACCTGAAGTGAAGCATCGTAATCTATAACTAGTGTCACAGGGATGGTTCAAAACATAGACAGTAGGAAGAGTCGGTCTTCTTGTACTTACGTCGGCATTGTGCCTTTTCTATTTAATTACGATGCAATTTCTGTGTTTCATCGTCAATAAGAACGTCAGAGGGATACATTAAAACCGAAGTGAACCATTGGAATCAATAAGTGGTGTCACAGGAATGGTTCAAAACATAGTCAGTAAGAAGAGTCCGTCTTATTGTACTTAAATCGGCATTGTGCCTTTCGTATTCAATTCCAACGCAATTTCGGTGTTTCATCGTCAATAAGAAGGTCCAAGGGATACAGTAACCCTGAAGTGAAGCATCGGAATCTATAACTAGTGTCACAGGAATAGTTTAAACATAGATAGTAAGAGGAGTCAGTCTTCTTGTACTTCAGTCTGCATTGTGCCTTTTTTATTTAATTCCGATGCAATTTCTGTGTTTCGTCGTCAATAAGAAGGTCCAAGGGATACAGTAAATCTGAAGTGAAGCATCGTAATCTATAACTAGTGTCACAGGATCGGTTCAAATTATAGACAGTAAGAAGAGTCAGTCTTCTTGTACTTAAGTCGGCATTGTGCCTTAAGTATTTAATTCCGATGCAATTTCTGAGATTCATCGTCAATAATAATGTCAGCGGGATACAGTAAGCCTGAAGTGAAGCATCGGAATTTATAACTAGTGTCACAGTAATGGTTAAAAGATAGACAGTAAGAAGAGACAGTCTTCTTGTACTTATGTCGGCATTGTGCCTTTTGTATTTGATTCCGATGCAATTTCTGTGTTTCATCGTCAATAAGACGGTCCAAGGGATACAGTAAACATATAGTGAAGCATCGGAATCTAAAACTGGTCTCACTGGAAATGTTCACAACATAGTCAGTAAGAAGAGTCAGTCTTCTTGTACTTAAGTCTGTATTGTGCCTTTTGTATATAATTCCGATTCAATTTCTGTGTTTCGTCGTCAATACGAAGGTCCAAGGGATACAGTAAATCTGAATTGAATTATCGGAATCTATAACTAGTGTCGCAGGAATGGTTCATAGCATAGACAGTAAGAAGAGTCAGTCTATTTGTACTTAAATCAGCATTGTGCCTTTTTATTTAATTCCGATGCAATTTCTGTGTTTCATCGTCGATAAGAAGGTCCGAGGGGTACAGTATACCTGAAGTGAAGCATCGGAATCTATAACTAGTGTCACAGGAACGGTTCAAACATAGACAGTAAGAAGAGTCAGTCTTCTTGTACTTAAGTCGGCATTGTGCCTTTTATGTTTAATTCCGATGCTATTTCTGAGTTTCATCGTCAATAAGAAGGTCAGAGGGATACAGTAAACCTGAAGTGAAGCATCGGAATCTATAACTAGTGTCACAGGAATGGTTCAAAACATAGACAGTGTGATGAGTCAGTCTACAAGTACATAAGTCGGCATTGTGCCTTTTCCATTTAATTCCGATGCAATTTCTGTGATTCATCGTCAATAAGAAGATACAAGGGATACAGTAAACCTGACGTGAAGCATCGGAATCTATAACTAATGTCACAGGAATGGTTGAAAACATAGACAATAGAAAGGGTCAGTCTTCTTGTACTTAAGTCGGCATTGTCTATTTTGTATTTAATTTCGATGCAATTTCTGTGTTTTAACGTCAATAAGAAGGCCAGAGGGATACAGTAAACCTGAAGTGAAGCATCGGAACATATAACTAGTGTCACAGGGATGGTACAAAACATAGACCGTAGGAATAGTCGGTCTTCTTGTACTTAAGTCGGCATTGTGCCTTTTGTATTTAATTCCGATGCAATTTCTGTGTTTCATCGTCAATAAGAAGGTCCAAGTGATACAGTATACCTGAAGTGAGACATCGGAATTTATAACTGGTGTCACAGGAATGGTTCAAAACATAGACAGTAGGAAGAGTCAGTCTTCTTGTACTTAAGTCGGCATTGTGCCTTTTCTATTTAATTACGATGCAAATTCTGTGTTTCATCGTCAATAAGAACGTCAGAGGGATACAGTAAAATCGAAGTGAAGCATTGGAATCAATAAGTGGTGTCACAGGAATGGTTCAAATCATAGTCAGTAAGAAGAGTCAGTCTTCTTGTACTTAAGTCCGCATTGTGCCTTTCGTATTCAATTCCGACGCAATTTCGGTGTTTCATCGTCAATAAGAAGGTCCAAGGGATACAGTAATCCTGAAGTGAAGCATCGGAATCTATAACTAGTGTCACAGGATCGGTTCAAAACATAGACAGTAAGAAGAGTCGGTCTTCTTGTACTTAAGTCGGCATTGTGAATTTTCTGTTTAATTCCGATGCAATTTCTGTGTTTCATCATCAATAAGAAGGTACAAGTGATACAGTAAACTTGAAGTGAAGCATCGGAATCTAAAACCGGTCTCACAGGAAAGGTTCAAAACATAGAGAGTAAGAAGAGTCAGTCTTCTTGTACTTAAGTCGGCTTTGTGCCTTTAGTATTTAATTCCAATGCAATTTCTGTGCTTCATCGTCAATAAGAAGGCCAGAGGGATACAGTAAACCTGAAGTGAAGCATCGGAATCTATAACTAGTGTCACAGTAATGGTTAAAAAATAGACAGTATGAAGAGATAGTCTTCTTGTACTTAAGTCGGCATTGTGCCTTTTGTATATAATTCCGATGCAATTTCTGTGTTTCATCGTCAATAAGATGGTCAGAAGGATACAGTAAACCTGAAGTGAAGCATCGGAATCGATAACTAGTGTCACAGGAATGGTTCTAAATATAGACAGTAAGAAGAGTCAGTCTATTTGTACTTAAGTCAGCATTGTGCCTTTTGTATTTAATTCCGATGCAATTTCGTGTTTCATCGTCGATAAGATTGTCCAAGGGATACAGTAAACCTGAAGTGAAGCATCGGAATCCATAACTAGTGTCACAGGTATGATTCAAAACATAGACAGTAAGAAGAGTCAGTCCTCTTGTATTTAAGTAGGCATTGTGCTTTTTGTTTCTAGTTCCGATGCAATTTCTGTGTTTCATCGTCAATAAGAAGTTCAGAGGGATATAGTAAACCTGATGTGAAGCATCGGAATCTATAACTAGTGCTACAGGAATGGTTCAAATCATGGACAGTAGGAAGAGTCAGTCTTCTTGTATTTAAGTCGCCATTGTGCCTTTTGTATTTAATTCCGATTCAATTTCTGTGTTTCGTCGTCAATAAGAAGGCCTAAGGGATACAGTAAACCTGAAGTGAAGCATCGGAATCTATAACTAGTGTCACAGGAATGGTTCAAAACATAGACAGTGAGATGAGTCAGTCTTCTTGTACATAAGTCGGCATTGTGCCTTTTGTATTTAATTCCGATGCAATTTCTGTGTTTCATCGTCAATAAGAAGGTCCAAGGGATACAGTAAACCTGAAGTGAAGCATCGGAATCTATAACTAGTGTCACAGGAATGGTTCAAAACATAGACAGTAATAAGAGTCAGTCTTATTGTACTTAAGTCGGCATTGTGCCTTTTCTATTTACTTACGATGCAATTTCTGTGTTTCATCGTCAATAAGAACGTAAGAGGGATACAGTGAAACTGAAGTGAAGCATCGGTATCTAAAACTAGTGTCACAGGAATGGTTTAAAACATAGAGAGTAGGAAGAGTCAGTCTTCTTATACTTAAGTCGTCATTGTCATTTTTTTTTAATTCCGATGCAAATTTCTGTGTTTCATCGACAATAATAAGGTCAGAGGGATACAGTAAGCCTGAAGTGAAGCATCGGAATCTATAACTAGTGTCACAGGAATAATTCAAAACATAGTCAGTAAGAAGAGTCAGTCTTCGTGTACTTAATTCGGCATTGTGCCTTTTTACTTGATTCTGATGCAATTTCTGTATTTCATCGTCAATAAGAAGATCCAAGGGATACAGTAAACCTGAAGTGAAGCATCGGAATCTATAACTAGTGACACAGAAATGGTTCAAATCATAATCAGTAAGAAGAGTCAGTCTTCTTGTACGTAAGTCGGCATTGTGCCTTTTGTATTTAATTCCGATGCAATTTCTGTGTTTTATCGTCAATAAGAAGGTCAGAGGGATACAGTAAACCTGAAGTGAAGCATCGGTATCTATGACTAGTGTCACAGGGATGGTTCAAAACATAGACAGTTGGAAGAGTCGGTCTTCTTGTACTTCAGTCGGCATTGTGCCGTTTGTATTTAATTCCGACGCAATTTCTGTGTATCATCGTCAATAAGAAGGTCCAAGTGATACAGTAAACCTGAAGTGCGACATCAGAATCCATAACTAGTGTCACAGGAATGGTTCAAAACATAGACAGTGAGAAGAGTCAGTCTTCTTGTACTTAAGTCGGCATTGTGCCTTTTCTATTTACTTACGATGCAATTTCTGTGTTTCATCGTCAATAAGAACGTAAGAGGGATACAGTAAAACCGAAGTGAAGCATTGGAATCAATAAGTGGTGTCACAGGAATGGTTCAAATCATAGTCAGTAAGAAGAGTCAGTCTTCTCGTACTTAAGTCGGCATTGTGCCTTTCGTATTCAATTCCAACGCAATTTCGGTGTTTCATCGTCAATAAGAAGGTCCAAGGGATACAGTAATCCAGAAGTGAAGCATCGGAATCTATAACTAGTGTCACAGAAATGTTTCAAAACATTATCAGTAAGAAGAGTCAGTCTTCTTGTATGTAAGTCGACATTGTGCCTTTTGTATTTATTTCCGATGCATTTTCTGTGTTTCATCGTCAATAAGAAGGTCCATGGGATACAGTAACATATAGTGAAGCATCGGAATCTAAAACTGGTCTCACAGGAAATGTTCACAACATAGTCAGTAAGAAGAGTCAGTCTTCATGTACTTAAGTCAGCATTGTGCCTTTTGTATATAATTGCGATGCAATTTCTGTGTTTCATCGTCAATAAGAAGGTCAGAAGGATACAGTAAATCTGAAGTGAAGCATCGGAATCTATAACTAGTGTCACAGTAATGGTTAAAAAATAGACAGTAAGAAGAGACAGTCTTCTTGTACTTAAGTCGGCTTTGTGCATTTTGTATTTCATTCCGATGCAATTTCTGTGTTTCATCGTCAATAAGATGGTCCAAGGAATACAGTAAACATATAGTGAAGCATCAGAATCTAAAACTGGTCTCATAGGAAATGTTCACAACATAGTCAGTAAGAAGAGTCCGTCTTCATGTACTTAAGTCGGCATTGTGCCTTTTGTATATAAATCCGAGGCAATTTCTGTGTTCCATCGTCAATAAGAAGGTCAGAAGGATACAGTAAACCTGAAGTGAAGCATCGGAATCTATAACTAGTGTCACAGGAATGGTTCAAAACATAGACAGTAGGAAGAGTCAGTCTACTTGCACTTAAGTCTGCATTGTGCCTCTTCTATTTAATTCCGATGCAATTTCTGTGTTTCGACGTCAATAAGAAGGTCCAAGGGATACAGTAAACCTGAAGTGAAGCATCGGAATCTATAACTAGTGTCACAGGAAGAGTTATATCATAGACAGTAAGAAGAGTCAGTCTTCTTGTACTTCAGCCGGCATTGTGCCTTTTGTATTTAATTCCGATGCAATTTCTGTGTTTCATCGTTAATAAGAACGTGCAAGGGATACAGTAAACCTGAAGTGAAGCATCGTAATCTATAACTAGTATCACAGGAATGGTTCAAATCATAGACAGTAAGATGAGTCAGTCTTCTTGTACTTAAGTCGGCATTGTGCCTTTTGAATTTAATTCCGATGCAATTTCTGTGTTTCATCGTCAATAAGAACTTCAGAGGGATACAGTATACCTGAAGTGAAGCATCGGAATCTATAACTAGTGTCACAGGAATGGTTTAAAACATAGACAGTAGGAAGAGTCTGTCTTCTTGTACTTGATCGGCATTGTGCCTTTTGTATTTAATTCCGATGCAATTTCTGTGTTTCATCGTCAATAAGAAGGTTAGAGGGACACAGTAAACCTAAAGTGAAGCATCGGAAACTATTACTAGTGGCACAGGAATGGTTCAAAACATAGCCAGTAGGAAGAGTCAGGCTTCTTGTACTTAAGTCGGTATTGTGCCTTTTGTATTTAATTCCGATGCAATTTCTGTGATTCATCGTCAATAAGAAGGTCCAAGGGATTCAGTAAACCTGAAGTGAGGCATCGGAAACTATAGCTAGTGTCACAGGAATGGCTCAAAACATAGTCAGTAAGGAGAGTCAGTCTTCTTGTACTTAAGTCGGCATTGTGCCTTTTGTATTTAATTCCAATGAAATTTCTGTGTTCCATCGTCAATAAGAAGGTCAGACGGATACAGTAAACCTGAAGTGAAGCATCGGAATGTATAACTAGTGTCACAGGAATGGTTCAAAACATAGACAGTAGGAAGAGGTGGTCCTCTTGTACTTGAGTCGGCATTGTGCCTTTTGTGTTTATATTAGATGCAATTTCTGTGTTTCAACGTCAATAAGAAGGTCCAAGGGATACAGTAAACATATAGTGAAGCATCGGAATCATAAACTGGTCACACAGGAAATGTTGAAAACATAGTCAATAAGAAGAGTCAGTCTTCTTGTACTAAAGTCGGCATTGTGCGTTTTCCATTTCATTCCGATGCAATTTCTGTGTTTCATCGTCAATAAGAAGGTCAGAGGGATACAGTAAACCTGAAGTGAAGCATCAGAATCTATAACTAGTGTCACAGGAATGGTTCAATACATAGACAGTAAGAAGAGTAAGTCTACTTGTACTTATGTCGGCATTGTGCCATTTGTATTTAATTCCGATGCAATTTCTGTGTTTCATCGTCAATAAGAAGGTCCAAGGGATTCAGTAAACCTGAAGTGAGGCATCGGAAACTGTAACTAGTGTCACAGGAATGGTTCAAAACATAGTCACTAAGAAGAGTCAGTCTTCTTATATTTAAGTTCGCGTTGTGCCTTTTGTATTTAATTCCGATGCAATTTCTGTGTTTCATCGTCAATAAGAAGGTCAGAGGGATACAGTAAACCTGAAGTGAGGCATCGGAATCTATAAATAGTGTCACAGGAATTGTTCAAACATACACAGTAAGAAGAGTCAGTCTTCTTGTACTTAAGTCGGCATTGTGCCTTTTGTATTCAATTCCGATGTAATTTCTGTGCTTCATCGTCATTAAGAAGGTCCAAGGGATACAGTAAACCTGAAGTGAAGCATCGGAATCTATAACTAGTGTCACAGGAATGGTTCAAGACAAAGACAGTAAGAAGAGACAGTTTTCTTGTACTTCAGCCGGCATTGTGCCTTTTGTATTTAATTCCGATGTACTTTCTGTGTTTCATCGTCAAGAAGAAGGTCAGAGGGATACAGTAAACCTAAAGTGAAGCATCGGAATCTATAACTAGTGTCACAGGAATCGTTCAAAACATAGACAGTAGGAAGACTCAGTCTTCTTGTACTTGAGTCGGCATTCTGCCTTTTGTATTTAATTCCAATGCAATTTCTGTGTTTCATCGTCAATAAGAAGGTCAGAGGGATATAGTAAACCTGAAGTGAAGCATCGGAATCTATAACTAGTGTCACAGGAATGGTTCAAAACATAGACTGTAAGAAGAGTCAGTCTTCTAGTACTTAAGTCAGCATTGTGCCTTTTCTATTCAATTCCGATGTAATTTCTGTGATTCATCGTCAATAAGAAGGTCAGAGGGATACAGTAAACCTGAAGTAAAGCATCGGAATCTATAACTAGTGTCACAGGAATTGTTCAAAACATAGACAGTAGGAAGAGTCAGTCTTCTTGTACTTGAGTCGGCATTGTGCCTTTTGTATTTAATTAAAATGCAATTTCTGTGTTTCATCGTCATTAAGAAGGTCAGAGGGATACAGTAAACCTGAAGTGAAGCATCGGAATCTGTAACTAGTGTCACAGGAATGGTTCAAAACATAGAGAGTAGGGAGAGCCAGTCTTCTTGTACTTAAGTCGTCATTGTGCCTTTTGTATTTAATTCCGATGCAATATCTGTGTTTCATCGTCAATAAGGAGGTCAGAGGGATACGGTAAGCCTGAAGTGAAGCATCGGAATCTATAACTAGTGTCACAGGAATGGTTCAAAACATAGTCAGTAAGAAGAGTCAGTCTTCTTGTACATAATTCGGCATTGTGCCTTTTTATTTAATTCCGATGCAATTTCTGTGTTTCATTGTCAATATGAAGGTCCAAGGGATACAGTAAACCTGAAGTGAAGCATCGGAATCTATAACTAGTGTCACAGAAATGTTTCAAAACATTATCAGTAAGAGGAGTCAGTCTTCTTGTATTTAAGTCGACATTGTGCCTTTTGTATTTAATGCCGATGCAATTTCTGTGTTTCATCGTCAATAAGAAGGTCCATGGGATACAGTAACATATAGTGAAGCATCGGAATCTAAAACTGGTCTCACAGGAAATGTTCCCAACATAGTCAGTAAGAAGCGTCAGTCTTCATGTACTTAAGTCGGCATTGTGCCTTTTGTATATAATTGCGATGCAATTTCTGTGGTTCATCGTCAATAAGAAGGTCAGAAGGATACAGTAAACCTGAAGTGAAGCATCGGAATCTATAACTAGTGTCACAGTAATGGTTAAAAAATAGACAGTAAGAAGAGACAGTCTTCTTGTACTTAAGTCGGCTTTGTGCATTTTGTATTTCATTCCGTTGCAATTTCTGTGTTTCATCGTCAATAAGAAGGTCCAAGGGATACAGTAAACATATAGTGAAGCATCGGAATCTAAAACTGGTCTTACAGGAAATGTTCACAACATAGTCAGTAAGAAGAGTCCGTCTTCATGTACTTAAGTCGGCATTGTGCCTTTTGTTTATAATTCCGATGCAATTTCTGTGTTTCATCGTCAATAAGAAGGTCAGAAGGATACAGTAAACCTGAAGTGAAGCATCGGAATCTATAACTAGTGTCACAGGAATGGTTCAAAACATAGACAGTAGGAAGAGTCAGTCTACTTGTACTTAAGTCTGCATTGTGCCTCTTCTATTTAATTCCGATGCAATTTCTGTGTTTCGACGTCAATAAGAAGGTCCAAGGGATACAGTAAACCTGAAGTGAAGCATCGGAATCTATAACTAGTGTCACAGGAAGAGTTGAAACATAGACAGTAAGAAGAGTCAGTCTTCTTGTACTTCAGCCGGCATTGAGCCTTTTGTATTTAATTCCGATGCAATTTCTGTGTTTCATCGTTAATAAGAACGTGCAAGGGATACAGTAAACCTGAAGTGAAGCATCGTAATCTATAACTAGAATCACAGGAATGGTTCAAATCATAGACAGTAAGAAGAGTCAGTCTTCTTGTACTTATGTCGGCATTGTGCCTTTTGTATTTAATTCCGATGCAATTTCTGTGTTTCATCGTCAATAAGAACTTCAGAGGGATACAGTATACCTGAAGTGAAGCATCGGAATCTATAACTAGTGTCACAGGAATGGTTTAAAACATAGACAGTAGGAAGAGTCTGTCTTCTTGTACTTGATCGGCATTGTGCCTTTTGTATTTAATTCCGATGCAATTTCTGTGTTTCATCGTCAATAAGAAGGTTAGAGGGACACAGTAAACCTAAAGTGAAGCATCGGAAACTATTACTAGTGGCACAGGAATGGTTCAAAACATAGCCAGTAGGAAGAGTCAGGCTTCTTGTACTTAAGTCGGTATTGTGCCTTTTGTATTTAATTCCGATGCAATTTCTGTGATTCATCGTCAATAAGAAGGTCCAAGGGATTCAGTAAACCTGAAGTGAGGCATCGGAAACTATAGCTAGTGTCACAGGAATGGCTCAAAACATAGTCAGTAAGGAGAGTCAGTCTTCTTGTACTTAAGTCGGCATTGTGCCTTTTGTATTTAATTCCAATGAAATTTCTGTGTTCCATCGTCAATAAGAAGGTCAGACGGATACAGTAAACCTGAAGTGAAGCATCGGAATGTATAACTAGTGTCACAGGAATGGTTCAAAACATAGACAGTAGGAAGAGGTGGTCCTCTTGTACTTGAGTCGGCATTGTGCCTTTTGTGTTTATATTAGATGCAATTTCTGTGTTTCAACGTCAATAAGAAGGTCCAAGGGATACAGTAAACATATAGTGAAGCATCGGAATCATAAACTGGTCACACAGGAAATGTTGAAAACATAGTCAATAAGAAGAGTCAGTCTTCTTGTACTAAAGTCGGCATTGTGCGTTTTCCATTTCATTCCGATGCAATTTCTGTGTTTCATCGTCAATAAGAAGGTCAGAGGGATACAGTAAACCTGAAGTGAAGCATCAGAATCTATAACTAGTGTCACAGGAATGGTTCAATACATAGACAGTAAGAAGAGTAAGTCTACTTGTACTTATGTCGGCATTGTGCCATTTGTATTTAATTCCGATGCAATTTCTGTATTTCATCGTCAATAAGAAGGTCCAAGGGATTCAGTAAACCTGAAGTGAGGCATCGGAAACTATAACTAGTGTCACAGGAATGGTTCAAAACATAGTCACTAAGAAGAGTCAGTCTTCTTATATTTAAGTTCGCGTTGTGCCTTTTGTATTTAATTCCGATGCAATTTCTGTGTTTCATCGTCAATAAGAAGGTCAGAGGGATACAGTAAACCTGAAGTGAGGCATCGGAATCTATAAATAGTGTCACAGGAATTGTTCAAACATACACAGTAAGAAGAGTCAGTCTTCTTGTACTTAAGTCGGCATTGTGCCTTTTGTATTCAATTCCGATGTAATTTCTGTGCTTCATCGTCATTAAGAAGGTCCAAGGGATACAGTAAACCTGAAGTGAAGCATCGGAATCTATAACTAGTGTCACAGGAATGGTTCAAGACAAAGACAGTAAGAAGAGACAGTTTTCTTGTACTTCAGCCGGCATTGTGCCTTTTGTATTTAATTCCGATGTACTTTCTGTGTTTCATCGTCAAGAAGAAGGTCAGAGGGATACAGTAAACCTAAAGTGAAGCATCGGAATCTATAACTAGTGTCACAGGAATCGTTCAAAACATAGACAGTAGGAAGAGTCAGTCTTCTTGTACTTGAGTCGGCATTCTGCCTTTTGTATTTAATTCCAATGCAATTTCTGTGTTTCATCGTCAATAAGAAGGTCAGAGGGATATAGTAAACCTGAAGTGAAGCATCGGAATCTATAACTAGTGTCACAGGAATGGTTCAAAACATAGACTGTAAGAAGAGTCAGTCTTCTAGTACTTAAGTCAGCATTGTGCCTTTTCTATTCAATTCCGATGTAATTTCTGTGATTCATCGTCAATAAGAAGGTCAGAGGGATACAGTAAACCTGAAGTAAAGCATCGGAATCTATAACTAGTGTCACAGGAATTGTTCAAAACATAGACAGTAGGAAGAGTCAGTCTTCTTGTACTTGAGTCGGCATTGTGCCTTTTGTATTTAATTAAAATGCAATTTCTGTGTTTCATCGTCATTAAGAAGGTCAGAGGGATACAGTAAACCTGAAGTGAAGCATCGGAATCTGTAACTAGTGTCACAGGAATGGTTCAAAACATAGAGAGTAGGGAGAGCCAGTCTTCTTGTACTTAAGTCGTCATTGTGCCTTTTGTATTTAATTCCGATGCAATATCTGTGTTTCATCGTCAATAAGGAGGTCAGAGGGATACGGTAAGCCTGAAGTGAAGCATCGGAATCTATAACTAGTGTCACAGGAATGGTTCAAAACATAGTCAGTAAGAAGAGTCAGTCTTCTTGTACATAATTCGGCATTGTGCCTTTTTATTTAATTCCGATGCAATTTCTGTGTTTCATTGTCAATATGAAGGTCCAAGGGATACAGTAAACCTGAAGTGAAGCATCGGAATCTATAACTAGTGTCACAGAAATGTTTCAAAACATTATCAGTAAGAGGAGTCAGTCTTCTTGTATTTAAGTCGACATTGTGCCTTTTGTATTTAATGCCGATGCAATTTCTGTGTTTCATCGTCAATAAGAAGGTCCATGGGATACAGTAACATATAGTGAAGCATAGGAATCTAAAACTGGTCTCACAGGAAATGTTCCCAACATAGTCAGTAAGAAGCGTCAGTCTTCATGTACTTAAGTCGGCATTGTGCCTTTTGTATATAATTGCGATGCAATTTCTGTGGTTCATCGTCAATAAGAAGGTCAGAAGGATACAGTAAACCTGAAGTGAAGCATCGGAATCTATAACTAGTGTCACAGTAATGGTTAAAAAATAGACAGTAAGAAGAGACAGTCTTCTTGTACTTAAGTCGGCTTTGTGCATTTTGTATTTCATTCCGTTGCAATTTCTGTGTTTCATCGTCAATAAGAAGGTCCAAGGGATACAGTAAACATATAGTGAAGCATCGGAATCTAAAACTGGTCTTACAGGAAATGTTCACAACATAGTCAGTAAGAAGAGTCCGTCTTCATGTACTTAAGTCGGCATTGTGCCTTTTGTTTATAATTCCGATGCAATTTCTGTGTTTCATCGTCAATAAGAAGGTCAGAAGGATACAGTAAACCTGAAGTGAAGCATCGGAATCTATAACTAGTGTCACAGGAATGGTTCAAAACATAGACAGTAGGAAGAGTCAGTCTACTTGTACTTAAGTCTGCATTGTGCCTCTTCTATTTAATTCCGATGCAATTTCTGTGTTTCGACGTCAATAAGAAGGTCCAAGGGATACAGTAAACCTGAAGTGAAGCATCGGAATCTATAACTAGTGTCACAGGAAGAGTTGAAACATAGACAGTAAGAAGAGTCAGTCTTCTTGTACTTCAGCCGGCATTGTGCCTTTTGTATTTAATTCCGATGCAATTTCTGTGTTTCATCGTTAATAAGAACGTGCAAGGGATACAGTAAACCTGAAGTGAAGCATCGTAATCTATTACTAGAATCACAGGAATGGTTCAAATCATAGACAGTAAGAAGAGTCAGTCTTCTTGTACTTATGTCGGCATTGTGCCTTTTGTATTTAATTCCGATGCAATTTCTGTGTTTCATCGTCAATAAGAAGGTCAGAGGGATACAGTATACCTGAAGTGAAGCATCGGAATCTATAACTAGTGTCACAGGAATGGTTTAAAGCATAGACAGTAGGAAGAGTCTGTCATCTTGTACTTGATCGGCATTGTGCCTTTTGTATTTAATTCCGATGCAATTTCTGTGTTTCATCGTCAATAAGAAGGTTAGAGGGACACAGTAAACCTAAAGTGAAGCATCGGAAACTATTACTAGTGGCACAGGCATGGTTCAAAACATAGCCAGTAGGAAGAGTCAGGCTTCTTGTACTTAAGTCGGTATTGTGCCTTTTGTATTTAATTCCGATGCAATTTCTGTGTTTCATCGCCAATAAGAAGGTCCAAGGGATACAGTAAACATATAGTGAAGCATCGGAATCAAAAACTGGTCACACAGGAAATGTTTAAAACATAGTCAATAAGAAGAGTCAGTCTTCTTGTACTTAAGTCGGCATTGTGCGTTTTCCATTTCATTCCGATGCATTTTCTGTGTTTCATCGTCAATAAGAAGGTCCAAGGGATTCAGTAAACCTGAAGTGAGGCATCGGAAACTATAACTAGTGTCACAGGAATGGTTCAAAACATAGACAGCAGGCAGAGTCAGTCTTCTTGTACTTGAGCCTACATTCTGCCTTTTGTATTTAATTCCTATGCAATTTCTGTGTTTCATCGTCAATAAGAATATCAGAGGGATACAGTAAACCTGAAGTGAAGCATCGGAATCTATAACTAGTGTCACAGGAATGGTTCAAAACACAGACAGTAAGAAGAGTCAGTCTTCTTGTTCTTAAGTCAGCATTGTGCATTTCTATTCAATTCCGATGTAATTTCTGTGATTCATCGTCAATAAGACGGTCAGAGGGAGACAGTAAACCTGAAGTGAAGCATCGGAATCTATAACTAGTGTCACAGGAATTGTTCAAAACATAGTCAATAAGAAGAGTCAGTCTTCTTGTACTTAAGTCGGCATTGTGCGTTTTCCATTTCATTCCGATGCAATTTCTGTGTTTCATCGTCAATAAGAAGGTCAGAGGGATACAGTAAACCTGAAGTGAAGAATCAGAATCTATAACTAGTGTCACAGGAATGGTTCAAAACACAGACAGTAAGAAGGGTCAGTCTTCTTTTTCTTAAGTCAGCATTGTGCATTTCTATTCAATTCCGATGTAATGTCTGTGATTCATCGTCAATAAGAAGGTCCAAGGGATTCAGTAAACCTGAAGTGAGGCATCGGTAACTATAACTAGTGTCACAGGAATGGTTCAAAACATAGACAGTAGGAAGAGTCAGTCTTCTTGTACTTGAGTCGGCATTCTGCCTTTTGTATTTAATTCCAATGCAATTTCTGTGTTTCATCGTCAATAAGAGGGTCAGAGGGATATAGTAAACCTGAACTGAAGCATCGGAATCTATAACTAGTGTCACAGGAATGGTTCAAAACATAGACTGTAATAAGTGTCAGTCTTCTTGTACTTATTTCAGCATTGTGCCTTTCCTATTCAATTCCGATGTTATTTCTGTGATTCATCGTCAATAAGAAGGTCAGAGGGATACAGTAAACATGAAGTGAAGCATCGGAATCTATAACTAGTGTCACAGGAAATGTTCAAAACATAGACAGTAGGAAGAGTCAGTCTTCTTGTACTTGAGTCGGCATTGTGCCTTTTGTATTTAATTAAAATGCAATTTCTGTGTTTCATCGTCATTAAGAAGGTCAGAGGGATGCAGTAAACCTGAAGTGAAGCATCGGAATCTGTAACTAGTTTCACAGGAATGGTTCTAAACATAGACAGTAGGAAGAGTGAGTCGTCTTGTACGTGAGTCGGCATTGTGCCTTTTGTAATTAATTCCGATGCAATTTCTGTGTTTCATCGTCAATAAGAAGGTCAGAGGGATACGGTAAACGGGAAGTGAAGCATCTGAATCTATAACTAGTGTCACAGGAATGGTTCAAAGCATAGACGGTAAGAAGTGTCAATCTTCTTGTACTTAAGTCAGCATTGTGCCTTTTCTATTCAATTCCGATGTTATTTCTGTGTTTCATCGTCAATAAGAAGGTCAGAGGGATACAGTAAACCTGAAGTGAGGCATCGGAATCTATAACTAGTGTCACAGGAATTGTTCAACCATAGACAGTAAGAAGGGTCAGTCTTCTTGTACTTAAATCGGCATTGTGCCTTTTGTATATAATTCCGATGCAATTTCTGTGTTTCATCGTCAGTAAGAAGGGCCAAGGGATACAGTAAACCTGAATTGAAGCATCGGAATCTATAACTAGTGTCACAGGAATTTCTCAAACATAGACAGTAAGAAGAGTCAGTCTTCTTGTACTTAAGTCGGCATTCTGCTATTTGTATTTAATTCCGATGCAATTTCTGTGTTTCATCGTCAATAAGATGGTCCAAGGGATACAGTAAACCTGAAGTGAAGCATCGGGAACTATAACTAGTGTCACAGGAATGGTTCAAAAATAGTCAGTAAGAAGAGTCAGTCTTCTTGTACTTAAGTCGGCATTGTGCCTTTTGTATTTAATTCCGATTCAATTTCTGTGTTCCATCGTCAATAAGAAGGTCCAAGGGATACAGTAAACCTGAAGTGAGGCATCGGAATCTAAAACTAGTGTCACGGGAATTGTTCAAACATAGACAGTAAGAAGAGTCAGTCTTCTTGTACTTGAGTCGGCATTGTGCCTTTTGTATTTAATTCCAATGCAATTTCTGTGTTTCATCTTCAATGAGATGGTCAGAGGGATACAGTAAACCTGAAGTGAAGCATCGGAATCTATAACTAGTGTCACAGGAATGATTCAAAACATAGACAGTAGGAAGACCCAGTCTTCTTGTACTTTAGTCGGCATTGTGCCATTTCTATTTAATTCCGATGCAATTTCTGTGTCTCATCGTCAATAAGAACGTCACAGGGATACAGTAAACATGAAGTGAAGCATCGGAATCTATAACTAGTGTCACAGGAATGGTTCAAAACATAGACAGTTATAAGAGTCAGTCTTCTTGTAGTTAAGTCGGCATTGAGCATTTTGTAATTCATTCCGATGCTATTTCTGTGTTTCATCGTCAATAAGAAGGTCCAACGGATACAGTAAACCTGAAGTGAGGCATCGGGAACTATAACTAGTGTCACAGGAATGGTTCAAAAATAGTCAGTAAGAAGAGTCAGTCTTCTTGTACTTAAGTCGGCATTGTGCCTCTTGTATTTAATTCCGATGCAATTTCTGTGTTCCTTCGTCAATAAGTAGGTCTAAGGGATACAGTACACCTAAAGTGAGGCATCGGAATCTATAACTAGTGTCACAGGAATTGTTCAAACATAGACAGCAAGAAGAGTCAGTCTTCTAGTACTTAAGTCGGCATTGTGCCTTTTGTATTTAATTCCGATGCAATTTCTGTGTTTCATCGTCAATAAGAAGGTCCAAGCGATACAGTAAACCTGTAGTGAAGCATCGGAATCTATAATTAGAGTCATAGGAATGGTTCAAAACATAGACAGTAAGAAGGGTCAGTCTTCTTGTAGTTAAGACAGCATTGTGCCTCTTCTATTTAATTCCGATGTAATTTCTGTGGTTGATCGTCAATAAGAAGGTCAGAGGGATACAGTAAACCTGAAGTGAAACATCGGAATCTGTAACGCGTATCACAGGAATGGTTCAAAACATAGACAGTAGGAAGAGTCAGTCCTCTTGTACTAAAGTCGGCATTGTGCCTTTTGTATTTAATTCCCATTCAATTTCTGTGTTTCATCGTCAATAAGAAGGTCCAAGGGATACCGTAAACCTGAAGTGAGGCAGCGGAAACTATAACTAGTATCACAGGAATGGTTCCAACATAGTCAGTAAGAAGAGTCAGTCTTCTTGTACTTTAGTCGGCATTGTGCCTCTCGTATTTAATTCCGATGCAATTTCTGTGTTCCATCGTCAATAAGAAGGTCCAAGGGATACAGTA
The DNA here is from genome assembly GCF_021461395.2 of Schistocerca americana. Lineage (NCBI taxonomy): Eukaryota > Metazoa > Arthropoda > Insecta > Orthoptera > Acrididae > Schistocerca > Schistocerca americana. The sequence continues at coordinate 7,799,538 of NC_060122.1, read as the reverse complement.
AACCTGAAGTGAGGCATCGGAATCTAAAACTAGTGTCAAGGGAATTGTTCAAACATAGACAGTAAGAAGAGTCAGTCTTCTTGTACTTCAGTCGGCATTGTGCCTTTTGTATTTAATTCCGATGCAATTTCTGTGTTTCATCGTCAATAAGAAGGTCCAAGGGATACAGTAAACCTGAAGTGAAGCACCGTAATCTATAACTAGAGTCACAGGAATGGTTCAAAACATATACAGTAGAAAGAGTCAGTCTTCTTGTACTTGAGTCGGCATTGTGCCTTTTGTTTTTAATTCCAATGCAATTTCTGTGTTTCATCTTCAATGAGAAGGTCAGAGGGATACAGTAAACCTGAAGTGAAGCATCGGAATCTATAACTAGTGTCACAGGAATGGTTCAAAACACAGACAGTAAGAAGGGTCAGTCTTCTTTTTCTTAAGTCAGCATTATGCATTTCTATTCAATTCCGATGTAATGTCTGTGATTCATCGTCAATAAGAAGGTCCAAGGGATTCAGTAAACCTGAAGTGAAGCATCGGAATCTATAACTAGTGTCACAGGAATTGTACAAAACATAGACAGTAGGAAGAGTCAGTCTTCTTGTACTTGAGTCGGCATTGTGCCTTTTGTATTTAATTAAAATGCAATTTCTGTGTTTCATCGTCATTAAGAAGGTCAGAGGGATACAGTAAACCTGAAGTGAAGCATCGGAATCTGTAACTAGTTTCACAGGAATGGTTCTAAACATAGACAGTAGGAAGAGTGAGTCTTCTTGTACTTGAGTCGGCATTGTGCCTTTTGTAATTAATTCCGATGCAATTTCTGTGTTTCATCGCCAATAAGAAGGTCAGAGGGATACGGTAAACGGGAAGTGAAGCATCTGAATCTATAACTAGTGTCACAGGAATGGTTCAAAGCATAGACAGTAAGAAGTGTCAATCTTCTTGTACTTAAGTCAGCATTGTGCCTTTTCTATTCTATTCCGATGTAATTTCTGTGTTTCATCGTCAATAAGAAGGTCAGAGGGATACAGTAAACCTGAAGTGAGGCATCGGAATCTATAACTAGTGTCACAGGAATTGTTCAACCATAGACAGTAAGAAGGGTCAGTCTTCTTGTACTTACATCGGCATTGTGCCTTTTGTATATAATTCCGATGCAATTTCTGTGTTTCATCGTCAGTAAGAAGGGCCAAGGGATACAGTAAACCTGAATTGAAGCATCGGAATCTATAACTAGTGTCACAGGAATTTCTCAAACATAGACAGTAAGAAGAGTCAGTCTTCTTGTACTTAAGTCGGCATTCTGCCTTTTGTATTTAATTCCGATGCAATGTCTGTGTTTCATCGTCAATAAGATGGTCCAAGGGATACAGTAAACCTGAAGTGAAGCATCGGAATCTATAACTAGTGTCACAGGAATGGTTCAAAACATAGACAGTTATAAGAGTCAGTCTTCTTGTAGTTAAGTCGGCATTGAGCATTTTGTAATTCATTCCGATGCAATTTCTGTGTTTCATCGTCAATACGAAGGTCCAACGGATACAGTAAACCTGAAGTGAGGCATCGGGAACTATAACTAGTGTCACAGGAATGGTTCTAAAATAGTCAGTAAGAAGAGTCAGTCTTCTTGTACTTAAGTCGGCATTGTGCCTCTTGTATTTAATTCCGATGCAATTTCTGTGTTCCTTCGTCAATAAGTAGGTCTAAGGGATACAGTACACCTAAAGTGAGGCATCGGAATCTATAACTAGTGTCACAGGAATTGTTCAAACATAGACAGTAAGAAGAGTCAGTCTTCTAGTACTTAAGTCGGCATTGTGCCTTTTGTATTTAATTCCGATGCAATTTCTGTGTTTCATCGTCAATAAGAAGGTCCAAGCGATACAGTAAACCTGTAGTGAAGCATCGGAATCTATAATTAGAGTCATAGGAATGGTTCAAAACATAGACAGTAAGAAGGGTCAGTCTTCTTGTAGTTAAGACAGCATTGTGCCTCTTCTATTTAATTCCGATGTAATTTCTGTGGTTGATCGTCAATAAGAAGGTCAGAGGGATACAGTAAACCTGAAGTGAAACATCGGAATCTGTAACGCGTATCACAGGAATGGTTCAAAACATAGACAGTAGGAAGAGTCAGTCCTCTTGTACTAAAGTCGGCATTGTGCCTTTTGTATTTAATTCCGATTCAATTTCTGTGTTTCATCGTCAATAAGAAGGTCCAAGGGATATCGTAAACCTGAAGTGAGGCAGCGGAAACTATAACTAGTATCACAGGAATGGTTCCAACATAGTCAGTAAGAAGAGTCAGTCTTCTTGTACTTTAGTCGGCATTGTGCCTCTCGTATTTAATTCCGATGCAATTTCTGTGTTCCATCGTCAATAAGAAGGTCCAAGGGATACAGTAAACCTGAAGTGAGGCATCGGAATCTAAAACTAGTGTCACGGGAATTGTTCAAACATAGACAGTAAGAAGAGTCAGTCTTCTTGTACTTCAGTCGGCATTGTGCCTTTTGTATTTAATTCCGATGCAATTTCTGTGTTTCATCGTCAATAAGAAGGTCCAAGGGATACAGTAAACCTGAAGTGAAGCACCGTAATCTATAACTAGAGTCACAGGAATGGTTCAAAACATATACAGTAGAAAGAGTCAGTCTTCTTGTACTTGAGTCGGCATTGTGCCTTTTGTATTTAATTCCAATGCAATTTCTGTGTTTCATCTTCAATGAGAAGGTCAGAGGGATACAGTAAACCTGAAGTGAAGCATCGGAATCTATAACTAGTGTCACAGGAATGGTTCAAAACACAGACAGTAAGAAGGGTCAGTCTTCTTTTTCTTAAGTCAGCATTGTGCATTTCTATTCAATTCCGATGTAATGTCTGTGATTCATCGTCAATAAGAAGGTCCAAGGGATTCAGTAAACCTGAAGTGAAGCATCGGAATCTATAACTAGTGTCACAGGAATTGTTCAAAACATAGACAGTAGGAAGAGTCAGTCTTCTTGTACTTGAGTCGGCATTGTGCCTTTTGTATTTAATTAAAATGCAATTTCTGTGTTTCATCGTCATTAAGAAGGTCAGAGGGATACAGTAAACCTGAAGTGAAGCATCGGAATCTGTAACTAGTTTCACAGGAATGGTTCTAAACATAGACAGTAGGAAGAGTGAGTCTTCTTGTACTTGAGTCGGCATTGTGCCTTTTGTAATTAATTCCGATGCAATTTCTGTGTTTCATCGTCAATAAGAAGGTCAGAGGGATACGGTAAACGGGAAGTGAAGCATCTGAATCTATAACTACTGTCACAGGAATGGTTTAAAGCATAGACAGTAAGAAGTGTCAATCTTCTTGTACTTAAGTCAGCATTGTGCTTTTCTATTCAATTCCGATGTAATTTCTGTGTTTCATCGTCAATAAGAAGGTCAGAGGGATACAGTAAACCTGAAGTGAGGCATCGGAATCTATAACTAGTGTCACAGGAATTGTTCAACCATAGACAGTAAGAAGGGTCAGTCTTCTTGTACTTAAATCGGCATTGTGCCTTTTGTATATAATTCCGATGCAATTTCTGTGTTTCATCGTCCGTAAGAAGGGCCAAGGGATACAGTAAACCTGAATTGAAGCATCGGAATCTATAACTAGTGTCACAGGAATTTCTCAAACATAGACAGTAAGAAGAGTCAGTCTTCTTGTACTTAAGTCGGCATTCTGCCTTTTGTATTTAATTCCGATGCTATTTCTGTGTTTCATCGTCAATAAGATGGTCCAAGGGATACAGTAAACCTGAAGTGAAGCATCGGAATCTATAACTAGTGTCACAGGAATGGTTCAAAACATAGACAGTTATAAGAGTCAGTCTTCTTGTAGTTAAGTCGGCATTGAGCATTTTGTAATTCATTCCGATGCAATTTCTGTGTTTCATCGTCAATACGAAGGTCCAACGGATACAGTAAACCTGAAGTGAGGCATCGGGAACTATAACTAGTGTCACAGGAATGGTTCAAAAATAGTCAGTAAGAAGAGTCAGTCTTCTTGTACTTAAGTCGGCATTGTGCCTCTTGTATTTAATTCCGATGCAATTTCTGTGTTCCTTCGTCAATAAGTAGGTCTAAGGGATACAGTACACCTAAAGTGAGGCATCGGAATCTATAACTAGTGTCACAGGAATTGTTCAAACATAGACAGTAAGAAGAGTCAGTCTTCTAGTACTTAAGTCGGCATTGTGCCTTTTGTATTTAATTCCGATGCAATTTCTGTGTTTCATCGTCAATAAGAAGGTCCAAGCGATACAGTAAACCTGTAGTGAAGCATCGGAATCTATAATTAGAGTCATAGGAATGGTTCAAAACATAGACAGTAAGAAGGGTCAGTCTTCTTGTAGTTAAGTCAGCATTGTGCCTCTTCTATTTAATTCCGATGTAATTTCTGTGGTTGATCGTCAATAAGAAGGTCAGAGGGATACAGTAAACCTGAAGTGAAACATCGGAATCTGTAACGCGTATCACAGGAATGGTTCGAAACATAGACAGTAGGAAGAGTCAGTCCTCTTGTACTAAAGTCGGCATTGTGCCTTTTGTATTTAATTCCGATTCAATTTCTGTGTTTCATCGTCAATAAGAAGGTCCAAGGGATACCGTAAACCTGAAGTGAGGCAGCGGAAACTATAACTAGTATCACAGGAATGGTTCCAACATAGTCAGTAAGAAGAGTCAGTCTTCTTGTACTTTAGTCTGCATTGTGCCTCTCGTATTTAATTCCGATGCAATTTCTGTGTTCCATCGTCAATAAGAAGGTCCAAGGGATACAGTAAACCTGAAGTTAGGCATCGGAATCTAAAACTAGTGTCACGGGAATTGTTCAAACATAGACAGTAAGAAGAGTCAGTATTCTTCTACTTCAGTCGGCATTGTGCCTTTTGTATTTAATTCCGATGCAATTTCTGTGTTTCATCGTCAATAAGAAGGTCCAAGGGATACAGTAAACCTGAAGTGAAGCACCGGAATCTATAACTAGAGTCACAGGAATGGTTCAAAACATATACAGTAGAAAGAGTCAGTCTTCTTGTACTTGAGTCGGCATTGTGCCTTTTGTATTTAATTCCAATGCAATTTCTGTGTTTCATCTTCAATGAGAAGGTCAGAGGGATACAGTAAACCTGAAGTGAAGCATCGGAATCTATAACTAGTGTCACAGGAATGATTCAAAACATAGACAGTAGGAAGACCCAGTCATCTTGTACTTTAGTCGGCATTGTGCCATTTCTATTTAATTCCGATGCAATTTCTGTGTCTCATCGTCAATAAGAACGTCAGAGGGATACAGTAAACCTGAAGTGAAGCATCGGAATCTATAACTAGTGTCACAGGAATGGTTCAAAACATAGGCACTAGGAAGAGACAGTCTTCTTGTACTTAAGTCGGCATTGTGCCTTTTCTATTTAATTCCGATGCAATATCTGTGTTTCATCGCCAATAAGAAGGTCAGAGGGATACAGTAAACCTGAAGTGAAGCATCGGAATCTATAAGTGGTGTCACAGGAGCGGTTCAAACATAGTCAGTAAGAATAGTCTGTCTTCTAGTACTTAAGTTGAATTTGTGCCTTTCGTATTTAATTCCGATGCAATTTCGGTGTTTCATCGTCAATAAGAAGGTCCAAAGGATACAGTAAACCTGAAGTGAAGCATCGGAATCTATAAGTAGTGTCACAGGATCGGTACAAAACATAGACAGTAAGAAGAGTCAGTCTTCTTGTTCTTAAGTCGGCTTTGTGCCTTTTGTATATAATTCCGATGCAATTTCCGTGTTTCATCATCAACAATTAGGTCAGAGGGATACAGTAAAACTGAAGTAAAGCATCTGAATCCATAACTAGTGTCACAGGAATCTTTCGAAACATAGACAGTAAGATGAGTCAGTCTTCTTGTACATAAGTCGGCATTGTGCCGTTTCTATTTAATTCCGATGCAATTTCAGTGATTCATCGTTTATAAGAAGGTACAATGGATACAGTAAACCTGAAGTGAAGCATCGGAATCTATAACTAGTGTCACAGGAATGGTTCAAAACATAGGCAGTAAGAAGAATCACTCATCTTGTACCTAAGTCGGCTTTGTGCCTTTTCTATTTAATTCCGATGCAATTTCTGTGTTTCATCGTCAATAAGACGGTCCAAGGGTTACAGTAAACCTGAAATGAGGCATCGTAATCAATAACTAGTGTCACAGGAATTGTTGAAACATAGACAGTAAGAAGAGTCAGTCTTCTTGTACTTAAGTCGGCATTATGCCTATTGTATTTAATTCCGATGCAATTTCTGTGTTTTATCGTCAATACGATGATCCAAGGGATACAGTAAACCTGAAGTGAAGCATCGGAATCTATAACTAGTGTCACAGGAATGGTTCAAAACATAGACAGTAAGAAGAGTCGGTCTTCTTGCACTTAAGTGAGCATTGTGCCTTTTCTATTTAATTCCGATGTAATTTCTGTGTTTCATCGTCAATTAGAAGGTCAGAAAAATACAGTAAACCTGAAGTGAAGCATCGGAATCTATAACTAATGTCACAGGAATGGTTCAAAACATAGACAGTAGGAGGAGTCAGTCTTCTTGTACTTGAGTCGGCATTGTGCCAATTGTATTTAATTCCAACGCAATTTCTGTGTTTCATCGTCAATAAGAAGGTCAGAGGGATACAGTAAACCTGTAGTGAAGAATCGGAATCTATAACTAGTATCACAGGAATGATTCAAAACATAGACAGTAGGAAGAGTCAGTCTTCTTGTACCTTAGTCGGCATTGTGCCTTTTCTATTTAATTCCGATGCAATATCTGTGTTCCATCGTCGATACGAAGGTCCAAGGGATAAAGTAAACCTGAGGTGAGGCATCGGAATCTATAACTAGTGTCACAGGAATGGTTCAAAACGTAGTCAGTAAGAAGAGTCAGTATTCTTGTACTGAAGTCCTCAGTGTGCTTTTTGTATTTATTTCCGATGCAATTTCTGTGTTTCATCGTCAATACGAAGGTCAGAGGGATACAGTAAACCTGAAGTGAAGCATCGGAATCTATAACTAGTGTCACAGGAATGGTTCAAAACATATACACTAGGAAGAATCAGCCTTCTTGTACTTGAGTCGGCATTGTGCCTTTTGTATTTAATTCCAATGCAATTTCTGTGTTTCATCTTCAATAAGATGGTCAGAGGGATACAGTAAACCTGAAGTGAAGCATCGGAATCTATAACTAGTGTCACAGGAATGATTCAAAACATAGGCAGTAGGAAGAACCAGTCTTCTTGTACTTTAGTCGGCATTGTGCCTTTTCTATTTAATTCCGATGCAATTTCTGTGTTTCATCGTCAATAAGAACGTCAGAGGGATACAGTAAACCTGAAGTGAAGAATCGGAATCTATAACTAGTGTCACAGGAATGGTTCAAAACATAGACACTAGGAAGAGTCAGTTTCTTGTACTTAAGTCGGCATTGTGCCTTTTGTATTTAATTCCGATGCAATTTCTGTGTTTCTTCGTCAATAAGAAGGTCCAAGGGATACAGTAAACCTGAAGTGAGGCATCGGAATCTATAACTAGTGTCACAGGCATGGTTCAAAATATAGTCAGTAAGAAGAGTCAGTCTTCTTGTACTTAAGCCGTCATTGTGCCTTTTCCATTTAATTCCGATGCAATTTCTGTGTTTCATCGTCAACAAGAATGTCCAGGGATGCAGTACACCTGAAGTGAAGCATCGGAATCTATAAGCAGTGTCACAGGGCTGGTTCAAAACATAGTCAGTAAGAAGAGTCAGTCTTCTTGTACTTAAGTTGGCATTGTGCCTTTTCTATTTAATTCCCCAGCAATTTCTGTGTTTCATCGTCAATAAGAAGGTCAGAGGGATACAGTAAACCTGAAGTGAAGCATCGGAATCTATAAGTGGTGTCACAGGAATGGTTCAAAACATAGACAGTAAGAAGAGTCAGTCTTTCATCTACTTAAGTCGGCGTTGTGCATTTTCTATTTAATTCCGAGGCAATTTCTGTGTTTCATCTTCAACAGGAAGGTCAGAAGGATACAGTAAACCTGAAGTGAAACATCGGAATCTATAACTAGTGTCACAGGAATGGTTCAAAACATAGACAGTAAGATGAGTCAGTCTTCTTGTACATAAGACGGCATTGTGCCGTTTCTATTTAATTCCGATGCAATTTCAGTGATTCATCGTTTATAAGAAGGTACAAGGGATACAGTAAACCTGAAGTGAAGCATCGGAATCTATAACTAGTGTCACAGGAATGGTTCAAAACATAGACAGTAAGAAGAGTCACTCATCTTGTACCAAAGTCGGCTTTGTGCCTTTTCTATTTAATTCCGATGCAATTTCTGTGTTTCATCGTCAATACGACGGTCCAAGTGTTACAGTAAACCTGAAGTGAGGCATCGGAAACTATAACTAGTGTCACAGGATTGGTGCAAAACATAGTCAGTAAGAAGAGTCAGTCTACTTGTACTTAAGTCGGCATTGTGCCTTTTGTATTTAATTCCGATGCAATTTCTGTGTTTCATCATCAATAAGAATTTCAGAGGGATACAGTAAACCTGAAGTGAGGCATCGGAATCTATAACTAGTGTCACAGGAATTGTTCAAACATAGACAGTAAGAAGAGTCAGTCTTCTTGTACTTAAGTCGGCATTATGCCTATTGTATTTAATTCCGATGCAATTTCTGTGTTTTATCGTCAATACGATGATCCAAGGGATACAGTAAACCTGAAGTGAAGCATCGGAATCTATAACTAGTGTCACAGGAATGGTTCAAAACATAGACAGTAAGAAGAGTCGGTCTTCTTGCACTTAAGTGAGCATTGTTCCTTTTCTATTTAATTCCGATGTAATTTCTGTGTTTCATCGTCAATAAGAAGGTCAGAAAAATACAGTAAACCTGAAGTGAAGCATCGGAATCTATAACTAATGTCACAGGAATGGTTCAAAACATAGACAGTAGGAGGAGTCAGTCTTCTTGTACTTGAGTCGGCATTGTGCCTATTGTATTTAATTCCAACGCAATTTCTGTGTTTCATCGTCAATAAGAAGGTCAGAGGGATACAGTAAACCTGAAGTGAAGAATCGGAATCTATAACTAGTATCACAGGAATGATTCAAAACATAGACAGTAGGAAGAGTCAGTCTTCTTGTACCTTAGTCGGCATTGTGCCTTTTCTATTTAATTCCGATGCAATATCTGTGTTCCATCGTCGATACGAAGGTCCAAGGGATAAAGTAAACCTGAGGTGAGGCATCGGAATCTATAACTAGTGTCACAGGAATGGTTCAAAACGTAGTCAGTAAGAAGAGTCAGTCTTCTTGTACTGAAGTCCTCAGTGTGCTTTTTGTATTTAATTCCGATGCAATTGCTGTGTTTCATCGTCAATAAGACGGTCCAAGGGATACAGTAAACCTGAAGTGAGGCATCGGAATCCATAACTAGTGTCACAGGAATGATTCAAAACATGGACAGTAGGAAGAGTCAGTATTGTTGTACTTAAGTAGGCATTGTTCATTTTGCATTTAATTCCGATGCAATTTCTGTGTTTCATCGTCAATAAAAACGTCCAAGAGATACAGTAAACCTGAAGTGAGGCATCGGAAACTATAACTAGTGTAACAGGAATGCTTCAAAACATAGTCAGTTAGAAGAGTCTGTCTTCTTGTACTTATGTCGGCAATGTGAATATTGTATTTAATTCCTATGCAATTTCTGGGTTTCATCGTCCATAAGAAGATCCAAGGGATACAGTAAACCTGAAGTGAGGCATCGGAATCTATAACTAGTGTCACAGGAATTGTTGAAACATCGACAGTGAGAAGAGTCAGTCTTCTTGTACTTTAGTCGGCATTGTGCCTTTTGTATTTAATTCCCTTGCAATTTCTGTGTTTCATCCTCAATAGGAAAGTCAGGGGGATACAGTGAACATGAAGTGAAGCATCGGAATCTATAACTAGTGTCACAGGAATGGTTCAAAACGTGGACAGTAGGAAGAATCAGTCTTCATGTACTTTAGTCGGCATTGTGCCTTTTGTATTTAATTCCGATGCAAATTCTGTGTTTCATCGTCAATAAGAAGGTCCAACGGATACAGTAAACCTGAAGTGAGGCATCGGAATCTATAACTAGTGTTACAGGAATGGTTCAAACCATAGTCAGTAAGAAGAGTCAGTCTTCTTGTACTTAAGTCGGCATTGTGCCTTTTGTAATTAATTCCGTTGCAATTTCTGTGTTTCATTGTCAATAAGAAGGTCCAACGGATACAGTAAACCTGAAGTGAAGCATCGGAATCTATTACTAGTGTCACAGGAATGATTCAAACCATAGATAGTAGGAAGAGTCAGTCTTCTTGTACTTATGTCGACATTGAGCCTTTTCTACTTATTTCAGATGCAATTTCTGTGTTTCATCGTCAATAAGAAGGTCAGAGGGATACAGTAAACCTGAAGTGAAGCATCGGAATCTATAACTAGTGTCACAGGAATGGTTCAAAACATATACACTAGGAAGAATCAGCCTTCTTGTACTTGAGTCGGCATTGTGCCTTTTGTATTTAATTCCAATGCAATTTCTGTGTTTCATCTTCAATAAGATGGTCATAGGGATACAGTAAACCTGAAGTGAAGCATCGGAATCTATAACTAGTGTCACAGGAATGATTCAAAACATAGGCAGTAGGAAGAACCAGTCTTCTTGTACTTTAGTCGGCATTGTGCCTTTTCTATTTAATTCCGATGCAATTTCTGTGTTTCATCGTCAATAAGAACGTCAGAGGGATACAGTAAACCTGAAGTGAAGCATCGGAATCTATAACTAGTGTCACAGGAATGGTTCAAAACATAGACACTAGGAAGAGTCAGTTTTCTTGTACTTAAGTCGGCATTGTGCCTTTTGTATTTAATTCCGATGCAATTTCTGTGTTTCTTCGTCAATAAGAAGGTCCAAGGGATACAGTAAACCTGAAGTGAGGCATCGGAATCTATAACTAGTGTCACAGGCATGGTTCAAAATATAGTCAGTAAGAAGAGTCAGTCTTCTTGTACTTAAGCCGTCATTGTGCCTTTTCCATTTAATTCCGATGCAATTTCTGTGTTTCATCGTCAACAAGAATGCCCAGGGATGCAGTACACCTGAAGTGAAGCATCGGAATCTATATGCAGTGTCACAGGGATGGTTCAAAACATAGTCAGTAAGAAGAGTCAGTCTTCTTGTACTTAAGTTGGCATTGTGCCTTTTCTATTTAATTCCCCAGCAATTTCTGTGTTTCATCGTCAATAAGAAGGTCAGAGGGATACAGTAAACCTGAAGTGAAGCATCGGAATCTATAAGTGGTGTCACAGGAATGGTTCAAAACATAGACAGTAAGAAGAGTCAGTCTACTTGTACGTAAGTCGGCATTGTGCCTTTGTATTTAATTCCCCTGCAATTTCTGTGTTTCATCGTCAATAAGGTCAGAGGGATACAGTAAACCTGAAGTGAAGCATCGGAATCTATAAGTAGTGTCACAGGAATGGTTCAAAACATAGTCAGTAAGAAGAGTCAGTCTTTTTGTACTTAGGTCGGCATTGTGCCTTTCGTATTTAATTCCGATGCAATTTCGGTGTTACATCGTAAATAAGAAGGTCCAAGGGATACAGTAAACCTGATGTGAAGAATCGGAATCTATAACTAGTGTCACAGGAATGGTGCAAAACATAGTCAGTAAGAAGAGTCAGTCTACTTGTACTTAAGTCGGCATTGTGCCTTTGTATTTAATTCCGATGCAATTTCTGTGTTTCATCGTCAATAAGAAGGTCCAAGGGATACAGTAAATCTGAAGTGAGGCATCGGAATCTATCACTAGTGTCAGAGGAATTGTTCACACATAGGCAGTAAGACGAGTCAGTCTTCTTGTGCTTAAATGAGCATTGTGCCTTTTCTATTTAATTTCGATGTAATTTCTGTATTTCAATGTCAATAAGAAGGTCATAAAGATACAGTAAACCTGAAGTGAAGCATCGGAATCTATAACTAAAGTCACAGAAATGGTACAAAACATAGACAGTAGGAGGAGTCAGTCTTTTTGTACTTGAGTCGGCATTGTGCCTTTCGTATTTAATTCCAATGCAATTTCTGTGTTTCATCGTCAATAAGAAGGTCAGAGGGATACAGTAAACCTGAAGTGAAGCATCGGAATCTATAACTAGTATCACAGGAATGATTCAAATCATAGACAGTAGTAAGAGTCAGTCTTCTTGTACCTTAATCGGCATTGTGCCTTTTGCTATTTAATTCCGATGCAATATCTGTGTTCCATCGTCAATTAGAAGGTCCAAGGGATACAGTAAACCTGAAGTCACTCATCGGAAACTATAACTAGTGTCACAGGAATGGTGCAAAACATAGTCAGTTAGAAGAGTCAGTCTTCTTGTACTTAAGTCGGCATTGTGCCTTTTCAATTTAATTCCGATGCAATTTCTGTGTTTCATCGTCAATAAGAACATCCAAGGGATACAGTATACCTGAAGTGAGGCATCGGAATCTATAACAAGTGTCACAGGAATTGTTCAAACATCGACAGTAAGAAGAGTTAGTCTTCTTGTTCTTAAGTCTGCATTGTGCCTTTTGTATATAATTCCGATGCAATTTCTGTGTTTTATCGTCAGTAAGAAGGTCCACGGGATACAGTAAACCTGAAGTGAAGCATCGGAATCAACAACTAGTGTCTCAGGAATGGTTCAAATCATAGACAGTAAGAAGAGTCAGTCTTTTTGTACTTAAGTCAGAATTGTGCTTTTTCTATTTAATTCCCATGTAATTTCTGTGTTTCATCGTCAATAAGAAGGTTAGAGGGATACAGTAAACCTATAGTGGAGCATCGGAATCTATAACTAGTGTCACAGGAATGGTTCATAACATAGACAGTAGGAAAAGTCAGTCTACTTGTACTTAAGTAGCATTGTGCCTTTTGTATTTCATTCCGATGCAATTTCTGTGTTTCATCGTCAATAAGAAGTTCCAAGGGATACAGTAAACCTGAAGTCACTCATCGGAAACCATAACTAGTGTCACAGGAATGGTGCAAAACATAGTCAGTTAGAAGAGTCAGTCTTCTTGTACCTAAGTCGGCATTGTGCCTTTTCTATTTAATTCCGATGCAATTTCTGTGTTTTATCGTCAATAAGAAGGTCCAAGGGATGCAGTACACCTGAAGTGAAGCATCGGAATCTATAACTAGTGTCACAGGAATGGTTCAAAACATAGACGGTAGGAAGAGTCAGTCTTCTTGTACTTAAGTCGGCATTGTGCCTTTTCTATTTAATTCCGATGCAATTTCTGTGTTTCATCGTCAATAAGAAGATCCAAGGGATACAGTAAACCTGAAGTGAGGCATCGGAATCCATAACTAGTGTCACAGGAATTGTTCAAACATCGACAATAAGAAGAGTCCGTCTTCTTGTACTTAAGTCTGCATTGTGCCTTTTGTATTTAATTCCGATGCAACTTCTGTGTTTTATCGTCAGTAAGAAGGTCCACGGAATACAGTAAACCTTAAGTGAAGCATCGGAATCAGTAACTAGTGTCTCAGGAATGGTTCAAATCATAGACAGTAAGAAGAGTCAGTCTTCTTGTACTTAAGTCAGCATTGTGCTTTTTCTATTTAATTCCGATGTAATTTCTGTGTTTCATCGTCAATAAGAAGGTTAAAGGGATACAGTAAACCTATAGTGAAGCATCGGAATCTATAACTAGTGTCACAGGAAAGGTTCATAACATAGACAGTAGGAAAAGTTAGTCTTCTTGTACTTAAGTCGGCATTGTGCCTTTTGTATTTTATTCCGACGCAATTTCTGTGTTTCATCGTCGATAGGAAGGTCCAAGGGACCCAGTAAACCTGAAGTGAAGCATCGGAATCTATAACTAGTGTCACAGGAGTTATTCAAACATAGACAGTAAGACGAGTCAGTCTTTTTGTACCTAAGTCGGCACTGTGCCTTTTCTATTTAATTCCGATGCAATTTCTGTGCTTCATCGTCAATAAGAAGGTCCAAGGGATGCAGTACACCTGAAGTGAAGCATCGGAATCTATAATTAGTGTCACAGGAATGGTTCGAAACATAGACAGTAAGAAGAGTCAGTCTTCCAGTACTTAAGTCGGCATTGTGCCTTTTCTATTTAATTCCGATGCAATTTCTGTGATTCATCGTCAGTAAGAAGGTCAGAGGGATACAGTAAACCTGAAGTGAAGTATCGTAATCTATAACTGGTGTCACAGGAATGGTTCAAAACATAGTCAGTAAGAAGAGTTAGTCTTCGTGTACTTAAGTCGGCATTGTGCCTCTTGTATTTAATTCCGATGCAATTTCAGTGTTTCATCGTCAATAAGAAGGTCAGCGGGATACAGTAAACCTGAAGTGAAGCATCGGAATCTATAACTAGTGTCACAGGAACGGTTCAAAACATAGACAGGAGGAAGAGTCAGTCTTCTTGTACTTAAGTCGTCATTGTGCCTTTTGTATTTAATTCCGATGCAATTTCTGTGTTTCATCGTCAATAAGAAGGTCAGAGGGATACAGTAAACCTGAAGTGAAGCATCGGAATCTATAACTGGTATCACAGGAATGATTCAAAACATAGACAGTAGGAAGAGTCAGTCTTCTTGTACCTCAGTCGGCATTGGGCCTTTTCTATTTAATTCCGATGCAATATCTGTGTTCCATCGTCAATAAGAAAGTCCAAGGGATAGAGTAAACCTGAAGTGAGGCATCGAAATCTATAACTAGTGTCACAGGAATGGTTCAAACGTAGTCAGTAAGAAGAGTCAGTCTTCTTGTACTGAATTCCGATGCAATTTCTGTGTTTCATCGTCAATAAGACGGTCCAAGGGATACAGTAAACCTGAAGTGAGGCATCGGAATCCATAACTAGTGTCACAGGAATGGTTCAAAACATAGTCAGTTAGAAGAGTCAGTCTTCTTGTACTTACGTCAGCATTGTGCCTTTTGTATTTAATTCCGATGCAATTTCCGTGTTTCATCGTCCATAAGAAGATCCAAGGGATACAGTAGACCTGAAGTGAGGCATCGGAATCTATAACTAGTGTGACAGGAATTGTTCAAACATCGACAGTGAGAAGTGTCAGTCTTCTTGTACTTAAGGCGGCATTGTGCCTTTTGTATTTAATTCCGATGCAATTTCTGTGTTTTATCGTCAGTAAGAAGGTCCATGGGATACAGTAAACCTGAAGTGGTGCATCGGAATCAATAACTAGTGTCACAGGAATGGTTCAAAACATAGACAGTAAGAAGAGTCAGTCTTCTTGTACTTAAGTCAGCATTCTGCTTTTTCTATTTAATTCCGATGTAATATCTGTGATTCATCGTCAATAAGAAGGTCAGAGGGATACAGTAAACCTGAAGTGAAGCATCGGAATCTATAACTAGTGTCACAGGAATGATTCAAAATATGGAAAGTGGGAAGAATCAGTCTTCTTGTACTTTAGTCGGCATTGTGCCTTTTGTATTTAATTCCGATGCAAATTCTGTGTTTCATCGTCAGTAAGAAGGTCCAACGGATACAGTAAACCTGAAGTGAGGCATCGGAATCTATAACTAGTGTCACAGGAATGGTTCAAACCATAGTCAGTAAGAAGAGTCAGTCTTCTTGTACTTAAGTCGACATTGAGCCTTTTCTACTTATTTCAGATGCAATTTCTGTGTTTCATCGTCAATAAGAAGGTCAGAGGGATACAGTAAACCTGAAGTGAAGCATCGGAATCTATAACTAGTGTCACAGGAATGATTCAAAACATATACACTAGGAAGAATCAGCCTTCTTGTACTTGAGTCGGCATTGTGCCTTTTGTATTTAATTCCAATGCAATTTCTGTGTTTCATCTTCAATAAGATGGTCAGAGGGATACAGTAAACCTGAAGTGAAGCATCGGAATCTATAACTAGTGTCACAGGAATGATTCAAAACATAGGCAGTAGGAAGAACCAGTCTTCTTGTACTTTAGTCGGCATTGTGCCTTTTCAATTTAATTCCGATGCAATTTCTGTGTTTCATCGTCAATACGAACGTCAGAGGGATACAGTAAACCTGAAGTGAAGAATCGGAAACTATAACTAGTGTCACAGGAATGGTTCAAAACATAGACACTAGGAAGAGCCAGTTTTCTTGTACTTAAGTCGGCATTGTGTCTTTTGTATTTAATTCCGATGCAATTTCTGTGTTTCTTCGTCAATAAGAAGGTCCAAGGGATACAGTAAACCTGAAGTGAGGCATCGGAATCTATAACTAGTGTCACAGGCATGGTTCAAAATATAGTCAGTAAGAAGAGTCAGTCTTCTTGTACTTAAGCCGTCATTGTGCCTTTTCCATTTAATTCCGATGCAATTTCTGTGTTTCATCGTCAACAAGAATGTCCAGGGATGCAGTACACCTGAAGTGAAGCATCGGAATCCATAAGCAGTGTCACAGGGATGGTTCAAAACATAGACAGTAAGAAGAGTCAGTCTTCTTGTACTTAAGTTGGCATTGTGCCTTTTCTATTTAATTCCCCAGCAATTTCTGTGTTTCATCGTCAATAAGAAGGTCAGAGGGATACAGTTAACCTGAAGTGAAGCATCGGAATCTATAAGTGGTGTCACAGGAATGGTTCAAAACATAGACAGTAAGAAGAGTCAGTCTTTCATCTACTTAAGTCGGCGTTGTGCATTTTCTATTTAATTCCGAGGCAATTTCTGTGTTTCATCTTCAACAGGAAGGTCAGATGGATACAGTAAA
Organism: Schistocerca americana; assembly: GCF_021461395.2. Classification (NCBI taxonomy): domain Eukaryota; kingdom Metazoa; phylum Arthropoda; class Insecta; order Orthoptera; family Acrididae; genus Schistocerca; species Schistocerca americana. Next base: position 7,782,739 of record NC_060122.1, on the reverse strand, counting down.
CCTGAAGTGAAGCATCGGACTCTATAACTAGTGTCACAGGAATGGTTCAAAACATAGACAGTAAGAAGAGTCAGTCTTTTTGTACTTACGTCGGCATTGTGCCTTTCCTATTTAATTCCGATGCAATATCTGTGTTTCATCGTCAATAAGACGGTCCAAGGGTTACAGTAAACATGAAGTGAGGCTTCGGAAACTATAACTAGTGTCACAGGAATGGTGCAAAACATAGTCAGTAAGAAGAGTCAGTCTACTTGTACTTAAGTCGGCATTGTGCCTTTGTATTTAATTCCCCTGCAATTTCTGTGTTTCATCGTCAATAAGGTCAGAGGGATACAGTAAACCTGAAGTGAAGCATCGGAATCTATAAGTAGTGTCACAGGAATGGTTCAAAACATAGTCAGTAAGAAGAGTCAGTCTTCTTGTACTTAGGTCGGCATTGTGCCTTTCGTATTTAATTCCGATGCAATTTCGGTGTTACATCGTAAATAAGAAGGTCCAAGGGATACAGTAAACCTGATGTGAAGAATCGGAATCTATAACTAGTGTCACAGGATCGGTTCAAAACATAGACAGTAAGAAGAGTCAGTCTTCTTGTACTTAGGTCGGCAATTCCGACGCAATTTCTGTGTTTCATCGTCGATAAGAAGGTCCAAGAGATCCACTAAACCTGAAGTGAAGCATCGGATTTTATAACTAGTGTCACAGAAATTGTTCAAACATAGACAGTAACAAGAGTCAGTCTTCTTGTACTTAAGTCGGCATTGTGCCTTTTGTATTTAATTCCGATGCAACTTCTGTGTTTCATCGTCAACAATAAGGTCAGAGGGATACAGTAAACCTGAAGTGAAGCATCGGAATCTACAACCAGTGTCACAGGAATGGTTCAAAACATAGACAGTAAGATGAGTCAGTCTTCTTGTACATAAGTCGGCATTGGGACTTTTCTATTTCATTCCGATGCAATTTCTGTGATTCATCGTCAATAAGAAGGTATAAGGGATACAGTAAACCTGAAGTGAAGCATCGGAATCAATAACTAGTGTCACAGGAATGGTTCAAAGCATAGACAGTAAGAAGAGTCTGTCTTTCATCTACTTAAGTCGGCGTTGTGCATTTTCTATTTAATTCCGATGCAATTTCTGTGTTGCATCTTCAACAAGAATGTCAGAAGGATACAGTAAACCTGAAGTGAAGCATCGGAATCTATAACTAGTGTCACAGGAATGGTTCAAAACATAGACAGTAAGAAGAGTCAGTCTTTTTGTACTTACGTCGGCATTGTGCCTTTCCTATTTAATTCCGGTGCAATTTCTGTGTTTCATCGTCAATAAGACGGTCCAAGGGTTACAGTAAACCTGAAGTGAGGCTTCGGAAGCTATAACTAGTGTCACAGGAATGGTGCAAAACATAGTCAGTAAGAAGAGTCAGTCTTCTTGTGCTTAAATGAGCATTGTGCCTTTTCTATTTAATTTCGATGTAATTTCTGTATTTCAATGTCAATAAGAAGGTCATAAAGATACAGTAAACCTGAAGTGAAGCATCGGAATCTATAACTAAAGTCACAGGAATGGTACAAACATAGACAGTAGGAGGAGTCAGTCTTTTTGTACTTGAGTCGGCATTGTGCCTTTCGTATTTAATTCCAATGCAATTTCTGTGTTTCATCGTCAATAAGAAGGTCAGAGGGATACAGTAAACCTGAAGTGAAGCATCGGAATCTATAACTAGTATCACAGGAATGATTCAAATCATAGACAGTAGGAAGAGTCAGTCTTCTTGTACCTTAATCGGCATTGTGCCTTTTGCTATTTAATTCCGATGCAAAATCTGTGTTCCATCGTCAATTAGAAGCTCCAAGGGATACAGGAAACCCGAAGTCACTCATCGGAAACTATAACTAGTGTCACAGGAATGGTGCAAAACATAGTCAGTTAGAAGAGTCAGTCTTCTTGTACTTACGTCGGCATTGTGCCTTTTCTATTTAATTCCGATGCAATTTCTGTGTTTCATCGTCAATAAGAACATCCAAGGGATACAGTATACCTGAATTGAGGCATCGGAATCTATAACTAGTGTCACAGGAATTGTTCGAACATCGACAGTAAGAAGAGTTAGTCTTCTTGTTCTTAAGTCTGCATTGTGCCTTTTGTATATAATTCCGATGCAATTTCTGTGTTTTATCGTCAGTAAGAAGGTCCACGGGATACAGTAAACCTGAAGTGAAGCATCGGAATCAATAACTAGTGTCTCAGGAATGGTTCAAATCATAGACAGTAAGAAGAAACAGTCTTCTTGTACTTAAGTCAAAATTGTGCTTTTTCTATTTAATTCCCATGTAATTTCTGTGTTTCATCGTCAATAAGAAGGTTAGAGGGATACAGTAAACCTATAGTGGAGCATCGGAATCTATAACTAGTGTCACAGGAATGGTTCATAACATAGACAGTAGGAAAAGTCAGTCTACTTGTACTTAAGTAGCATTGTGCCTTTTGTATTTCATTCCGATGCAATTTCTGTGTTTCATCGTCAATAAGAAGTTCCAAGGGATACAGTAAATCTGAAGTCACTCATCGGAAACTGTAACTAGTGTCGCAGGAATGGTGCAAACATAGTCACTTAGAAGAGTCAGTCTTCTTGTACCTAAGTCGGCATTGTGCCTTTTCTATTTAATTCCGATGCAATTTCTGTGTTTCTTCGTCAATAAGAAGGTCCAAGGGATGCAGTACACCTGAAGTGAAGCATCGGAATCTATAACTAGTGTCACAGGAATGGTTCAAAACATAGACGGTAAGAAGAGTCAGTCTTCTTGTACTTAAGTCGGCATTGTGCCTTTTCTATTTAATTCCGATGCAATTTCTGTGTTTCATCGTCAATAAGAAGATCCAAGGGATACAGTAAACCTGAAGCGAGGCATCGGAATCCATAACTAGTGTCACAGGAATTGTTCAAACATCGACAATAAGAAGAGTCAGTCTTCTTGTACTTAAGTCTGCATTGTGCCTTTTGTATTTAATTCCGATGCAATTTCTGTGTTTTATCGTCAGTAAGAAGGTCCACGGAATACAGTAAACCTTAAGTGAAGCATCGGAATCAGTAACTAGTGTCTCAGGAATGGTTCAAATCATAGACAGTAAGAAGAGTCAGTCTTCTTGTACTTAAGTCAGCATTGTGCTTTTTCTATTTAATTCCGTTGTAATTTCTGTGTTTCATCGTCAATAAGAAGGTTAAAGGGATACAGTAAACCTATAGTGAAGCATCGGAATCTATAACTAGTGTCACAGGAAAGGTTCATAACATAGACAGTAGGAAAAGTTAGTCTTCTTGCACTTAAGTCGGCATTGTGCCTTTTGTATTTTATTCCGACGCAATTTCTGTGTTTCATCGTCGATAGGAAGGTCCAAGGGATCCAGTAAACCTGAAGTGAAGCATCGGAATCTATAACTAGTGTCACAGGAGTTATTCAAACATAGACAGTAAGACGAGTCAGTCTTTTTGTACCTAAGTCGGCATTGTGCCTTTTCTATTTAATTCCGATGCAATTTCTGTGTTTCATCGTCAATAAGAAGGTCCAAGGGTTGCAGTACACCTGAAGTGAAGCATCGGAATCTATAATTAGTGTCACAGGAATGGTTCGAAACATAGACAGTAAGAAGAGTCAGTCTTCCTGTACTTAAGTCGGCATTGTGCTTTTCTATTTAATTCCGATGCAATTTCTGTGATTCATCGTCAGTAAGAAGGTCAGAGGGATACAGTAAACCTGAAGTGAAGTATCGTAATCTATAACTAGTGTCACAGGAATGGTTCAAAACATAGTCAGTAAGAAGAGTTAGTCTTCGTTGTCTTAAGTCGGCATTGTGCCTTTTGTATTTAATTCCGATGCAATTTCAGTGTTTCATCGTCAATAAGAAGGTCAGAGGGATACAGTAAACCTGAAGTGAAGCATCGGAATCTATAACTAGTGTCCCAGGAATGGTTCAAAACATAGACAGGAGGAAGAGTCAGTCTTCTTGTACTTAAGTCGTCATTGTGCCTTTTGTATTTAATTCCGATGCAATTTCTGTGTTTCATCGTCAATAAGAAGGTCAGAGGGATACAGTAAACCTGAAGTGAAGCATCGGAATCTATAACTAGTATCACAGGAATGATTCAAAACATAGACAGTAGGAAGAGTCAGTCTTCTTGTACCTCAGTCGGCATTGGGCCTTTTCTATTTAATTCCGATGCAATATCTGTGTTCCATCGCCAATAAGAAAGTCCAAGGGATACAGTAAACCTGAAGTGAGGCATCGAAATCTATAACTAGTGTCACAGGAATGGTTCAAACGTAGTCAGTAAGAAGAGTCAGTCTTCTTGTACTGAATTCCGATGCAATTTCTGTGTTTCATCGTCAATAAGACGGTCCAAGGGATACAGTAAACCTGAAGTGAGGCATCGGTATCCATAACTAGTGTCACAGGAATGGTTCAAAACATAGACAGTAGGAAGAGTCAGTCTTGTTGTACTTAAGTAGGCATTGTTCCTTTTGTATTTAATTCCGATGCAATTCTGTGTTTCATCGTCAATAAGAAGGTCCAAGGGATACAGTAAACCTGAAGTGAGGCATCGGAAACTATAACTAGTGTAACAGGAATGGTTCAAAACATAGTCAGTTAGATGAGTCAGTCTTCTTGTACTTATGTCGGCATTGTGCCTTTTGTATTTAATTCCGATGCAATTTCTGTGTTTCATCGTCCATAAGAAGATCCAAGGGATACAGTAGACCTGAAGTGAGGCATCGGAATCTATAACTAGAGTGACAGGAATTGTTCAAACATCGACAGTGAGAAGTGTCAGTCTTCTTGTACTTAAGGCGGCATTGTGCCTTTTGTATTTAATTCCGATGCAATTACTGTGTTTTATCGTCAGTAAGAAGGTCCATGGGATACAGTAAACCTGAAGTGGTGCATCGGAATCAATAACTAGTGTCACAGGAATGGTTCAAAACATAGACAGTAAGAAGAGTCAGTCTTCTTGTACTTAAGTCAGCATTCTGCTTTTTCTATTTAATTCCGATGTAATATCAGTGATTCATCGTCAATAAGAAGGTCAGAGGGATACAGTAAACCTGAAGTCAAGCATCGGAATCTGTAATTAGTGTCACAGGAATGATTCAAAACATACACAGTAACAAGAGTCAGTCTTCTTGTACTTAAGTCGGTATTGTGCCTTTTGTATTTAATTCCGATGCTACTTCTGTGTTTCATCGTCAATAAGAAGGTCCAACTGATACAGTAAACCTGAAGTGAAGCATCGGAATCTATAACTAGTGTCACAGTAATGGTTCAAAACATAGCAAGTAAGATGAGTCAGTCTTCTTGTACCTAAGTCGGCATTGTGCCTTTTCTATTTGATTCCGATGCAATTTCTGTGTCTCTTCGTCAATAAGAAGGTCCAAGGGATGCAGTACACCTGAAGTGAAGCATCGGAATCTATAACTAGTGTCACAGGAATGGTTCAAAACATAGACGGTAAGAAGAGTCAGTCTTGTTGTACATAAGTCGGCATTGTGCATTTCTATTTAATTCCGATGTAATTTCTGTGTTTCATCGTCAATAAGAGGGTCAGAGGGATACAGCAAACCTGAAGTGAAGCATCGGAATCTATAACTAGTATCACAGGAATGATTCAAAACATAGACAGTAGGAAGAGTCAGTCTTCTTGTACCTCAGTCGGCATTGTGCCTTTTGAATTTAATTCCGATGCAATTTCTGTGTTTCATCGTCAATAAGAAGGTCAGAGGGATACAGTAAACCTGAAGTGAAGCATCGTAATCTATAACTAGTGTCACAGGAATGGTTCAAAGCATAGTCAGTAAGAAGAGTTAGTCTTCGTGTACTTATGTCGGCATTGTGCCTTTTGTATTTAATTCCGATGCAATTTCAGTGTTTCATCGTCAATAAGAAGGTCAGAGGGATACAGTAAACCTGAAGTGAAGCATCGGAATCTATAACTAGTGTCACAGGAATGGTTCAAAACATAGACAGGAGGAAGAGTCAGTCTTCTTGCACTTAAGTCGTCATTGTGCCTCTTGTATTTAATTCCGATGCAATTTCTGTGTTTCATCGTCAATAAGAAGGTCAGAGGGATACAGTAAACCTGAAGTGAAGCATCGGAATCTATAACTAGTATCACAGGAATGATTCAAAACATAGACAGTAGGAAGAGTCAGTCTTCTTGTACCTCAGTCGGCATTGTGCCTTTTGAATTTAATTCCGATGCAATTTCTGTGTTTCATCGTCAATAAGAAGGTCAGAGGGATACAGTAAACCTGAAGTGAAGCATCGGAATCTATAACTAGTATCACAGGAATGATTCAAAACATAGACAGGAGGAAGAGTCAGTCTTCTTGCACTTAAGTCGTCATTGTGCCTTTTGTATTTAATTCCGATGCAATTTCTGTGTTTCATCGTCAATAAGAAGGTCAGAGGGATACAGTAAACCTGAAGTGAGGCATCGAAATCTATAACTAGTGTCACAGGAATGGTTCAAAACGTAGTCAGTAAGAAGAGTCAGTCTTTTTGTACTGAAGTCCTCAGTGTGCCTTTTGTATTTAATTCCGAAGCAATTTCTGTGTTTCATCGTCAATAAGACGGTCCAAGGGATACAGTAAACCTGAAGTTAGGCATCGGAATCCATAACTAGTGTCACAGGAATGGTTCAAAACATAGACAGTATGAAGAGTCAGTCTTGTTGTTCTTAAGTAGGCATTGATCCTGTTGTATTTAATTCCGATGCAATTCTGTGTTTCATCGTCAAAAAGAAGGTCCAAGGGATACAGTAAACCTGAAGTGAGGCATCGGAAACTATAACTAGTGTAACAGGAATGGTTCAAAACATAGTCAGTTAGAAGAGTTAGTCTTCTTGTACTTAAGTCGGCATTGTGCCTTTTGTACTTAATTCCGAAGCAATTTCTGTGTTTCATCGTCCATAAGAAGATCCAAGGGATACAGTAGACCTGAAGTGAGGCATCGGAATCTATAACTAGTGTCACAGGAATTGTTCAAACATCGACAGTGAGAAGTGTCAGTCTTCTTGTACTTAAGGCGGCATTGTGCCTTTTGTATTTAATTCCGATGCAATTTCTGTGTTTTATCGTCAGTAAGAAGGTCCATGGGATACAGTAAACCTGAAGTGGTGCATCGGAATCAATAACTAGTGTCACAGGAATGGTTCAAAACATAGACAGTAAGAAGAGTCAGTCTTCTTGTACTTAAGTCAGCATTGTGCTTTTTCTATTTAATTCCGATGTAATATCTGTGATTCATCGTCAATAAGAAGGTCAGAGGGATACAGTAAACCTGAAGTCAAGCATCGGAATCTGTAATTAGTGTCACAGGAATGATTCAAAGCATAGACAGTAACAAGAGTCAGTCTTCTTGTACTTAAGTCGGTATTGTGCCTTTCGTATTTAATTCCGATGCAATTCCTGTGTTTCATCGTCAATAAGAGGGTCAGAGGGATACAGTAAACATGAAGTGAAGCATCGGAATCTATAACTAGTGTCACAGGAATGGTTCAAACCATAGTCAGTAAGAAGAGTCAGTCTTCTTGTACTTTAGTCGGCATTGTGCCTTTTATAATTAATTCCGATGCAATTTCTGTGTTTCATTGTCAATAAGAAGGTCTAAGGGATACAGTAAACCTAAAGTGAAGCATCGGAATCTATTACTAGTGTCACAGGAATGATTCAAACCATAGACAGTAGGAAGAGTCAGTCTTCTTGTACTTAAGTCGGCATTGAGCCTTTTCTACTTAATTCAGATGCTATTTCTGTGTTTCATCGTCAATAAGAAGGTCAGAGGGATACAGTAAACCTGAAGTGAAGCATCGGAATCTATAACTAGTGTCACAGGAATGGTTCAAAACATATACAGTAGGAAGAATCAGCCTTCTTTTACCTGAGTCGGCATTGTGCCTTTTGTATTTAATTTCAATGCAATTTCTGTGTTTCATCTTCAATAAGAAGGGCAAAGGGATACAGTAAACCTGAAGTGAAGCATCGGAATCTATAACTAGTGTCACAGGAATAATTCAAACATAGACAGTAGGAAGAGCCAGTCTTCTTGTACTTTAGTCGGCATTGTGCGTTTTCTGTTTAATTCCGATGCAATTTCTGCGTTTCATCGTCAACAAGAAGATCCAGGGATGCAGTACACCTGAAGTGAAGCATCGGAAACTATAAGCAGTGTCACAGGGATGGTTCAAAACATAGACAGTAAGAAGAGTCAGTCTTCTTGTACTTAAGTCGGCATTGTGCATTTCGTATATAATTCCGATGCAATTTCGGTGTTACATCGTCAATAAGAAGGTCCAAGGGATACAGTAAACCTGAAGTGAAGCATCGGAATCTATAACTAGTGTCACAGGATCGGTTCAAATCATAGACAGTAAGAAGGGTCAGTCTTCTTGATCTTAGGTCGGCATTGTGCCTTTTGTATTTTATTACGACGCAATTTCTGTGTTTCATCGTCGATAAGAAGGTCCAAGGGATCCAGTAAACCTGAAGTGAAGCATCGGAATCTATAACTAGTGTCACAGGAATTGTTCAAACATAGACAAAACAAGAGTCAGTCTTCTTGTACTTAAGACGGCATTGTGCCTTTTGTATTTAATTCCGATGCAACTTCTATGTTTCATCGTCAATAAGAAGGTTTAACTGATACAGTAAATCTGATGTGAAGCATCGCAATCTATAACTAGTGTCACAGGAATGGTACAAAACGTAGACAGTAAGAAGAGTCAGTCTTCTTGTACATAAGTCGGCATTGTGCCATTTGCTTATAATTCCGATGCAATTTCTGTGTTTCATCGTCAACAATAAGGTCAGAGGGATACGGTAAACCTGAAGTGAAGCATCGGAATCTATAACCAGTGTCACAGGAATGGTTCAAAACGTAGACAGTATGATGAGTCAGTCTTCTTGTACATAAGTCGGCATTGGGCCTTTTCTATTTAATTCCGATGCAATTTCTGTGATTCATCGTCAATAAGAAGGTACAAGGGATACAGTAAACCTGAAGTGAAGCATCGGAATCTATAACTAGTGTCACAGGAATGGTTCAAATCATAGAGAGTAAGAAGAGTCAGTCTTCATGTACTTAAGTCGGCGTTGTGCCTTTTCTATTTAATTCCGATGCAATTTCTGTGTTTCATCTTCAACAGGAAGGTCAGAAGGATACAGTAAACCTGAAGTGAAGCATCGGAATCTATAACTAGTCTCACAGGAATGGTTCAAAACATAGACAGTAAGAAGAGTCAGACTTTCTGTACTTACGTCGGCATTGTGCCTTTCCTATTTAATTCCGATGCAATTTCTGTGTTTCATCGTCAATAAGACGGTCCAAGGGTTACAGTAAACCTGAAGTGAGGCATCGGAAACTATAACTAGTGTCACAGGAATGGTGCAAAACGTAGACAGTAAGAAGAGTCAGTCTTCTTGAACTTAGGTCAACATTGTGCCTTTTGTATTTTATTCCGTCGCAATTTCTGTGTTTCATCGTCGATAAGAAGGTCCAAGGGATCCAGTAAACCTGAAGTGAAGCATCGGAATCTATAACTAGTGTCACAGGAATTATTCAAACATAGACAGTAAGACGAGTCAGTCTTCTTGTACATAAGTCGGCATTGTGCCTTTTGTATTTAATTCCGATGCAATTTCTGTGTTTCATCGTCAATACAATGGTCCAAGGGATGCAGTAAACCTGAAGTGAAACATCGGAATCTATATCTAATGTCACAGGAATGGTTCAAAACATAGACAGTAGGAAGAGTCAGTCTTGTTGTACTTAAGTAGGCATTGATCCTGTTGTATTTAATTCCGATGCAATTCTGTGATTCATCGTCAAAAAGAAGGTCCAAGGGATACAGTAACCTGAAGTGAGGCATCGGAAACTATAACTAGTGTAACAGGAATGGTTCAAAACATAGTCAGTTAGAAGAGTTAGTCTTCTTGTACTTAAGTCCGCATTGTGCCTTTTGTATTTAATTCCGAAGCAATTTCTGTGTTTCATCGTCCATACGAAGATCCAAGGGATACAGTAGACCTGAAGTGAGGCATCGGAATCTATAACTAGTGTCACAGGAATTGTTCAAACATCGACAGTGAGAAGTGTCAGTCTTCTTGTACTTAAGGCGGCATAGTGCCTTTTGTATTTAATTCCGATGCAATTTCTGTGTTTTATCGTCAGTAAGTGGGTCCATGGGATACAGTAAACCTGAAGTGGTGCATCGGAATCAATAACAGGTGTCACAGGAATGGTTCAAAACATAGACAGTAAGAAGAGTCAGTCTTCTTGTACTTAAGTCAGCATTGTGCTTTTTCTATTTAATTCCGATGTAATATCTGTGATTCATCGTCAATAAGAAGGTCAGAGGGATACAGTAAACCTGAAGTCAAGCATCGGAATCTGTAATTAGTGTCACAGGAATGATTCAAAGCATAGACAGTAACAAGAGTCAGTCTTCTTGTACTTAAGTCGGTATTGTGCCTTTCGTATTTAATTCCGATGCTACTTCTGTGTTTCATCGTCAATACGAAGGTCCAACTGATACAGTAAACCTGAAGTGAAGCATCGGAATCTATAACTAGTGTCACAGTAATGGTTCAAAACATAGACAGTAAGAAGAGTCAGTCTTCTTGTACTTAAGTCGGCATTGTGCCTATTCTATTTAATTCCGATGCAATTTCTGCGTTTCATCGTCAACAAGAAGATCCAGGGATGCAGTACACCTGAAGTGAAGCATCGGAAACTATAAGCAGTGTCACAGGGATGGTTCAAAACATAGACAGTAAGAAGAGTCAGTCTTCTTGTACTTAAGTCGGCATTGTGCATTTCGTATATAATTCCGATGCAATTTCGGTGTTACATCGTCAATAAGAAGGTCCAAGGGATACAGTAAACCTGAAGTGAAGCATCGGAATCTATAACTAGTGTCACAGGATCGGTTCAAATCATAGACAGTAAGAAGGGTCAGTCTTCTTGATCTTAGGTCGGCATTGTGCCTTTTGTATTTTATTACGACGCAATTTCTGTGTTTCATCGTCGATAAGAAGGTCCAAGGGATCCAGTAAACCTGAAGTGAAGCATCGGAATCTATAACTAGTGTCACAGGAATTGTTCAAACATAGACAAAACAAGAGTCAGTCTTCTTGTACTTAAGACGGCATTGTGCCTTTTGTATTTAATTCCGATGCAACTTCTATGTTTCATCGTCAATAAGAAGGTTTAACTGATACAGTAAATCTGATGTGAAGCATCGCAATCTATAACTAGTGTCACAGGAATGGTACAAAACGTAGACAGTAAGAAGAGTCAGTCTTCTTGTACATAAGTCGGCATTGTGCCATTTGCTTATAATTCCGATGCAATTTCTGTGTTTCATCGTCAACAATAAGGTCAGAGGGATACGGTAAATGTGAAGTGAAGCATCGGAATCTATAACCAGTGTCACAGGAATGGTTCAAAACGTAGACAGTATGATGAGTCAGTCTTCTTGTACATAAGTCGGCATTGGGCCTTTTCTATTTAATTCCGATGCAATTTCTGTGATTCATCGTCAATAAGAAGGTACAAGGGATACAGTAAACCTGAAGTGAAGCATCGGAATCTATAACTAGTGTCACAGGAATGGTTCAAATCATAGAGAGTAAGAAGAGTCAGTCTTCATGTACTTAAGTCGGCGTTGTGCCTTTTCTATTTAATTCCGATGCAATTTCTGTGTTTCATCTTCAACAGGAAGGTCAGAAGGATACAGTAAACCTGAAGTGAAGCATCGGAATCTATAACTAGTCTCACAGGAATGGTTCAAAACATAGACAGTAAGAAGAGTCAGACTTTCTGTACTTACGTCGGCATTGTGCCTTTCCTATTTAATTCCGATGCAATTTCTGTGTTTCATCGTCAATTAGACGGTCCAAGGGTTACAGTAAACCTGAAGTGAGGCATCGGAAACTATAACTAGTGTCACAGGAATGGTGCAAAACGTAGACAGTAAGAAGAGTCAGTCTTCTTGAACTTAGGTCAACATTGTGCCTTTTGTATTTTATTCCGTCGCAATTTCTGTGTTTCATCGTCGATAAGAAGGTCCAAGGGATCCAGTAAACCTGAAGTGAAGCATCGGAATCTATAACTAGTGTCACAGGAATTATTCAAACATAGACAGTAAGACGAGTCAGTCTTCTTGTACATAAGTCGGCATTGTGCCTTTTGTATTTAATTCCGATGCAATTTCTGTGTTTCATCGTCAATACAATGGTCCAAGGGATGCAGTAAACCTGAAGTGAAACATCGGAATCTATATCTAATGTCACAGGAATGGTTCAAAACATAGACAGTAGGAAGAGTCAGTCTTGTTGTACTTAAGTAGGCATTGATCCTGTTGTATTTAATTCCGATGCAATTCTGTGTTTCATCGTCAAAAAGAAGGTCCAAGGGATACAGTAACCTGAAGTGAGGCATCGGAAACTATAACTAGTGTAACAGGAATGGTTCAAAACATAGTTAGTTAGAAGAGTTAGTCTTCTTGTACTTAAGTCCGCATTGTGCCTTTTGTATTTAATTCCGAAGCAATTTCTGTGTTTCATCGTCCATACGAAGATCCAAGGGATACAGTAGACCTGAAGTGAGGCATCGGAATCTATAACTAGTGTCACAGGAATTGTTCAAACATCGACAGTGAGAAGTGTCAGTCTTCTTGTACTTAAGGCGGCATAGTGCCTTTTGTATTTAATTCCGATGCAATTTCTGTGTTTTATCGTCAGTAAGTGGGTCCATGGGATACAGTAAACCTGAAGTGGTGCATCGGAATCAATAACTAGTGTCACAGGAATGGTTCAAAACATAGACAGTAAGAAGAGTCAGTCTTCTTGTACTTAAGTCAGCATTGTGCTTTTTCTATTTAATTCCGATGTAATATCTGTGATTCATCGTCAATAAGAAGGTCAGAGGGATACAGTAAACCTGAAGTCAAGCATCGGAATCTGTAATTAGTGTCACAGGAATGATTCAAAGCATAGACAGTAACAAGAGTCAGTCTTCTTGTACTTAAGTCGGTATTGTGCCTTTCGTATTTAATTCCGATGCTACTTCTGTGTTTCATCGTCAATACGAAGGTCCAACTGATACAGTAAACCTGAAGTGAAGCATCGGAATCTATAACTAGTGTCACAGTAATGGTTCAAAACATAGACAGTAAGAAGAGTCAGTCTTCTTGTACTTAAGTCGGCATTGTGCCTATTCTATTTAATTCCGATGCAATTTCTGTGTTTCATCGTCAATAAGAGGGTCAGAAGGATACAGTAAACATGAAGTGAAGCATCGGAATCTATAACTAGTGTCACAGGAATGGTTCAAAACATAGACAGTAAGATGAGTCAGTCTACAAGTACATAAGTCGGCATTGTGCCTTTTCTATTTAATTCCGATGTAATTTCTGTGTTTCATCGTCAATAAGAGGGTCAGAGGGATACAGTAAACCTTAAGTGAAGCATCGGAATCTATAACTAGTGTCACAGGAATGATTCAAAATATGGACAGTAGGAAGAGTCAGTCTTCTTGTACTTTAGTCGGCATTGTGCCTTTTGTATTTAATTCCGATGCAATTTCTGTGTTTCATCGTCAATAAGAAGATTAGAGGGATACAGTAAACCTGAAGTGAGGCATCGGAATCTATAACTAGTGTCACAGGAATGGTTCAAACCATAGTCAGTAAGAAGAGTCAGTCTTCTTGTACTTAAGTCGGCATTGTGCCTTTTATAATTAATTCCGATGCAATTTCTGTGTTTCATTGTCAATAAGAAGGTCTAAGGGATACAGTAAACCAAAAGTGAAGCATCGGAATCTATTACTAGTGTCACAGGAATGATTCAAACCATAGACAGTAGGAAGAGTCAGTCTTCTTGTACTTAAGTCGGCATTGAGCCTTTTCTACTTAATTCAGATGCAATTTCTGTGTTTCATCGTCAATAAGAAGGTCAGAGGGATACAGTAAACCTGAAGTGAAGCATCAGAATCTATAACTAGTGTCACAGGAATGGTTCAAAACATATACAGTAGGAAGAATCAGCCTTCTTGTACCTGAGTCGGCATTGTGCCTTTTGTATTTAATTCCAATGCAATTTCTGTGTTTCATCTTCAATAAGAAAGTCAAAGGGATACAGTAAACCTGAAGTGAAGCATCGGAATCTATAACTAGTGTCACAGGAATAATTCAAACATAGACAGTAGGAAGAGCCAGTCTTCTTGTACTTTAGTCGGCATTGTGCCTTTTCTATTTAATTCCGATGCAATTTCTGTGTTTCATCGTCAATAAGAACGTCAGAGGGATACAGTAAACCTGAAGTGAAGAATCGGAATCTATTAGTAGTGTCAGTTTTCTTCTACTTAAGTCGGCATTGCGCCTTTTGTATTTAATTCCGATGCAATTTCTGGGTTTCTTCGTCAATAAGAAGGTCCAAGGGATGCAGTAAACCTGAAGTGAGGCATCGGAATCTATAACTAGTGACACAGGAATGGTTCAAAATATAGTCAGGAAGAAGAGTCAGTCTTCTTGTACTTAAGCCGGCATTGTGCCTTTTCTATTTAATTCCGATGCAATTTCTGCGTTTCATCGTCAACAAGAAGATCCAGGGATGCAGTACACCTGAAGTGAAGCATCGGAATCTATAAGCAGTGTCACAGGGATGATTCAAAACATAGACAGTAAGAAGAGTCAGTCTTCTTGTACTTACGTCGGCATTGTGCCTTTTCTATTTAATTCCCATGCAATTTCTGTGTTTCATCGTCAATAAGAAGGTCAGAGGAATACAGTAAACCTGAAGTGAAGCATCGGAATCTATAAGTGATGTCACAGGAATGGTTCAAAACATAGTCAGTAAGAAGAATCAGTCTTCTTGTACTTAAGTCTGCATTGTGCATTTCGTATTTAATTCCGATGCAATTTCGGTGTTACATCGTCAATAAGAAGGTCCAAGGGATAGAGTAAACCTGAAGTGAAGCATCGGAATCTATAACTAGTGTCACAGGATCGGTTCAAATCATAGACAGTAAGAAGAGTCAGTCTTGTTGAACTTGGGTCGGCATTGTGCCTTTTGTATTTTATTACGACGCAATTTCTGTGTTTCATCGTCGATAAGAAGGTCCAAGGGATCCAGTAAACCTGAAGTGAAGCATCGGAATCTATAACTAGTGTCACAGGAATTGTTCAAACATAGACAAAACAAGAGTCAGTCTTCTTGTACTTAAGACGGCATTGTGCCTTTTGTATTTAATTCCGATGCAACTTCTGTGTTTCATCGTCAATAAGAAGGTTTAACTGATACAGTAAATCTGATGTGAAGCATCGCAATCTATAACTAGTGTCACAGGAATGGTTCAAAACGTAGACAGTAAGAAGAGTCAGTCTTCTTGTACATAAGTCGGCATTGTGCCATTTGCATATAATTCCGATGCAATTTCTGTGTTTCATCGTCAACAATAAGGTCAGAGGGATACGGTAAACCTGAAGTGAAGCATCGGAATCTATAACCAGTGTCACAGGAATGGTTCAAAACGTAGACAGTATGATGAGTCAGTCTTCTTGTACATAAGTCGGCATTGGGCCTTTTCTATTTAATTCCGATGCAATTTCTGTGATTCATCGTCAATAAGAAGGTACAAGGGATACAGTAAACCTGAAGTGAAGCATCGGAATCTATAACTAGTGTCACAGGAATGGTTCAAATCATAGACAGTAAGAAGAGTCAGTCTTCATGTACTTAAGTCGGCGTTGTGCCTTTTCTATTTAATTCCGATGCAATTTCTGTGTTTCATCTTCAACAGGAAGGTCAGAAGGATACAGTAAACCTGAAGTGAAGCATCGGAATCTATAACTAGTGTCACAGGAATTATTCAAACATAGACAGTAAGACGAGCCAGTCTTCTTGTACTTAAGTCGGCATTGTGCCTTTTGTATTTAATTCCGATGCAATTTCTGTGTTTCATCGTCAATACAATTTTCCAAGGGATGCAGTAAACCTGAAGTGAAACATCGGAATCTATATCTAATGTCACAGGAATGGTTCAAAACATAGACTGTAAGAAGAGTCAGACTGTTTGTACTTACGTCGGCATTGTGCCTTTTCTATTAAATTCCGATGTAATTTCTGTGTTTCATCGTCAATAAGAAGGTCAGAAAGATACAGTAAACCTGAAGTGAAGCATCGGAATCTATAACTAAAGTCACAGAAATGGTTCAAAACATAGACAGTAGGAGGAGTCAGTCTTCTTGTACTTGAGTCGGCATTGTGCCTTTTGTATTTAATTCCAATGCAATTTCTGTGTTTCATCGTCAATAAGAAGGTCAGAGGGATACAGTTAGCCTGAAGTGAAGCATCGGAATCTATAACTAGTATCACAGGAATGATTCAAAACATAGACAGTAGGAAGAGTCAGTCTTCTTGTACCTTAATCGGCATTGTGCCTTTTGCTATTTAATTCCGATGCAATATCTGTGTTCCATCGTCAATAAGAGGGTCCAAGGGATACGGTAAACCTGAAGTGAGGCATCGGAATCTATAACTAGTGCCACAGGAATGGTTCAAAACGTAGTCAGTAAGAAGAGTCAGTCTTCTTGGACTTAAGTCCTCAGTGTGCCTTTTGTATTTAATTCCGACGCAATTCCTGTATTTCATTGTCAATAAGAAGGTCTAAGGGATACAGTAATCCTGAAGTGAAGCATCGGAATCTATTACTAGTGTCACAGGAATGATTCAAACCATAGACAGTAGGAAGAGTCAGTCTTCTTGTCCTTAAGTCGGCATTGAGCCTTTTCTACTTAATTCAGATGCAATTTTTGTGTTTCATCGTCAATAAGAAGGTCAGAGGGATACAGTAAACCTGAAGTGAAGCATCGGAATCTATAACTAGTGTCACAGGAATGGTTCAAAACATATACAGTAGGAAGAATCAGCCTCCTGGTACTTGAGTCGGCATTGTGCCTTTTGTATTTAATTCCAATGCAATTTCTGTGTTTCATCTTCAACAGGAAGGTCAGAGGGATACAGTAAACCTGAAGTGAAGCATCGGAATCTATAACTAGTGCCACAGGAATGATTCAAAAATAGACAGTAGAAAGAGCCAGTCTTCTTGTACTTTAGTCGGCATTGTGCCTTTTCTATTTAATTCCGATGCAATTTCTGTGTTTCATCTTCAACAGAAAGGTCAGAAGGATACAGTAAACCTGAAGTGAAGCATCGGAATCTATAACTAGTGTCACAGGAATGGTTCAAAAGATAGACAGTAAGAAGAGTCAGACTTTTTGTACTTACGACGGCATTGTGCCTTTCCTATTTAATTCCGATGCAATTTCTGTGTTTCATCGTCAATAAGACGGTCCAAGGGTTACAGTAAACCTGAAGTGAGGCATCAGAAACTATAACTAGTGTAACAGGAATGGTGCAAAACATAGTCAGTAAGAAGAGTCAATCTACTTGTACATAAGTCGGCATTGAGCCTTTTCTACTTAATTCAGATACAATTTCTGTGTTTCATCGTCAATAAGAAGGTCAGAGGGATACAGTAAACCTGAAGTGAAGCATCAGAATCTATAACTAGTGTCACAGGAATGGTTCAAAACATATACAGTAGGAAGAATCAGCCTTCTTGTACCTGAGTCGGCATTGTGCCTTTTGTATTTAATTCCAATGCAATTTCTGTGTTTCATCTTCAATAAGAAAGTCAAAGGGATACAGTAAACCTGAAGTGAAGCATCGGAATCTATAACTAGTGTCACAGGAATAATTCAAACATAGACAGTAGGAAGAGCCAGTCTTCTTGTACTTTAGTCGGCATTGTGCCTTTTCTATTTAATTCCGATGCAATTTCTGTGTTTCATCGTCAATAAGAACGTCAGAGGGATACAGTAAACCTGAAGTGAAGAATCGGAATCTATTAGTAGTGTCAGTTTTCTTCTACTTAAGTCGGCATTGCGCCTTTTGTATTTAATTCCGATGCAATTTCTGGGTTTCTTCGTCAATAAGAAGGTCCAAGGGATGCAGTAAACCTGAAGTGAGGCATCGGAATCTATAACTAGTGACACAGGAATGGTTCAAAATATAGTCAGGAAGAAGAGTCAGTCTTCTTGTACTTAAGCCGGCATTGTGCCTTTTCTATTTAATTCCGATGCAATTTCTGCGTTTCATCGTCAACAAGAAGATCCAGGGATGCAGTACACCTGAAGTGAAGCATCGGAATCTATAAGCAGTGTCACAGGGATGATTCAAAACATAGACAGTAAGAAGAGTCAGTCTTCTTGTACTTACGTCGGCATTGTGCCTTTTCTATTTAATTCCCATGCAATTTCTGTGTTTCATCGTCAATAAGAAGGTCAGAGGAATACAGTAAACCTGAAGTGAAGCATCGGAATCTATAAGTGATGTCACAGGAATGGTTCAAAACATAGTCAGTAAGAAGAATCAGTCTTCTTGTACTTAAGTCTGCATTGTGCATTTCGTATTTAATTCCGATGCAATTTCGGTGTTACATCGTCAATAAGAAGGTCCAAGGGATAGAGTAAACCTGAAGTGAAGCATCGGAATCTATAACTAGTGTCACAGGATCGGTTCAAATCATAGACAGTAAGAAGAGTCAGTCTTGTTGAACTTGGGTCGGCATTGTGCCTTTTGTATTTTATTACGACGCAATTTCTGTGTTTCATCGTCGATAAGAAGGTCCAAGGGATCCAGTAAACCTGAAGTGAAGCATCGGAATCTATAACTAGTGTCACAGGAATTGTTCAAACATAGACAAAACAAGAGTCAGTCTTCTTGTACTTAAGACGGCATTGTGCCTTTTGTATTTAATTCCGATGCAACTTCTGTGTTTCATCGTCAATAAGAAGGTTTAACTGATACAGTAAATCTGATGTGAAGCATCGCAATCTATAACTAGTGTCACAGGAATGGTTCAAAACGTAGACAGTAAGAAGAGTCAGTCTTCTTGTACATAAGTCGGCATTGTGCCATTTGCATATAATTCCGATGCAATTTCTGTGTTTCATCGTCAACAATAAGGTCAGAGGGATACGGTAAACCTGAAGTGAAGCATCGGAATCTATAACCAGTGTCACAGGAATGGTTCAAAACGTAGACAGTATGATGAGTCAGTCTTCTTGTACATAAGTCGGCATTGGGCCTTTTCTATTTAATTCCGATGCAATTTCTGTGATTCATCGTCAATAAGAAGGTACAAGGGATACAGTAAACCTGAAGTGAAGCATCGGAATCTATAACTAGTGTCACAGGAATGGTTCAAATCATAGACAGTAAGAAGAGTCAGTCTTCATGTACTTAAGTCGGCGTTGTGCCTTTTCTATTTAATTCCGATGCAATTTCTGTGTTTCATCTTCAACAGGAAGGTCAGAAGGATACAGTAAACCTGAAGTGAAGCATCGGAATCTATAACTAGTGTCACAGGAATTATTCAAACATAGACAGTAAGACGAGCCAGTCTTCTTGTACTTAAGTCGGCATTGTGCCTTTTGTATTTAATTCCGATGCAATTTCTGTGTTTCATCGTCAATACAATTTTCCAAGGGATGCAGTAAACCTGAAGTGAAACATCGGAATCTATATCTAATGTCACAGGAATGGTTCAAAACATAGACTGTAAGAAGAGTCAGACTGTTTGTACTTACGTCGGCATTGTGCCTTTTCTATTAAATTCCGATGTAATTTCTGTGTTTCATCGTCAATAAGAAGGTCAGAAAGATACAGTAAACCTGAAGTGAAGCATCGGAATCTATAACTAAAGTCACAGAAATGGTTCAAAACATAGACAGTAGGAGGAGTCAGTCTTCTTGTACTTGAGTCGGCATTGTGCCTTTTGTATTTAATTCCAATGCAATTTCTGTGTTTCATCGTCAATAAGAAGGTCAGAGGGATACAGTTAGCCTGAAGTGAAGCATCGGAATCTATAACTAGTATCACAGGAATGATTCAAAACATAGACAGTAGGAAGAGTCAGTCTTCTTGTACCTTAATCGGCATTGTGCCTTTTGCTATTTAATTCCGATGCAATATCTGTGTTCCATCGTCAATAAGAGGGTCCAAGGGATACGGTAAACCTGAAGTGAGGCATCGGAATCTATAACTAGTGCCACAGGAATGGTTCAAAACGTAGTCAGTAAGAAGAGTCAGTCTTCTTGGACTTAAGTCCTCAGTGTGCCTTTTGTATTTAATTCCGACGCAATTCCTGTATTTCATTGTCAATAAGAAGGTCTAAGGGATACAGTAATCCTGAAGTGAAGCATCGGAATCTATTACTAGTGTCACAGGAATGATTCAAACCATAGACAGTAGGAAGAGTCAGTCTTCTTGTCCTTAAGTCGGCATTGAGCCTTTTCTACTTAATTCAGATGCAATTTTTGTGTTTCATCGTCAATAAGAAGGTCAGAGGGATACAGTAAACCTGAAGTGAAGCATCGGAATCTATAACTAGTGTCACAGGAATGGTTCAAAACATATACAGTAGGAAGAATCAGCCTCCTGGTACTTGAGTCGGCATTGTGCCTTTTGTATTTAATTCCAATGCAATTTCTGTGTTTCATCTTCAACAGGAAGGTCAGAGGGATACAGTAAACCTGAAGTGAAGCATCGGAATCTATAACTAGTGCCACAGGAATGATTCAAAAATAGACAGTAGAAAGAGCCAGTCTTCTTGTACTTTAGTCGGCATTGTGCCTTTTCTATTTAATTCCGATGCAATTTCTGTGTTTCATCTTCAACAGAAAGGTCAGAAGGATACAGTAAACCTGAAGTGAAGCATCGGAATCTATAACTAGTGTCACAGGAATGGTTCAAAAGATAGACAGTAAGAAGAGTCAGACTTTTTGTACTTACGACGGCATTGTGCCTTTCCTATTTAATTCCGATGCAATTTCTGTGTTTCATCGTCAATAAGACGGTCCAAGGGTTACAGTAAACCTGAAGTGAGGCATCAGAAACTATAACTAGTGTAACAGGAATGGTGCAAAACATAGTCAGTAAGAAGAGTCAATCTACTTGTACATAAGTCGGCATTGTGCCTTTTGTATTTAATTCCGATGCAATTTCTGTGTTTCATCGTCAATAAGAAGGTCCAAGGGATACAGTAAACCTGAAGTGAGGCATCGGAATCTATAACTAGTGTCACAGGAATTGTTCAAACTTAGACAGTAAGACGAGTCTGTCTTCTTGTACTTAAGTCGGCATTGTGCCTTTTGTATTTAATTTCGATGCAATTTCTGTGTTTCATCGTCAATACAATGGTCCAAGGGATAGAGTAAACCTGAAGTGAAGCATCGGAATCTATAACTAGTGTCACAGGAATGGTTCAAAACATAGACAGTAAGAAGAGTCAGTCTTCTTGTACTTAGGTGAGCATTGTGCCTTTTCTATTTAATTCCGATGTAATTCCTGTGTATCATCGTCAATAAGAAGGTCAGAAAGATACAGTAAACCTGAAGTCAAGCATCGGAATCTAAAACTGGTCTCACAGGAAATGTTCACAACATAGACGGTAGTAAGAGTCAGTCTTGTTGTACTTAAGTCGGCATTGTGCCTTTTCTATTCAATTCCGATGCAATTTCTGTGTTTCATCGTTAATAAGAAGGTCCAAGGGATACAGTAAACCTGAAGTCAGGCATCGGAATCTATAACTAGTGTCACAGGTATGGTTCAAACCATAGTCAGTTAGAAGAGTCAGTCTTCTCGTACCAAAGTCGGCATTGTGCCTTTTCTATTTAATTTCGATGCAATTTCTGTGTTTCATCGTCAATAAGAAGGTCCAAGGGATGCAGTATACCTGAAGTGAAGCATCGGAATCCATAACTAGTGTCACAGGAATGGTTCAAAAACATAGACAGTAAGAAGAGTCAGTCTTCTTGTACTTAAGTCGGCATTGTGCCTTTTGTATTTAATTCCGATGCATTTTCTGTGTATCATCGTCGATAAGATGGTCCAAGAGATACAGTAAACCTGAAGTGAAGCATCGTAATCTATAACTAGTGTCACAGGAATTCTTCAAACATACACAGTAACAAGAGTCAGTCTTCTTGTACTTAAGTCGGCATTGTGCATCTTGTATTTAATTCCGATGCAATTTCTGTGTTCAATCGTCAATAAGTAGAACCAAGGGATACAGTACACCTGAAGTGAGGAATCGGAATATATAACTAGTGTCACAGGAATTGTTCAAACATAGACAGTAAGAAGAGTCAGTCTTCTTGTACTTAAGTCGGCATTGTGCCTTTTGTATTTAATTCCGATGCAATTTCTGTGTTTCATCGGCAATAAGAAGGTCCAAGCGATACAGTAAACCTGAAGTGATGCATCGGAATCTATAACTAGAGTCACAGGAATGGTTCAAAACATAGACAGTATGAAGAGTAAGTCTTCTTGTAGTAAAGTCAGCATTGTGCCTTTTCTATTTAATTCCGATATAATTTCTGTGTTTGATCGTCAATAAGAAGGTCCAAGGGATGCAGTACACCTGAAGTGAAGCATCGGAATCTATAACTAGTGTCACAGGAATGGTTCAAAACATAGACGGTAAGAAGAGTCAGTCTTCTTGTACTTAAGTCGGCATTGTGCCTTTTCTATTTAATTCCGATGTAATTTCTGTGTTTCATCGTCAATACGAACGTCAGAGGGATACAGTAAACCTGAAGTGAGGCATCGGAATCTATAACTAGTGTCACAAGAATGGTTCAAAATATAGTCAGTAAGAAGAGTCAGGCTTCTTGTACTTATGCCGGCATTGTGCCTTTTCCATTTATTTTCGATGCAATTTCTGTGTTTCATCGTCGATAAGAAGGTCCAAGGGATACAGTAAACCTGAAGTGAAGCATAGGAATCTATAGCTAGTGTCACAGGAATTGTTCAAACATAGACAGTAAGAAGAGTCAGTCTTCTTGTACTTATGTCGGCATTGTGCCTTTTGTATTTAATTCCGATGCAACTTCTGTGTTTCATCGTCAATAAGAAGTTCCACCTGATACAGTAAACCTGAAGTGAAGCATCGAAATCTATAACTAGTGTCACAGGAATGGTTCAAAACATAGACAGTAAGAAGAGTCAGTCTTCTTGTACTTATGTCGGCATTGTGCCTTTTGTATATAATTCCGATGCAATTTCTGTGTTTCATCGTCAACAATAAGGTCAGAGGGATACAGTAAACCTGAAGTGAAGCATCGGAATCTATAACTAGTGTCACAGGAATGGTTCAAAACATAGTCAGTTAGAAGAGTCAGTCTTCTTGTACCTAAGTCGGCATTGTGGCTTTTCTATTTAATTTCGATGCAATTTCTGTGTTTCATCGTCAATAAGAAGGTCCATGGGATGCAGTACACCTGAAGTGAAGCATCGGAATCTATAACTAGTGTCACAGGAATGGTTCAAAACATAGACGGTAAGAAGAGTCAGTCTTCTTGAACTTAAGTCGGCATTGTGCCTTTTCTATTTAATTCCGATGCAATTTCTGTGATTCATCGTCAATAAGAAGGTCAGAGGGATACAGTAAACCTGAAGTGAAGTATTGTAATCTATAACTAGTGTCACAGGAATGGTTAAAAACATAGTCAGTAAGGGCGCTGCAGTCTGGAACCGCAAGACCGCTACGGTCGCAGGTTCGAATCCTGCCTCGGGCTGGGATGTTTGTGATGTCCTTAGGTTAGTTAGGTTTAACTAGTTCTAAGTGCTAGGGGACTAATGACCTCAGCAGTTGAGTCCCATAGTGCTCAGAGCCATTTGAACCATAGTCAGTAAGAAGAGTTAGTCTTCTTGTAGTTAAGTCGGTATTGTCCCTTTTGTATTTAATTCCGATGCAATTTCAGTGTTTCATCGTCAATAAGAAGGTCAGAGGGATACAGTGAACCTGAAGTGAAGCATCGGAATCTATAACTAGTGTCACAGGAATGGTTCAAAACGTAGACAGGAGGAAGAGTCAGTCTTCTTGTACTTAAGTCGTCATTGTGCCTTTTGTATTTAATTCCGATGAAATTTCTGTGTTTCATGGTCAATAAGAAGGTCCAAGGGATACAGTAAACATATAGTGAAGCATCGGAATCTAAAACTGGTCTCACAGGAAATGTTCACAACATAGTCAGTAAGAAGAGTCTGTCTTCTTGTACTTAAGTCGTCATTGTGCCTTTTCTATTTAATTCCGATGCAATTTCTGTGTTTCGTCGTCAACAAGAAGGTCAGAAAGATACAGTAAACCTAAAGTGATGCATCGGAATCTATAGCTAATGTCACAGGAATGGTTCAAAACGTAGCCAGTAAGCGGAGTCAGTCTTCTTGTACTAAAGGCGGCATTGTGCCTTTTGTATTCAATTCCGATGCAATTTCTGTGTTTCATCGTCGATAAGAAGGTCCAAGGGATACAGTAAACCTGAAGTGAAGCATCGGAATCTATAACTAGAGTCACAGGAATGGTTCAAAACATAGACAGTAAAATGAGTCAGTCTTCTTGTATTTAAGTCGGCAATGTGCCTT
Organism: Schistocerca americana; assembly: GCF_021461395.2. Taxonomy (NCBI): domain Eukaryota; kingdom Metazoa; phylum Arthropoda; class Insecta; order Orthoptera; family Acrididae; genus Schistocerca; species Schistocerca americana. The sequence goes on along the minus strand of NC_060122.1, from coordinate 7,758,192 downwards.
TTGTATTTAATTCCGATGCAATTTCTGTGTTTCATCGTGAATACGATGGTCCAAGGGATACAGTAAACCTGAAGTGAAGCATCGGTATCTACAACTAGTGTCACAGGAATGGTTCAAAATATAGACAGTAAGAAGAGTCAGTCTTCTTGTACTTAAGTGCGCATTGTGCCTTTTCTATTTAATTCCGATGTAATTTCTGTGTTTCATCGTCAACAAGAAGGTCAGAAAGATACAGTAAACCTAAAGTGATGCATCGGAATCTATAGCTAATGTCACAGGAATTGTTCAAATCATAGACAGTAGGAGGAGTCAGTCTTCTTGTACTTGAGTCGGCATTGTGCCTTTTGAATTTAATTCCAATGCAATTTCTGTGTTTCATCGTCAATAAGAAGGTCAGACGGATACAGTAATCCTGAAGTGAAGCATCGGAATCTATAACTAGTATCACAGGAATGATTCAAAACATAGACAGTAGGAAGAGTCAGTCATCTTGTACCTTAGTCGGCATTGTGCATTTTCTATTTAATTCCGATGCAATATCTGTGTTCCATCGTCAATAAGAAGGTCCAAGGGATACAGTATACCTGAAGTGAGGCATCGGAATCTATAACTAGTGTCACAGGAATGGTTCAAAACGTAGTCAGTAAGAAGAGTCAGTCTTCTTCTACTTAAGTCCTCAGTGTGCCTTTTGTATTTAATTCCGATGCAATTTCTGTGTTTCATCGTCAATAAGAATGTCCAAGGGATACAGTAAACCTCAAGTGATCCATCGGAATATATAACTAGTGTCACAGGAATGGTTCAAAACATAGTCAGTAAGAAGAGTCAGTCTTCTTGTACTGAAGTCGGCATTGTGCCTTTTGTATTTAATTCCGATGCAATTTCTGTGTTTCATCGTCAATAAGAAGGTCAGAGGGATACAGTAAACCTGCAGTGAAGCATCGGAATCTATAAATAGTGTCACAGGAATGGTTCAAAACATAGACAGTAGGAAGAGTCAGTCTGGTTGTACTTAAGTAGGCATTGTTCCTTTTGCATTTAATTCCGATGCAATTTCTGTGTTTCATCGTCAATAAGAAGGTCCAAGGGATACTGTAAACCTGAAGTGAGGCGTCGGACTCTATAACTAGTGTAACAGGAATGGCTCAAAACATAGTCAGTAACAAGAGTCAGTCTTCTTGTACTTAAGTCGGCATTGTGCCTTTTGTATGTAATTCCGATGCTATTTCTGTGTTTCGTCGTTAATAAGAAGGTCAGAGGGATACAGTAAACCTGAAGTGAAGCATCGGAATCTATGACTAGTGTCACAGGAATGGGTCAAAACATAGACAGTAAGAAGAGTCAGTCTTCTTGTACTTAAGTCCTCATTGTGCCTTTTATATATAATTCCGTTTCAATTTCTGTGTTTCATCGTCATTAAGAAGGTCCAAGGAATACAGTAAACCTGAAGTGAAGCATCGGAATCAATAACTAGTGTCACAGGAATGATTCAAACATAGACAGTAGGAAAAGTCAGTCTTCTTGTAATTTAGTCGACATTGTGCCTTTTCTATTTAATTCCGATGCAATATCTGTGTTTCATCGTCAATGAGAAGGTCAGAGGGATACAGTAAACCTGAAGTGAAGCATCGGAATCTATAACTAGTGTCACAGGAATAGTTCAAAACATAGACACCAAGAAGAGTCAGTCTTCTTGTACTTGAGTAGCCATTGTGCCTTTTGTATTTAATTCCAATGCAATTTCTGTGTTTCATTGTCAATAAGAAGGTCAGAGGGATACAGTAAATCTAAAGGAAAGCATCGTAATCTATAACTAGTATCACAGGAATGATTGAAAACATAGGCAGTAGGAAGAATCAGTCTTCTTGTACTTTAGTCGGCATTGTGCCTGTTATATTTAATTACGATGCAATATCTGTGTTCCATCGTCAATAAGAAAGTCCAAGGGATACAGTAAACCTGAAGTGAGGCATCGGAATCTATAACTAGTGTCACAGGAATTGTTCAAACATAGACAGTAAGAAGAGTCAGTTTTCTTGTACTTAAATCGGCATTGTGTCTTTTGTGTTCAATTCTGATGCAATTTCTGTGTTTCATCGTCATTAAGAAGGTTCAAGGGATACAGTAAACCTGAAGTGAAGCGTCGGAATCTATAACTAGTGTCACAGGAATGGTTCAAAACATAGACAGTAAGAAGAGTCAGTCTTTTTGTACTTGAGTTGGCTTTGTACCGTTTGTATTTAATTCCAATGCAATTTCTGTCTTTCATCGTCAATAAGAAGGTCAGAGGGATACAGTAAACCTGAAGTGAAGCATCGGAATCTATAACTAGTGTCACAGGAATGGTTCAAAACATAGACAGTAAGAAGAGTCAGTCTTCTTGTACTTAAGTGAGCACTGTGCCTTTTCTATTTAATTCCGATGTAATTTCTGTGTTTCATCGTCAATACGAAGGTCAGAAAGATACAGTAAAACTGAAGTGAAGCATCGGAATCTATAACTAATATCACAGGAATGATTCAAAACATAGACAGTAAGATGAGTCAGTCTTTTTGTACATAAGTCGGCATTGTGCTTTTTCTACTTAATTCCGATGCAATATCTGTGATTCATCGTCAATAAGAGGGTCCAAGGGATTCAGTAAACCTGAAGTGAAGCATCGGAATCTACAACTAGTGTCACAGGAATGGTTCAAAACATAGACAGCAAGAAGAGTCAGTCTTCTTGTACTTAAGTCGGCATTGTGCCTTTTCTATTTAATTCCGATGCAATTTCTGTGTTTCATCTTCAATAGGAAGGTCGGAGGGATACAGTAAACCTGAAGTGAAGTATCGGAATCTATAACTAGTGTCACAGGAATGGGTCAAAACATAGACAGTAAGAAGAGTCAGTCTTCTTGTACTTAAGTGGGCATTGTGCTTTTTGTATTTAATTCCGATGCAATTTCTGTGTTTCATCTTCAATGAGAAGGTCCAAGAAACACAGTAAACCTGTAGTGAGACATCGGAATCTATAACTAGTGTCACAGGAATGGTTCAAAACATAGTCAGTAAGAAGAGTCAGTCTTCTTGTACTTATGTCGGCTTTGTGCCTTTTGTATTTAATTCCGATGCAATATCTGTGTTTCATTGTCAATAAGAAGGACCAAGGGATACAGTAAACCTGAAGTGAGGCATCTATATATATATCTAGTGTCACAGGAATTGTTCAAACATAGACAGTAAGAAGAGTCAGTCTTCTTGTACTTAAGTCGGCATTGTGCCTTTTGTATTAAATTCTGATGCAATTTCTGTGTTTCATTGTCAATAAGAAGGTTCAAGGGATACAGTAAACCTGAAGTGAAGCATCGGAATCTATAACTAGTGTCACAGGAATGGTTCAAATCATAGTCAGTAAGAAGAGTCAGTCTTCTTGTACTTAAGTGGGCATTGTGCTTTTTGTATTTAATTCCGATGCAATTTCTGTGTTTCATCTTCAATGAGAAGGTCCAAGGAACACAGTAAACCTGTAGTGAGACATCGGAATCTATAACTAGTGTCACAGGAATGGTTCAAAACATAGTCAGTAAGAAGAGTCAGTCTTCTTGTACATATGTCGGCTTTGTGCCCTTTGTATTTAATTCCGATGCAATTTTTGTGTTTCATCGTCAATAAGAAGGTCCTAGGGATACAGTGAACCGGAAGTGAAGCATCGGAATGTGTATCTAGCGTCACAGGGATGGTTCAAAAAATAGACACCTAGAAGAGTCCGTCTTCTGGTACTTAAGTCAGCATTGTGCATTTTCTATTTAATTCCGATGTGCTTTCTGTGTTTCCTCGTCAATAAGAAGGTAAGAGAGATACAGTAAACCTGAAGTGAAGCATCGGAATCTATAACTAATTTCACAGGAATTGTTCATAACATAGACAGTAGGAAGAGTCAGAGTTCTTGTACTTGAGTCGGCATTGTACATTTTATATTTAATTCCAACGCAATTTCTGTCTTTCATCGTCAATAAGAAGGTCAGAGGGATACAGTAAACCTGAAGTGAAGCATCGGAATATATAACTAGTGTCACTGGAATGATTCAAACATAGACAGTAGGAAGAGTCAGTCTTATTGTACTTAAGTCGGCATTGTGCCTTTTCTATTTATTTCCGATGCAATTTCTGTGTTTCATCGTCAATACGAAGGTCAGAGGGATACAGTAAACCTGAAGTGAAGCATCGAAATCTATAACTAGTGTCACAGGAATGGTTGAAATCATAGACAGTAGGAATAGTCAGTCATCTTGTACTTAAGTTGGCATTGTGCCTTCTGTAATTAATTCCGATGCACTATCTGTGTTTCATCGTCAATAAGAAAGTCCAAGGGATACAGTAAACCTGAAATGAAGCATCGGAATCTATAACTAGTGACACAGGAATGGTTCAAAACATAGTCAGTAAGAAAAGTCAGTCTTCTTGTACTTAAATCGTTATTGTGCCTTTTGTATTTAATTCCGATGCAATTTCTGAGTTTCATCGTCAATAAGAAGGTCCAAGGGATACAGTAAAACTGAAGTGGACCATCGGAATGTATAACTAGTGTCACAGGAATGGTTCAAAAATTAGACAGTAAGAAGAGTCAGTCTTCTAGTACGTAAGTCGGCATTGTGCCTTTTGTATTTAATTCCGATGCAATTACTGTGTTTCATAGTCAATAAGAAGCTCAGAGGGATACAGTAAACCCGAAGTGAAGCATCGGAATCTCCAACTAGTGTCACAGGAATGGTTCAACACATAGTCAGTAAGAAGTGTTAGTCTTCTTGTACTTAAGCCGGCATTGTGCATTTTGTATTTAATTCCGATGCAATTTTTGTGTTTCATCGTCAATAAGAAGGTCCTAGGGATACAGTAAACCGGAAGTGAAGCATCGGAATGTGTATCTAGCGTCACAGGGATGGTTCAAAAAATAGACACTAAGAAGAGTCAGTCTGCTTGTATATAAGACGCAATTGTGCTTCTCTATTTAATTCCGATGCAATTTCTGTGTTTCATCGTCAATAAGATGGTCAGAGGGATACATTGAACCTGAGGTGAAGCATCGGAATCTATAACTAGTGTCACAGGAATGGTTCAAATCATAGACAGTAGGAAGAGTCAGTCTTCTTGTACTTCACCGGCATTATGCCATTTCTATTTAATTCCGATGCAATTTCTGTGTTTCGTCGCCAATAAGAAGGTCCAAAGGATACAGTAAACCTGAAGTGAAGCATCGGAATCCATAACTAATGTCACAGGAATGGTTCGAAACATAGTCAGTAAGAAGAGTAAGTCTTGTTGTACTTAAGTTGGCATTGTGCCTTTTGCATTTAATTCCGATGCAATTTCTGTGTTTCATCGTCAATATGAAGGTCAGAGGGATACAGTAAACCTGAAGTGAAGCATCGGAATCTACAAGTGTCACAGGAATGGTTCAAAGCATAGACAGTAGGGACAGTCAGTCTTCTTGTAACTAAGTCGGCATTGTGCCTTTTCTATTCAATTCCGATGCAATTTCTGTGTTTCATCGTTAGTAAGAAGGTCCAAGGGATACAGTAAACCTGAAGTCAGGCATCGGAATCTATAACTAGTGTCACAGGTATGGTTCAAACCATAGCCAGTTAGAAGAGTCAGTCTTCTTGTACCAAAGTCGGCATTGTGCCTTTTCTATTTAATTTCGATGCAATTTCTGTGTTTCATCGTCAATAAGAAGGTCCAAGGGATGCAGTATACCTGAAGTGAAGCATCGGAATCCATAACTAGTGTCACAGGAATGGTTCAAAAACATAGACAGTAAGAAGAGTCAGTCTTCTTGTACTTAAGTCGGCATTGTGCCTTTTGTATTTAATTCCGATGCATTTTCTGTGTATCATCGTCGATAAGATGGTCCAAGAGATACAGTAAACCTGAAGTGAAGCATCGGAATCTATAACTAGTGTCACAGGAATTCTTCAAACATACACAGTAACAAGAGTCAGTCTTCTTGTACTTAAGTCGGCATTGTGCATCCTGTATTTAATTCCGATGCAATTTCTGTGTTCAATCGTCAATAAGTAGAACCAAGGGATACAGTACACCTGAAGTGAGGAATCGGAATATATAACTAGTGTCACAGGAATTGTTCAAACATAGACAGTAAGAAGAGTCAGTCTTCTTGTACTTAAGTCGGCATTGTGCCTTTTGTATTTAATTCCGATGCAATTTCTGTGTTTCATCGGCAATAAGAAGGTCCAAGCGATACAGTAAACCTGAAGTGATGCATCGGAATCTATAACTAGAGTCACAGGAATGGTTCAAAACATAGACAGTATGAAGAGGAAGTCTTCTTGTAGTAAAGTCAGCATTGTGCCTTTTCTATTTAATTCCGATATAATTTCTGTGTTTGATCGTCAATAAGAAGGTCCAAGGGATGCAGTACACCTGAAGTGAAGCATCGGAATCTATAACTAGTGTCACAGGAATGGTTCAAAACATAGTCAGTTAGAAGAGTCAGTCTTCTTGTACCTAAGTCGGCATTGTGGCTTTTCTATTTAATTTCGATGCAATTTCTGTGTTTCATCGTCAATAAGAAGGTCCAAGGGATGCAGTACACCTGAAGTGAAGCATCGGAATCTATAACTAGTGTCACAGGAATGGTTCAAAACATAGACGGTAAGAAGAGTCAGTCTTCTTGTACTTAAGTCGGCATTGTGCCTTTTCTATTTAATTCCGATGTAATTTCTGTGTTTCATCGTCAATACGAACGTCAGAGGGATACAGTAAACCTGAAGTGAGGCATCGGAATCTATAACTAGTGTCACAAGAATGGTTCAAAATATAGTCAGTAAGAAGAGTCAGTCTTCTTGTACTTATGCCGGCATTGTGCCTTTTCCATTTATTTTCGATGCAATTTCTGTGTTTCATCGTCGATAAGAAGGTCCAAGGGATACAGTAAACCTGAAGTGAAGCATAGGAATCTATAGCTAGTGTCACAGGAATTGTTCAAACATAGACAGTAAGAAGAGTCAGTCTTCTTGTACTTATGTCGGCATTGTGCCTTTTGTATTTAATTCCGATGCAACTTCTGTGTTTCATCGTCAATAAGAAGGTCCACCTGAACAAGTAAACCTGAAGTGAAGCATCGAAATCTATAACTAGTGTCACAGGAATGGTTCAAAACATAGACAGTAAGAAGAGTCAGTCTTCTTGTACTTATGTCGGCATTGTGCCTTTTGTATATAATTCCGATGCAATTTCTGTGTTTCATCGTCAACAATAAGGTCAGAGGGATACAGTAAACCTGAAGTGAAGCATCGGAATCTATAACTAGTGTCACAGGAATGGTTCAAAACATAGTCAGTTAGAAGAGTCAGTCTTCTTGTACCTAAGTCGGCATTGTGGCTTTTCTATTTAATTTCGATGCAATTTCTGTGTTTCATCGTCAATAAGAAGGTCCAAGGGATGCAGTACACCTGAAGTGAAGCATCGGAATCTATAACTAGTGTCACAGGAATGGTTCAAAACATAGACGGTAAGAAGAGTCAGTCTTCTTGAACTTAAGTCGGCATTGTGCCTTTTCTATTTAATTCCGATGCAATTTCTGTGATTCATCGTCAATAAGAAAGTCAGAGGGATACAGTAAACCTGAAGTGAAGTATTGTAATCTATAACTAGTGTCACAGGAATGGTTCAAAACATAGTCAGTAAGGGCGCTGCAGTCTGGAACCGCAAGACCGCTACGGTCGCAGGTTCGAATCCTGCCTCGGGCTTGGATGTTTGTGATGTCCTTAGGTTAGTTAGGTTTAACTAGTTCTAAGTGCTAGGGGACTAATGACCTCAGCAGTTGAGTCCCATAGTGCTCAGAGCCATTTGAACCATAGTCAGTAAGAAGAGTTAGTCTTCTTGTAGTTAAGTCGGTATTGTCCCTTTTGTATTTAATTCCGATGCAATTTCAGTGTTTCATCGTCAATAAGAAGGTCAGAGGGATACAGTAAACCTGAAGTGAAGCATCGGAATCTATAACTAGTGTCACAGGAATGGTTCAAAACGTAGACAGGAGGAAGAGTCAGTCTTCTTGTACTTAAGTCGTCATTGTGCCTTTTGTATTTATTTCCGATGAAATTTCTGTGTTTCATGGTCAATAAGAAGGTCCAAGGGATACAGTAAACATATAGTGAAGCATCGGAATCTAAAACTGGTCTCACAGGAAATGTTCACAACATAGTCAGTAAGAAGAGTCTGTCTTCTTGTACTTAAGTCGTCATTGTGCCTTTTCTATTTAATTCCGATGCAATTTCTGTGTTTCGTCGACAACAAGAAGGTCAGAAAGATACAGTAAACCTAAAGTGATGCATCGGAATCTATAGCTAATGTCACAGGAATGGTTCAAAACGTAGCCAGTAAGCGGAGTCAGTCTTCTTGTACTAAAGGCGGCATTGTGCCTTTTGTATTCAATTCCGATGCAATTTCTGTGTTTCATCGTCGATAAGAAGGTCCAAGGGATACAGTAAACCTGAAGTGAAGCATCGGAATCTATAACTAGAGTCACAGGAATGGTTCAAAACATAGACAGTAAAATGAGTCAGTCTTCTTGTATTTAAGTCGGCAATGTGCCTTTTGTATTTAATTCCGATGCAATTTCTGTGTTTCATCGTGAATACGATGGTCCAAGGGATACAGTAAACCTGAAGTGAAGCATCGGTATCTACAACTAGTGTCACAGGAATGGTTCAAAATATAGACAGTAAGAAGAGTCAGTCTTCTTGTACTTAAGTGCGCATTGTGCCTTTTCTATTTAATTCCGATGTAATTTCTGTGTTTCATCGTCAACAAGAAGGTCAGAAAGATACAGTAAACCTAAAGTGATGCATCGGAATCTATAGCTAATGTCACAGGAATTGTTCAAATCATAGACAGTAGGAGGAGTCAGTCTTGTTGTACTTGAGTCGGCATTGTGCCTTTTGAATTTAATTCCAATGCAATTTCTGTGTTTCATCGTCAATAAGAAGGTCAGACGGATACAGTAATCCTGAAGTGAAGCATCGGAATCTATAACTAGTATCACAGGAATGATTCAAAACATAGACAGTAGGAAGAGTCAGTCATCTTGTACCTTAGTCGGCATTGTGCATTTTCTATTTAATTCCGATGCAATATCTGTGTTCCATCGTCAATAAGAAGGTCCAAGGGATACAGTATACCTGAAGTGAGGCATCGGAATCAATAACTAGTGTCACAGGAATGGTTCAAAACGTAGTCAGTAAGAAGAGTCAGTCTTCTTCTACTTAAGTCCTCAGTGTGCCTTTTGTATTTAATTCCGACGCAATTTCTGTGTTTCATCGTCAATAAGAATGTCCAAGGGATACAGTAAACCTCAAGTGATCCATCGGAATATATAACTAGTGTCACAGGAATGGTTCAAAACATAGTCAGTAAGAAGAGTCAGTCTTCTTGTACTGAAGTCGGCATTGTGCCTTTTGTATTTAATTCCGATGCAATTTCTGTGTTTCATCGTCAATAAGAAGGTCAGAGGGATACAGTAAACCTGCAGTGAAGCATCGGAATCTGTAAATAGTGTCACAGGAATGGTTCAAAACATAGACAGTAGGAAGAGTCAGTCTTGTTGTACTTAAGTAGGCATTGTTCCTTTTGCATTTAATTCCGATGCAATTTCTGTGTTTCATCGTCAATAAGAAGGTCCAAGGGATACTGTAAACCTGAAGTGAGGCGTCGGACTCTATAACTAGTGTAACAGGAATGGCTCAAAACATAGTCAGTAACAAGAGTCAGTCTTCTTGTACTTAAGTCGGCATTGTGCCTTTTGTATGTAATTCCGATGCTATTTCTGTGTTTCGTCGTTAATAAGAAGGTCAGAGGGATACAGTAAACCTGAAGTGAAGCATCGGAATCTATGACTAGTGTCACAGGAATGGGTCAAAACATAGACAGTAAGAAGAGTCAGTCTTCTTGTACTTAAGTCCTCATTGTGCCTTTTATATATAATTCCGTTTCAATTTCTGTGTTTCATCGTCATTAAGAAGGTCCAAGGAATACAGTAAACCTGAAGTGAAGCATCGGAATCAATAACTAGTGTCACAGGAATGATTCAAACATAGACAGTAGGAAAAGTCAGTCTTCTTGTAATTTAGTCGACATTGTGCCTTTTCTATTTAATTCCGATGCAATATCTGTGTTTCATCGTCAATAAGAAGGTCAGAGGGATACAGTAAACCTGAAGTGAAGCATCGGAATCTATAACTAGTGTCACAGGAATAGTTCAAAACATAGACACCAAGAAGAGTCAGTCTTCTTGTACTTGAGTAGCCATTGTGCCTTTTGTATTTAATTCCAATGCAATTTCTGTGTTTCATTGTCAATAAGAAGGTCAGAGGGATACAGTAAATCTAAAGGAAAGCATCGAAATCTATAACTAGTATCACAGGAATGATTGAAAACATAGGCAGTAGGAAGAATCAGTCTTCTTGTACTTTAGTCGGCATTGTGCCTGTTATATTTAATTACGATGCAATATCTGTGTTCCATCGTCAATAAGAAAGTCCAAGGGATACAGTAAACCTGAAGTGAGGCATCGGAATCTATAACTAGTGTCACAGGAATTGTTCAAACATAGACAGTAAGAAGAGTCAGTTTTCTTGTACTTAAATCGGCATTGTGTCTTTTGTGTTCAATTCTGATGCAATTTCTGTGTTTCATCGTCATTAAGAAGGTTCAAGGGATACAGTAAACCTGAAGTGAAGCATCGGAATCTATAACTAGTGTCACAGGAATGGTTCAAAACATAGACAGTAAGAAGAGTCAGTCTTTTTGTACTTGAGTTGGCTTTGTACCTTTTGTATTTAATTCCAATGCAATTTCTGTCTTTCATCGTCAATACGAAGGTCAGAGGGATACAGTAAACCTGAAGTGAAGCATCGGAATCTATAACTAGTGTCACAGGAATGGTTCAAAACATAGACAGTAAGAAGAGTCAGTCTTCTTGTACTTAAGTGAGCACTGTGCCTTTTCTATTTAATTCCGATGTAATTTCTGTGTTTCATCGTCAATACGAAGGTCAGAAAGATACAGTAAAACTGAAGTGAAGCATCGGAATCTATAACTAATATCACAGGAATGATTCAAAACATAGACAGTAAGATGAGTCAGTCTTTTTGTACATAAGTCGGCATTGTGCTTTTTCTATTTAATTCCGATGCAATATCTGTGATTCATCGTCAATAAGAGGGTCCAAGGGATTCAGTAAACCTGAAGTGAAGCATCGGAATCTACAACTAGTGTCACAGGAATGGTTCAAAACATAGACAGCAAGAAGAGTCAGTCTTCTTGTACTTAAGTCGGCATTGTGCCTTTTCTATTTAATTCCGATGCAATTTCTGTGTTTCATCTTCAATAGGAAGGTCGGAGGGATACAGTAAACCTGAAGTGAAGTATCGGAATCTATAACTAGTGTCACAGGAATGGGTCAAAACATAGACAGTAAGAAGAGTCAGTCTTCTTGTACTTAAGTGGGCATTGTGCTTTTTGTATTTAATTCCGATGGAATTTCTGTGTTTCATCTTCAATAAGAAGGTCCAAGGAACACAGTAAACCTGTAGTGAGATATCGGAATCTATAACTAGTGTCACAGGAATGGTTCAAAACATAGTCAGTAAGAAGAGTCAGTCTTCTTGTACTTATGTCGGCTTTGTGCCTTTTGTATTTAATTACGATGCAATATCTGTTTTTCATTGTCAATAAGAAGGTCCTAGGGATACAGTAAACCTGAAGTGAGGCATCGGAAACTATAACTAGTGTCACAGGAATTGTTCAAACCTAGACAGTAAGAAGAGTCAGTCTTCTTGTACTTAAGTCGGGATTGTGCCTTTTGTATTCAATTCTGATGCAATTTCTGTGTTTCATCTTCAATAGGAAGGTCGGAGGGATACAGTAAACCTGAAGTGAAGCATCGGAATCTATAACTAGTGTCACAGGAATGGGTCAAAACATAGACAGTAAGAAGAGTCAGTATTCTTGTACTGAAGTTGGCATTCTGCTTTTTGTATTTAATTCCGATGCAATTTCTGTGTTTCATCGTCAATAAGAAGGTCCAAGGAATACAGTAAACCTGAAGTGAGGCATCGGAAACTATAACTAGTGTCACAGGAATGGTTCAAATCATAGTCAGTAAGATGAGTTAGTCATCTTGTACATATGTCGGCTTTGTGCCTTTTGTATTTAATTCCGATGCAATATCTGTGTTTCATTGTCAATAAGAAGGACCAAGGGATACAGTAAACCTGAAGTGAGGCATCTATATATATATCTAGTGTCACAGGAATTGTTCAAACATAGACAGTAAGAAGAGTCAGTCTTCTTGTACTTAAGTCGGCATTGTGCCTTTTGTATTAAATTCTGATGCAATTTCTGTGTTTCATTGTCAATAAGAAGGTTCAAGGGATACAGTAAACCTGAAGTGAAGCATCGGAATCTATAACTAGTGTCACAGGAATGGTTCAAATCATAGTCAGTAAGAAGAGTCAGTCTTCTTGTACATATGTCGGCTTTGTGCCCTTTGTATTTAATTCCGATGCAATTTTTGTGTTTCATCGTCAATAAGAAGGTCCTAGGGATACAGTGAACCGGAAGTGAAGCATCGGAATGTGTATCTAGCGTCACAGGGATGGTTCAAAAAATAGACACCTAGAAGAGTCCGTCTTCTGGTACTTAAGTCAGCATTGTGCATTTTCTATTTAATTCCGATGTGCTTTCTGTGTTTCCTCGTCAATAAGAAGGTAAGAGGGATACAGTAAACCTGAAGTGAAGCATCGGAATCTATAACTAATTTCACAGGAATTGTTCATAACATAGACAGTAGGAAGAGTCAGAGTTCTTGTACTTGAGTCGGCATTGTACATTTTATATTTAATTCCAACGCAATTTCTGTCTTTCATCGTCAATAAGAAGGTCAGAGGGATACAGTAAACCTGAAGTGAAGCATCGGAATATATAACTAGTGTCACTGGAATGATTCAAACATAGACAGTAGGAAGAGTCAGTCTTATTGTACTTAAGTCGGCATTGTGCCTTTTCTATTTATTTCCGATGCAATTTCTGTGTTTCATCGTCAATACGAAGGTCAGAGGGATACAGTAAACCTGAAGTGAAGCATCGAAATCTATAACTAGTGTCACAGGAATGGTTGAAATCATAGACAGTAGGAATAGTCAGTCATCTTGTACTTAAGTTGGCATTGTGCCTTCTGTAATTAATTCCGATGCACTATCTGTGTTTCATCGTCAATAAGAAAGTCCAAGGGATACAGTAAACCTGAAATGAAGCATCGGAATCTATAACTAGTGACACAGGAATGGTTCAAAACATAGTCAGTAAGAAAAGTCAGTCTTATTGTACTTAAATCGTTATTGTGCCTTTTGTATTTAATTCCGATGCAATTTCTGAGTTTCATCGTCAATAAGAAGGTCCAAGGGATACAGTAAAACTGAAGTGGACCATCGGAATGTATAACTAGTGTCACAGGAATGGTTCAAAAATTAGACAGTAAGAAGAGTCAGTCTTCTTGTACGTAAGTCGGCATTGTGCCTTTTGTATTTAATTCCGATGCAATTACTGTGTTTCATAGTCAATAAGAAGGTCAGAGGGATACAGTAAACCCGAAGTGAAGCATCGGAATCTCTAACTAGTGTCACAGGAATGGTTCAACACATAGTCAGTAAGAAGAGTTAGTCTTCTTGTACTTAAGCCGGCATTGTGCATTTTGTATTTAATTCCGATGCAATTTTTGTGTTTCATCGTCAATAAGAAGGTCCTAGGGATACAGTAAACCGGAAGTGAAGCATCGGAATGTGTATCTAGCGTCACAGGGATGGTTCAAAAAATAGACACTAAGAAGAGTCAGTCTGCTTGTATATAAGACGCAATTGTGCTTCTCTATTTAATTCCGATGCAATTTCTGTGTTTCATCGTCAATAAGATGGTCAGAGGGATACATTGAACCTGAGGTGAAGCATCGGAATCTATAACTAGTGTCACAGGAATGGTTCAAATCATAGACAGTAGGAAGAGTCAGTCTTCTTGTACTTCACCGGCATTATGCCATTTCTATTTAATTCCGATGCAATTTCTGTGTTTCGTCGCCAATAAGAAGGTCCAAAGGATACAGTAAACCTGAAGTGAAGCATCGGAATCCATAACTAATGTCACAGGAATGGTTCGAAACATAGTCAGTAAGAAGAGTAAGTCTTGTTGTACTTAAGTTGGCATTGTGCCTTTTGCATTTAATTCCGATGCAATTTCTGTGTTTCATCGTCAATATGAAGGTCAGAGGGATACAGTAAACCTGAAGTGAAGCATCGGAATCTACAAGTGTCACAGGAATGGTTCAAAGCATAGACAGTAGGGACAGTCAGTCTTCTTGTAACTAAGTCGGCATTGTGCCTTTTCTATTTAATTCCGATGCAATTTCTGTGTTTCATCGTCAAAGAGAAGGTCAGAGGGATACAGTAAACCTGAATGGAAGCATCGGAATCTATAACTAGTGTCACAGGAATGGTTCAAAACATAGACAGTAGGAAGAGTCAGTCTTCTTGTACTTGAGTCGGCATTGTGCCTTTTCTATTTACTTCCGATGCAATTTCTGTGTTTCGTCGTCACTAAGAAGGTCCAAGGGATACAGTAAACTTGAAGTGAATCACCGGAATCTACAACTAGTGTCACAGGAATTGTTCAAATCATTGACAGTAAGAAGAGTCAGTATTCTTGTACTTAAGTCGGCATTGTGCCTTTTGTATTTAATTCCGATCCAATTCATGTGTTTTATCGTCAATAAGAAGGTCAGAGGGATACAGTAAACCTGAAGTGAAGCATCGGAATCTATAACTAGTGTCACAGGAATAGTTCAAATCATAGACACCAAGAAGAGTCAGTCTTCTTGTACTTGAGTAGCCATTGTGCCTTTTGTATTTAATTCCAATGCAATTTCTGTGTTTCATCGTCAATAAGAAGGTCAGAGGGATACAGTAAATCTAAAGGAAAGCATCGTAATCTATAACTAGTATCACAGGAATGATTGAAAACATAGGCAGTAGGAAGAATCAGTCATCTTGTACTTTAGTCGGCATTGTGCCTGTTATATTTAATTACGATGCAATATCTGTGTTCCATCGTCAATAAGAAAGTCCAAGGGATACAGTAAACCTGAAGTGAGGCATCGGAATCTATAACTAGTGTCACAGGAATTGTTCAAACATAGACAGTAAGAAGAGTCAGTTTTCTTGTACTTAAATCGGCATTGTGTCTTTTGTGTTCAATTCTGATGCAATTTCTGTGTTTCATCGTCATTAAGAAGGTTCAAGGGATACAGTAAACCTGAAGTGAAGCATCGGAATCTATAACTAGTGTCACAGGAATGGTTCAAAACATAGACAGTAAGAAGAGTCAGTCTTTTTGTACTTGAGTTGGCTTTGTACCTTTTGTATTTAATTCCAATGCAATTTCTGTCTTTCATCGTCAATAAGAAGGTCAGAGGGATACAGTAAACCTGAAGTGAAGCATCGGAATCTATAACTAGTGTCACAGGAATGGTTCAAAACATAGACAGTAAGAAGAGTCAGTCTTCTTGTACTTAAGTGAGCACTGTGCCTTTTCTATTTAATTCCGATGTAATTTCTGTGTTTCATCGTCAATACGAAGGTCAGAAAGATACAGTAAAACTGAAGTGAAGCATCGGAATCTATAACTAATATCACAGGAATGGTTCAAAACATAGACAGTAAGATGAGTCAGTCTTTTTGTACATAAGTCGGCATTGTGCCTTTTCTATTTAATTCCGATGCAATATCTGTGATTCATCGTCAATAAGAGGGTCCAAGGGATTCAGTAAACCTGAAGTGAAGCATCGGAATCTACAACTAGTGTCACAGGAATGGTTCAAAACATAGACAGCAAGAAGAGTCAGTCTTCTTGTACTTAAGTCGGCATTGTGCCTTTTCTATTTAATTCCGATGCAATTTCTGTGTTTCATCTTCAATAGGAAGGTCAGAAAGATACAGTAAAACTGAAGTGAAGCATCGGAATCTATAACTAATATCACAGGAATGGTTCAAAACATAGACAGTAAGATGAGTCAGTCTTCTTGTACTTATGTCGGCTTTGTGCCTTTTGTATTTAATTACGATGCAATATCTGTTTTTCATTGTCAATAAGAAGGTCCTAGGGATACAGTAAACCTGAAGTGAGGCATCGGAAACTATAACTAGTGTCACAGGAATTGTTCAAACCTAGACAGTAAGAAGAGTCAGTCTTCTTGTACTTAAGTCGGGATTGTGCCTTTTGTATTCAATTCTGATGCAATTTCTGTGTTTCATCTTCAATAGGAAGGTCGGAGGGATACAGTAAACCTGAAGTGAAGCATCGGAATCTATAACTAGTGTCACAGGAATGGGTCAAAACATAGACAGTAAGAAGAGTCAGTATTCTTGTACTGAAGTTGGCATTCTGCTTTTTGTATTTAATTCCGATGCAATTTCTGTGTTTCATCGTCAATAAGAAGGTCCAAGGAATACAGTAAACCTGAAGTGAGGCATCGGAAACTATAACTAGTGTCACAGGAATGGTTCAAATCATAGTCAGTAAGATGAGTTAGTCATCTTGTACATATGTCGGCTTTGTGCCTTTTGTATTTAATTCCGATGCAATATCTGTGTTTCATTGTCAATAAGAAGGACCAAGGGATACAGTAAACCTGAAGTGAGGCATCTATATATATATCTAGTGTCACAGGAATTGTTCAAACATAGACAGTAAGAAGAGTCAGTCTTCTTGTACTTAAGTCGGCATTGTGCCTTTTGTATTAAATTCTGATGCAATTTCTGTGTTTCATTGTCAATAAGAAGGTTCAAGGGATACAGTAAACCTGAAGTGAAGCATCGGAATCTATAACTAGTGTCACAGGAATGGTTCAAATCATAGTCAGTAAGAAGAGTCAGTCTTCTTGTACATATGTCGGCTTTGTGCCCTTTGTATTTAATTCCGATGCAATTTTTGTGTTTCATCGTCAATAAGAAGGTCCTAGGGATACAGTGAACCGGACGTGAAGCATCGGAATGTGTATCTAGCGTCACAGGGATGGTTCAAAAAATAGACACCTAGAAGAGTCCGTCTTCTGGTACTTCAGTCAGCATTGTGCATTTTCTATTTAATTCCGATATGCTTTCTGTGTTTCCTCATCAATAAGAAGGTAAGAGGGATACAGTAAACCTGAAGTGAAGCATCGGAATCTATAACTAATTTCACAGGAATTGTTCATAACATAGACAGTAGGAAGAGTCAGAGTTCTTGTACTTGAGTCGGCATTGTACATTTTATATTTAATTCCAACGCAATTTCTGTCTTTCATCGTCAATAAGAAGGTCAGAGGGATACAGTAAACCTGAAGTGAAGCATCGGAATATATAACTAGTGTCACTGGAATGATTCAAACATAGACAGTAGGAAGAGTCAGTCTTATTGTACTTAAGTCGGCATTGTGCCTTTTCTATTTATTTCCGATGCAATTTCTGTGTTTCATCGTCAAAACGAAGGTCAGAGGGATACAGTAAACCTGAAGTGAAGCATCGAAATCTATAACTAGTGTCACAGGAATGGTTGAAATCATAGACAGTAGGAATAGTCAGTCATCTTGTACTTAAGTTGGCATTGTGCCTTCTGTAATGAATTCCGATGCACTATCTGTGTTTCATCGTCAATAAGAAAGTCCAAGGGATACAGTAAACCTGAAATGAAGCATCGGAATCTATAACTAGTGACACAGGAATGGTTCAAAACATAGTCAGTAAGAAAAGTCAGTCTTCTTGTACTTAAATCGTTATTGTGCCTTTTGTATTTAATTCCGATGCAATTTCTGAGTTTCATCGTCAATAAGAAGGTCCAAGGGATACAGTAAAACTGAAGTGGACCATCGGAATGTATACCTAGTGTCACAGGAATGGTTCAAAAATTAGACAGTAAGAAGAGTCAGTCTTCTTGTACGTAAGTCGGCATTGTGCCTTTTGTATTTAATTCCGATGCAATTACTGTGTTTCATAGTCAATAAGAAGGTCAGAGGGATACAGTAAACCCGAAGTGAAGCATCGGAATCTCTAACTAGTGTCACAGGAATGGTTCAACACATAGTCAGTAAGAAGAGTTAGTCTTCTTGTACTTAAGCCGGCATTGTGCATTTTGTATTTAATTCCGATGCAATTTTTGTGTTTCATCGTCAATAAGAAGATCCTAGGGTTACAGTAAACCGGAAGTGAAGCATCGGAATGTGTATCTAGCGTCACAGGGATGGTTCAAAAAATAGACACTAAGAAGAGTCAGTCTGCTTGTATATAAGACGCAATTGTGCTTCTCTATTTAATTCCGATGCAATTTCTGTGTTTCATCGTCAATAAGATGGTCAGAGGGATACATTGAACCTGAGGTGAAGCATCGGAATCTATAACTAGTGTCACAGGAATGGTTCAAATCATAGACAGTAGGAAGAGTCAGTCTTCTTGTACTTCACCGGCATTATGCCATTTCTATTTAATTCCGATGCAATTTCTGTGTTTCGTCGCCAATAAGAAGGTCCAAAGGATACAGTGAACCTGAAGTGAAGCATCGGAATCCATAACTAATGTCACAGGAATGGTTCGAAACATAGTCAGTAAGAAGAGTAAGTCTTGTTGTACTTAAGTTGGCATTGTGCCTTTTGCATTTAATTCCGATGCAATTTCTGTGTTTCATCGTCAATATGAAGGTCAGAGGGATACAGTAAACCTGAAGTGAAGCATCGGAATCTACAAGTGTCACAGGAATGGTTCAAAGCATAGACAGTAGGGACAGTCAGTCTTGTTGTAACTAAGTCGGCATTGTGCCTTTTCTATTTAATTCCGATGCAATTTCTGTGTTTCATCGTCAAAGAGAAGGTCAGAGGGATACAGTAAACCTGAATGGAAGCATCGGAATCTATAACTAGTGTCACAGGAATGGTTCAAAACATAGACAGTAGGAAGAGTCAGTCTTCTTGTACTTAAGTCGGCATTGTGCCTTTTCTATTTACTTCCGATGCAATTTCTGTGTTTCGTCGTCACTAAGAAGGTCCAAGGGATACAGTAATCTTGAAGTGAATCACCGGAATCTACAACTAGTGTCACAGGAATTTTTCAAATCATTGACAGTAAGAAGAGTCAGTCTTCTTGTACTTAAGTCGGCATTGTGCCTTTTGTATTTAATTCCGATCCAATTCATGTGTTTTATCGTCAATAAGAAGGTCAGAGGGATACAGTAAACCTGACGTGAAACATCGGAATCTATAACTAGTGTCACAGGAATGGTTGAAAACAGTCAGTAAGAACGGTCAGTCTTCTTGTACTTAAGTCGGCATTGTGCCTTTTGTATTTAATTCCGATGCAATTTCTGTGTTTCATAGTCAATAAGAAGGTCAGAGGGATACAGTAAACCTGAAGTGAAGCATCGGAATCTCTAACTAGTGTCACAATAATGGTTCAACACATAGTCAGTAAGAAGAGTTAGTCTTCTTGTACTTAACCCGGCATTGTGCATTTTGTATTTAATTCCGATGCAATTTTTGTGTTTCTTCGTCAATAAGAAGGTCCTAGGGATACAGTGAACCGGAAGTGAAGCATCGGAATGTGTATCTAGCGTCACAGGGATGGTTCAAAAAATAGACACTAAGAAGAGTCAGTCTGCTTGTACTTAAGACGTCATTGTGCTTTTCTATTTAATTCCGATGCAATTTCTGTGTTTAATCGTCAATAAGAAGGTCAGATACAGTAAACCTGAAGTGAAGCATCGGAATCTATAACTAGTGTCACAGGAATGGTTCAAAACAGTCAGTAAGAAGAGTCAGTATTCTAGTACTTAAGTCGGCATTGTGCA
This sequence comes from Schistocerca americana, assembly GCF_021461395.2. Taxonomy (NCBI): domain Eukaryota; kingdom Metazoa; phylum Arthropoda; class Insecta; order Orthoptera; family Acrididae; genus Schistocerca; species Schistocerca americana. Next base: position 7,738,273 of record NC_060122.1, on the reverse strand, counting down.
TTTTGTATTTAATTCCGATGCTATTTCTGTGTTTCATCGTCAATAGGAAGGTCCAAGGGATACAGTAAACCTGAAGTGAAGCATCGGAATCTATAACTAGTGTCACAGGAATGGTTCAAACATAGACAGTAAGAAGAGTCATTCTACTTGCACTTAAGTCGGCATTGTGCCTTTTTTATTTAATTCCGATGCAATTCCTGTGTTTCATCGTCAAAAAGAATGTCAGAGGGATAGAGTAAACCTGAAGTGAAAAATCGGAATCTATAACTAGTGTCACTGGAATGGTTCAAATCATAGACAGTAGGAAGAGTCAGTCTTCTTGTACTTAAATCGGCATTGTGCCTTTTGTATTTAATTCCGATGCACTATCTGTGTTTCATCGTCAATAAGAAGAACCAAGGGATACAGTAAACATGAAATGAAGCATCGGAATCTATAACTAGTGTCACAGGAATGGTTAAAATCATAGACGGTAGTAAGATCTAGTCTACATGTACTTCAGTCAGCATTATGCCTTTTGTATTTATTTCCGATGCAATTTCTGTGTTTCATCGTCAATAAGTGGGTCCAAGGGATACAGTAAACCTGATGTGGAGCATCGGAATCTATACCTTGTGTCACAGGAATAGTTCAAAACATAGTCAGTAAGAAGAGTCAGTCTTCTTGTACTGAAGTCGGCATTGTGCCTTTTGTATTTAATTCCGATGCAATTTCTGTGTTTCATCGTCAATAAGTGGGTCTAAGGGATGCAGTAAACCTGAAGTGGAGCATCGGAATCTATAGCTTGTGTCACAGGAATTGATCGAAACATAGCGAGTAAGAAGAGTCAGTCTTCTTGTACTTAAGTCGGCATTGTGCCTTTTCTATTTAATTCCGATGCAATTTCTGTGTTTCATCGTCAATAAGAAGGTCCTAGGGTTCCAGTAAACCTTTGGTGAAGCATTTGGAATCTATAACTAGTATCAAAGGATGGTTCAAAACATAGTCAGTAAGAAGAGTCAGTCTTCTTGTACTTAAGTTGGCATTGTGCCTTTTGAATCTAATTCCGATGCAATTTCTGTGTTTAATCGTCAATAAGAAGGTCAGAGGGATACAGTAAATCTGAAGTGAAGCATCGGAATCTATAACTAGTGTCACAGGAATGGTTCAAAACAGTCAGTAAGAAGAGTCAGTATTCTTGTACTTAAGTCGGCATTGTGCATTTTGTATTTAATTCCAATGCAATTTCTGTGTTTCATCGTCAATAAGAAGGTCCAAGGGATACAGTAAACCTGAAGTGAAGCATCGGAATCTATAACTAGTGTCACAGGAATTGTTCAAATCATAGACAGTAAGAAGAGTCAGTCTTCTTGTACTTAAGTCGGCATTGTGCCTTTTGTATTTAATTCCGATCCAATTCATGTGTTTTATCGTCAATAAGAAGGTCAGAGGGATACAGTAAACTTGGAGTGAAACATCGGAATCTATAACTAGCGTCGCAGGAATGGTTCAAAACAGTCATTAAGAACGGTCAGTCTTCTTGTACTTAAGTCGGTATTGTGCCTTTTGTATTTAATTCCGATGCAATTTCTGTGTTACATCGTCAATAAGAAGGTCCAAGGGATACAGTAAACGTGAAGTGAGGCATCGTAATCTATAACTAGTGTCACAGGAATGGTTCAAAACATAGTCAGTAAGAAGAGTCAGTCTTCTTGTACATAAGTCGGCATTGTGCTTTTGGATGTAATTCCGATGCGCTATCTGTGTTTCATCGTCAATAAGAAGATCCAAGGGATACAGTAAACATGAAATGAAGCATCGGAATCTATAACTAGTGTCACAGGAATGGTTAAAATCATAGACAGTAGAAAGATTTAGTCTACATGTACTTCAGTCGGCATTGTGCCTTTTGTATTTAATTCCGATGCACTATCTGTGCTTCATCGTCAATAAGAAGATCCAAGGGATACAGTAAACGTGAAATGAAGCATCGGAATCTGCAACTAGTGTCACAGGAATGGTTCAAAACATAGTCAGTAAGAAGAGTCAGTCTTCTTGTACTTAAGTCGGCATTGTGCCTTTTGTATTTAATTCCGATGCAATTTCTGTGTTTCATCGTCAATAGGAAGGTCCAAGGGATACAGTAAACCTGAAGTGAAGCATCGGAATCTATAACTAGTGTCACAGGAATGGTTCAAACATAGACAGTAAGAAGAGTCAGTCATCTTGTACTTAAGTCGGCATTGTGCCTTTTGAATTTAATTCCGATGCAATTTCTGTGTTTCATCATCAAAAAGAAGGTCAGAGTGATACAGTTAACCTGAAGTGAATCATCGGAATCTATAACTAGTGTCACAGGAATGGTTAATACATGGACAGTAGGAAGAGTCAGTCTTCTTGTACTTAAGTCGGCATTGTGCCTTTAATATTTAATTCCGATGCAATTTCTGTGTTTCATCGTCAAAAAGGAGGTCCGAGGGATACAGTAAACCTAAAGTGTAGCATCGGAATCTATAACTAATGTCACAGGAATCGTTCAAAGCATAGACAGTAGGAAAAGTAAGTCTTCTTGTACTTAAGTCGGCATTGTGCCTTTTGTATTTAGTTTCGATGCAATTTCTGTGTTTCATCGTCAATAACAAGGTCCTAGGGATAGAGTAAAACAGAAGTGAAGCATCGGAATCTATAACTAGTGTCACAGGAATGGTTCAAAACATAGTCAGTAAGAAGAGTCAGTCTTCTTGTACATAAGTCGGCATTGTGCCTTTTGTATTTAACTCCGAAGCAATTTCTGTGTTTCATCGTCAATACGAAGGTCCAAGGGATACAGTAAATCTGAAGCGAAGCATCGGAATCTATAACTATTGTCACAGGAATGGTTCGAAACATAGTCACTAAGAAGAGTCAGTCTTCTAGTACTTAAGTTGGCATTCTGCCTTTTGTATTTAATTCCGAAGCAATTTCTGGGTTTCATCGTCAATAAGAAGGTCAGAGGGATACAGTAAACCTGAAGTGAAGCATCGGACTCTATAACTAGTGTCACAGGAATGGTTCAAACATAGACAGTAACAGGAGTCAGTCTTTTCGTACTTAAGTCGACATTGTGCCTTTTGTATTTAATTCCGATGCAATTCCTGTGTTTCATTGTCAATAAAAGGGTCCAAGGGATACAGTAAACCTGAAGTGAAGCATCGGAATCTATAACTAGTGTCACAGGAATGGTTCAAACATAGACAGTAAGAGGAGTCAGTCTTTTCCTACTTAAGTCGACATTGTGCCTTTTGTATTTAATTCCGATGCAATTTCTGTGTTTCATCGTCAAAAAGAATGTCAGAGGGATACAGTTAACCTGAAGTGAAGCATCGGAATCTATAACTAGTGTCACAGGAATGTTTCTAATCATAGACAGTATGAAGAGTCAGTCTTCTTGTACTTCAGTCGGCATTGTGTCTTTTCTATTTAATTCCGATGCAATTTCTGTGTTTCGTCGCCAATAACAAGATCCAAAGGATACAGTAATCCTGAAGTGAAGCATCGGAATCCGTAACTATTGTCACAGGAATCGTTTAAAGCATAGACAGTAGGAAGAGTCAGTAATCTTTTACTTAAGTTGGCATTGTGTCGTTTGTATTTAGTTCCGATGCAATTTCAGTGTTTCATCGTCAATACGAAGGTCCAAGGGATACAGTAAACCTGAAGTGAAGCATCGGAATCTATAACTAGTGTCACAGGAATGGTTCAAACATAGACAGTAAGAGGAGTCAGTCTTCTTGTACTTAAGACGGCATTGTGCCTTTTGTATTTAATTCCGATGCAATTTCTGTGTTTCATCGTCAAAAAGAAGGTCAGAGGGATACAGTAAACCTGAAGTGAAGCATCGGAATCTATAACTAGTGTCACAGGAATGATTCAAAACATAGAGAGTAGGAACAGTGACTCTTCTTGTACTTAAGTCGGCATTGTGCCTTTTCTATTTAATTCCGATGCAATTTCTGTGTTTCATCGTCAAAAAGAAGGTCAGAGGGATAGAGTAAACCTGAAGTGAATAATCGGAATCTATAACTAGTGTCACAGGAATGGTTCAAAACATACACAGTAGGAAGAGTCAGTCTTCTAGTACTTAAGTCGGCATTGTGCATTTGGATTTAATTCCGATGCGCTATCTGTGTTTCATCGTCAATAAGAAGATCCAAGGGATACAGTAAACATGAAATGAGGCATCGGAATCTATAACTAGTGTCACAGGAATGGTTAAAATCATAGACAGTAGAAAGATTTAGTCTACATGTACTTCAGTCGGCATTGTGCCTTTTGTATTTAATTCCGATGCACTATCTGTGCTTCATCGTCAATAAGAAGATCCAAGGGATACAGTAAACATGAAATGAAGCATCGGAATCTATAACTAGTGTCACAGGAATGGTTCAATACATAGTCAGTAAGAAGAGTCAGTCTTCTTGTACTTAAGTCGGCATTGTGCCTTTTGTATTTAATTCCGATGCAATTTCTGTGTTTCATCGTCAATAAGAGGGTCCAAGGGATACAGTAAACCTGAAGTGGAGCATCGGAATCTATAACTTGTGTCATAGGACTTGATCGAAACATAGAGAGTAAGAAGAGTCAGTCTTCTTGTACGTAAGTCGGCATTGTGCCTTTCTATTTTTTCCGATGCAATTTCTGTGTTTCATCGTCAATAAGAAGGTCCTAGGGTTACAGTAAACCTGAGGTGAAGCATCGGAATCTATAACTAGTGTCACAGGAATGGTTCAAAACATAGTCAGTAAGAAGAGTCAGTCTTCTTGTACTTAAGTTGGCATTGTGCCTTTTGAATTTAATTCCGATGCAATTTCTGTGTTTAATCGTCAATAAGAAGGTCAGAGGGATACAGTGAACCTGAAGTCAAGCATCGGAATCTATAACTAGTGTCACAGGAATTATTCAAAACAGTCAGTAAGAAGAGTCAGTATTCTTGTACTTAAGTCGGCATTGTGCATTTTGTATTTAATTCCGATGCAATTTCTGTGTTTCATCGTCAATAGGAAGGTCCAAGGGATACAGTAAACCTGAAGTGAAGCATCGGATTCTATAACTAGTGTCACAGGAATGGTTCAAAAATAGACAGTAAGAAGAGTCAGTCATCTTGTACTTAAGTCGGCATTGTGCCTTTTGAATTTAATTCCGATGCAATTTCTGTGTTTCATCATCAAAAAGAAGGTCAGAGTGATACAGTTAACCTGAAGTGAAGCATCGGAATCTATAACTAGTGTCACAAGAATGGTTAATACATGGACAGTAGGAAGAGTCAGTCTTCTTGTACTTAAGTCGGCATTGTGCCTTTGCTATTTAATTCCGATGCAATTTCTGTGTTTCATCGTCAAAAAGGAGGTCCGAGGTATACAGTAAACCTGAAGTGAAGCATCGGAATCTATAACTAGTGTCACAGGAATAGTTCAAAACATAGACAGTAAGAAGATTCAGTCTTCTTGTACATAAGTCGGCATTGTGCCTTTCTATTTAATTCCGATGCAATTTCTGTATTTCGTCGCCAATACGAAGGTCCAAAGGATACAGTAAACCTGAAGTGTAGCATCGGAATCTGTAACTAATGTCACAGGAATCGTTCAAAACATAGACAGTAGGAAAAGTAAGTCTTCTTGTACTTAAGTCGGCATTGTGCCTTTTGTATTTAGTTCCGATGCAATTTCTGTGTTTCATCGTCAATAACAAGGTCCTAGGGATAGAGTAAACCAGAAGTGAAGCATCGGAATCTATAACTAGTGTCACAGGAATGGTTAAAAAATAGTCAGTAAGAAGAGTCAGTCTTCTTGTACATAAGTCGGCATTGTGCCTTTTGTATTTAACTCCGAAGCAATTTCTGTGTTTCATCGTCAATACGAAGGTCCAAGGGATACAGTAAATCTGAAGCGAAGCATCGGAATCTATAACTATTGTCACAGGAATGGTTCGAAACATAGTCACTAAGAAGAGTCAGTCTTCTAGTACTTAAGTTGGCATTCTGCCTTTTGTATTTAATTCCCAAGCAATTTCTGGGTTTCATAGTCAATAAGAAGGTCAGAGGGATACAGTAAACCTGAAGTGAAGCATCGGAATCTACAACTATTGTCACAGGAATGGTTCTAAACATAGTCAGTAAGAAGAGTGAGCCTTCTTGTACTTAAGTCGGCATTGTGCCATTTGTATTTAATTCCGCCACAATTTCTGTGTTTCAACGTCAAAAAGAAGGTCAGAGATATACAGTAAACCTGAAGTGAAGCATCGGAACCTATAACTAGTGTCACAGGAATGGTTAAAACATAGACAGTAGGAAGAGTCAGTCTTCTAGTACTTAAGTGGGCATTGTGCCTTTTCTATTAAATTCCGATGCAATTTCTGTGTTTCATCGTCATTAAGAAGGTCGGAGGGATACAGAAAATTTGAAGCATCGGAATCTATAACTAGTATCACAGGAATGGTTCAAAACATAGACAGTAAGAAGTGTCAGCTTTCTTGTACTTAAGTCGGCATTGTGCCTTTTCCATTTAATTCCGATGCAATTTCTGTATTTCGTCGCCATTAAGAAGGTCCATAGGATACAGTAAACCTGAAGTGAAGCATCGGAATCTATAACTAATGTCACAGGAACCGTTCAAAACATAGACTGTTGGAAGAGTCAGTCTTCTTGTACTTAAGTCGGCATTGTGCCTTTTGTATTTAATTCCGATGCAATTTCTGTGTTTCATCGTCAATAAGAAGGTCCAAGGGATACAGTAAACCTGAAGTGGAGCATCGGAATCTATAACTTGTGTCATAGGACTTGATCGAAACATAGAGAGTAAGAAGAGTCAGTCTTCTTGTACGTAAGTCGGCATTGTGCCTTTTCTATTTTTTCCGATGCAATTTCTGTGTTTCATCGTCAATAAGAAGGTCCTAGGGTTACAGTAAACCTGAGGTGAAGCATCGGAATCTATAACTAGTGTCACAGGAATGGTTCAAAACATAGTCAGTAAGAAGAGTCAGTCTTCTTGTACTTAAGTTGGCATTGTGCCTTTTGAATTTAATTCCGATGCAATTTCTGTGTTTAATCGTCAATAAGAAGGTCAGAGGGATACAGTAAACCTGAAGTCAAGCATCGGAATCTATAACTAGTGTCACAGGAATGGTTCAAAACAGTCAGTAAGAAGAGTCAGTATTCTTGTACTTAAGTCGGCATTGTGCATTTTGTATTTAATTCCGATGCAATTTCTGTGTTTCATCGTCAATAGGAAGGTCCAAGGGATACAGTAAACCTGAAGTGAAGCATCGGAATCTATAACTAGTGTCACAGGAATGGTTCAAACATAGACAGTAAGAAGAGTCAGTCATCTTGTACTTAAGTCGCCATTGTGCCTTTTGAATTTAATTCCGATGCAATTTCTGTGTTTCATCATCAAAAAGAAGGTCAGAGTGATACAGTTAACCTGAAGTGAAGCATCGGAATCTATAACTAGTGTCACAAGAATTGTTAATACATGGACAGTAGGAAGAGTCAGTCTTCTTGTACTTAAGTCGGCATTGTGCCTTTGCTATTTAATTCCGATGCAATTTCTGTGTTTCATCGTCAAAAAGGAGGTCCGAGGGATACAGTAAACCTGAAGTGAAGCATCGGAATCTATAACTAGTGTCACAGGAATAGTTCAAAACATAGACAGTAAGAAGAGTCAGTCTTCTTGTACATAAGTCGGCATTGTGGCTTTCTATTTAATTCCGATGCAATTTCTGTGTTTCGTCGCCAATACGATGGTCCAAAGGATACAGTAAACCTGAAGTGTAGCATCGGAATCTATAACTAATGTCACAGGAATCGTTCAAAACATAGACAGTAGGAAAAGTAAGTCTTCTTGTACTTAAGTCGGCATTGTGAATTTTGTATTTAGTTCCGATGCAATTTCTGTGTTTCATCGTCAATAACAAAGTCCTAGGGATAGAGTAAACCAGAAGTGAAGCATCGGAATCTATAACTATTGTCACAGGAATGGTTCGAAACATAGTCACTAAGAAGAGTCAGTCTTCTAGTACTTAAGTTGGCATTCTGCCTTTTGTATTTAATTCCGAAGCAATTTCTGGGTTTCATCGTCAATAAGAAGGTCAGAGGGATACAGTAAACCTGAAGTGAAGCATCGGACTCTATAACTAGTGTCACAGGAATGGTTCAAACATAGACAGTAAGAGGAGTCAGTCTTTTCGTACTTAAGTCGACATTGTGCCTTTTGTATTTAATTCCGATGCAATTTCTGTGTTTTATTGTCAATAAAAGGGTCCAAGGGGTACAGTAAACCTGAAGTGAAGCATCGGAATCTATAACTAGTGTCACAGGAATGGTTCAAACATAGACAGTAAGAGGAGTCAGTCTTTTCCTACTTAAGTCGACATTGTGCCTTTTGTATTTAATTCCGATGCTATTTCTGTGTTTCATCGTCAATAAGAAGGCCCTAGGGATACAGTAAACCTGAAGTGAACCATCGGAATCTACAACTATTGTCACAGGAATGGTTCTAAACATAGTCAGTAAGAAGAGTGAGCCTTCTTGTACTTAAGTCGGCATTGTGCCTTTTGTATTTAATTCCGCCGCAATTTCTGTGTTTCATCGTAAAAAAGAAGGTCAGAGATATACAGTAAACCTGAAGTGAAGCATCGGAACCTATAACTAGTGTCACTGGAATGGTTAAAACATAGACAGTAGGAAGAGTCAGTCTTCTAGTACTTAAGTCGGCATTGTGCCTTTTCTATTAAATTCCGATGCAATTTCTGTGTTTCATCGTCATTAAGAAGGTCGGAGGGATACAGAAAATTTGAAGCATCGGAATCTATAACTAGTATCACAGGAATGGTTCAAAACATAGACAGTAAGAAGTGTCAGCTTTCTTGTACTTAAGTCGGCATTGTGCCTTTTCCATTTAATTCCGATGCAATTTCTGTATTTCGTCGCCATTAAGAAGGTCCAAAGGATACAGTAAACCTGAAGTGAAGCATCGGAATCTATAACTAATGTCACAGGAACCGTTCAAAACATAGACTGTTGGAAGAGTCAGTCTTCTTGTACTTAAGTCGGCATTGTGCCTTTTGTATTTAATTCCGATGCAATTTCTGTGTTTCATCGTCAATAAGAAGGTCCAAGGGATACAGTAAACCTGAAGTGGAGCATCGGAATCTATAACTTGTGTCACAGGAATTGATCGAAATTGAGAGTAAGAAGAGTCAGTCTTTTTGTACTTAGTCGGCATTGTGCCTTTTCTATTTAATTCCGATGCAATTTCTGTGTTTCGTCGTCAATAAGAAGGTCCTAGGGTTACAGTAAACATGAGGTGAGGCATCGGAATCTATAACTAGTGTCACGGGAATGGTTCAAAACATAGTCAGTAAGAAGAGTCAGTCTTCTTGTACTTAAGTTGGCATTGTGACTTTTGAATTTAATTCCGATGCAATTTCTGTGTTTAATCGTCAATAAGAAGGTCAGAGGGATACAATAAACCTGAAGTGAAGGATCGGAATCTATAACTAGTGTCACAGGAATGGTTCAAACATAGACAGTAAGAAGAGTCAGTCATCTTGTACTTAAGTCGGCATTGTGCCTTTTGAATTTAATTCCGATGCAATTTCTGTGTTTCATCGTCAAAAAGAAGATCAGACTGATACAGAAAACCTGAAGTGAAGCATCGGAATCTATAACTAGTGTCACAGGAATGGTCAATACATAGACAGTGGGAAGAGTCAGTCTTCTTGTACTTAAGTCGGCATTGTGCCTTTGCTATTTAATTCCGATGCAATTTCTGTGTTTCATCGTCAAAAAGATGGTCCGAGGGATACAGTAAACCTGAAGTGAAGCATCGGAATCTATAACCAGTGTCACAGGAATAGTTCAAAACATAGACAGTAAGAAGAGTCAGTCTTCTTGTACATAAGTCGGCATTGTGCCTTTCTATTTAATTCCGATGCAATTTCTGTATTTCGTCGCCAATACGAAGGTCCAAACGATACAGTAAACCTGAAGTGTAGCATCGGAATCTATAACTAGTGTCACAGGAATGGTTCAAACATAGACAGTAAGAAGAGTCAGTCATCTTATACTTAAGTCGGCATTGTGCCTTTTGTATTTAGTTCCGATGCAATTTCTGTGTTTCATCGTCAATAACAAGGTCCTAGGGATAGAGTAAACCTGAAGTGAAGCATCGGACTCTATAACTAGTGTCAGAGGAATGGTTCAAAAAATAGAGAGTAGGAACAGTCACTCTTCTTGTACTTAAGTCGGCATTGTGCCTTTTCTATTTAATTCCGATGCAATTTCTGTGTTTCATCGTCAAAAAGAAGGTCAGAGGGATACAGTAAACCTGAAGTGATGCATCGGAATCTATAACTAGTGTCACAGAAATGGTTCAAATCATAGACAGTATGAAGAGCCAGTCATCTTGTACTTCAGTCGGCATTGTGTCTTTTCTATTTAATTCCGACGCAATTTCTGTGTTTCGTCGCCAATAACAAGATCCAAAGGCTACAGTAATCCTGAAGTGTAGCATCGGAATCCATAACTAATGTCACAGGAATCGTTTAAAACATAGACAGTAGAAAAAGTCAGTAATCTTTTACTTAAGTCGGCATTGTGCCGTTTGTATTTAGTTCCGATGCAATTTCAGAGTTTCATCGTCAATACGAAGGTCCAAGGGATACAGTAAACCTGAAGTGAAGCAACGGAATCTGTTACTAGTGTCACAGGAATGGTTCAAACATAGACAGTAAGAGGAGTCAGTCTTCTTGTACTTAAGACGACATTGTGCCTTTTGTATTTAATTCCGATGCAATTTCTGTGTTTCATCGTCAAAAAGAAGGTCAGAGGGATACAGTAAACCAGAAGTGAAGCATCGGAATCTATAACTGGTGTCACAGGAATGGTTCAAAGCATAGAGAGTAGGAACAGTCACTCTTCTTGTACTTAAGTCGGCATTGTGCCTTTTCTATTTAATTCCGATGCAATTTCTGTGTTTCATCGTCATAAAGTAGGTCAGAGGGATACAGTAAACCTGAAGTGATGCATCGGAATCCATAACTAGTGTCACAGGAATGGTTCAAATCATAGACAGTAGGAAGAGTCAGTCTTCTTGTACTTCAGTCGGCTTTGAGCCTTATCTATTTATTTCCGATGCAATTAGTGCGTTTCGTCGTCAATAAGAAGGTCAGAGGGATACAGTAAACCTGAAGTGAAGCATCGGAATCTCTAACAAGTGTCACAGGAATGGTTCCAACATAGACAGTAAGAGGAGTCAGTCTTCTTGTACTTAAGTCGCCATTGTGCCTTTTGTATTTACTTCCGATGCAATTTCTGTGTTTCATCGTCAATAAGAAGGCCCTAGGGATACAGTAAACCTGAAGTGAAGCATCGGAATCTACAACTATCGTCACAGGAATGGTTCTAAACATAGTCAGCAAGAAGAGTGAGCCTTCTTGTACTTTAGTCGGCATTGTGCCTTTTGTATTTAATTTCGCCGCAATTTCTGTGTTTCATCGTCAAAAAGAAGGTCAGAGATATACAGTAAACCTGAAGTGAAGCTTCGGAATCTATAACTAGTGTCACAGGAATGGTTCAAAGCATAGAGAGTAGGAACAGTCACTCTTCTTGTACTTAAGTCGGCATTGTGCCTTTTCTATTAAATTCCGATGCAATTTCTGTGTTTCATCGTCATTAAGAAGGTCGGAGGGATGCAGAAAATTTGAAGCATCGGAATCTATAACTAGGATCACAGGAATGGTTCAAAACATAGACAGTAAGAAGTGTCAGTATTCTTGTACTTAAGTCGGCATTGTGCCTTTTCCATTTAATTCCGATGCAATTTCTGTATTTCGTCGCCAATAAGAAGGTCCAAAGGATACAGTAAACCTGAAGTGAAGCATCGGAATCTATAACTAATGTCACAGGAACCGTTCAAAACATAGACTGTTGGAAGAGTCAGTCTTCTTGTACTTAAGTCGGCATTGTGCCTTTTGTATTTAATTCCGATGCAATTTCTGTGTTTCATCGTCAATAAGAAGGTCCAAGGGATACAGTAAACCTGAAGTGGAGCATCGGAATCTATAACTTGTGTCACAGGAATTGATCGAAACATAGAGAGTAAGAAGAGTCAGTCTTCTTGTACTTAAGTCGGCATTGTGCCTTTTCTATTTAATTCCGATGCAATTTCTGTGTATCGTCGTCAATAAGAAGGTCCTAGGGTTACAGTAAACCTGAGGTGAGGCATCGGAATCTATAACTAGTGTCACAGGAATGGTTCAAAACATAGTCAGTAAGAAGAGTCAGTCTTCTTGTACTTAAGTTGGCATTGTGCCTTTTGAATTTAACTCCGAAGCAATTTCTGTGTTTCATCGTCAATACGAAGGTCCAAGGGATACAGTAAACCTGAAGCGAAGCATCGGAATCTACAACTAGTGTCACAGGAATGGTTCAAACATAGTCAGTAAGAAAAGTCAGTCTCCTTGTACATAAGTTGGCATTGTGCCTTGGTATTTAATCCCGATGCAATTTCTGTGTTTCATCGTCAAAAAGAAGGTTCGAGGGATACAGTAAACCTGAAGTGAAGCATCGGAATCTATAACTAGTGTCACAGGAATAGTTCAAAACATAGACAGTAAGAAGAGTCAGTCTTCTTGTACATAAGTCGGCATTGTGCCTTTCTATTTAATTCTTATGCAATTTCTGTATTTAGTCGCCAATAAGAAGGTCCAAAGGATACAGTAAACCTGAAGTGAAGCATCGGAATCTATAACTAATGTCACAGGAACCGTTCAAAACATAGACAGTAGGAAAAGTCAGTCTTCTTGTACTTAAGTCAGCATTGTGCCTTTTGTATTTAGTTCCGATGCAATTTCTGTGTTTCATCGTCAATAACAAGGTCCTAGGGATAGAGTAAACCTGAAGTGAAGCATCGGAATCTATGACTAGTGTCACAGGAATGGTTCAAAGCATAGTCAGTAAGAAGAGTCAGTCTTCTTGTACTAAAGTCGGCATTGTGCGTTTTGTATTTAACTCCGAAGCAATTTCTGTGTTTCATCGTCAATACGAAGGTCCAAGGGATACAGTAAACCTGAAGCAAAGCATCGGAATCTATAACTAGTGTCACAGGAATGGTTCAAAACATAGTCACTAAGGAGAGTCAGTCTTTTTGTACTTAAGTTGGCATTCTGCCTTTCGTATTTCATTCCGATGCAATTTCTGTGTTTCATCGTCGATAAGAAGGTCAGAGGGATACAGTAAACCTGAAGTGAAGCATCGGAATCTATAACTAGTGTCACAGGAATGGTTCAAAACAGTCAGTAAGAAAAGTCAGTCTTCTTGTACTTAAGTTGGCATGGTGCATTTTGTATTTAATTCCGATGCAATTTCTGTGTTTCATCGTCAATAAGAAGGTCCAAGGGATACAGTAAACCTGAAGTGAAGCATCTGAATCTATAACTAGTGTCACAGGAATGGTTCACACATAGACAGTAAGAGGAGTCAGTCTTCTTGTACTTAAATCGACATTGTGTCTTTTGTATTTAATTCCGATGCAATTTCTGTGTTTCAACGTCAAAAAGAAGGTCAGAGTGATACAGTAAACCTGAAGTGAAGCATCGGAATCTATAACTAGTGTCACAGGAATGGTTCAAAACATAGAGAGTAGGAACAGTCACTCTTCTTGTACTTAAGTCGGCATTGTGCCCTTTCTATTTAATTCCGATGCAATTTCTGTGTTTCATCGTCAAAAAGAAGGTCAGAAGGACACAGTAAACCTGAAGTGAAGCATCGGAATCTATAACTAGTGTCACAGGAATGGTTCAAATAATAGACAGTAGGAAGAGTCAGTCTTCTTGTAGTTCAGACGGCATTGTGCCTTTTCTATTTAATTCCGATGCAATTAGTGCGTTTTTATCGTCAATAAGAAGGTCAGAGGGATACGGTGAACATGAGGTGATGCATCGGAATCTATAACTAGTGTCACAGGAATGGTTCAAAACATAGACAGTTGGAAGAGTCAGTCTTCTTTTACTTAAGGGGAGTTGGAATGCCGGAAAATGGAAAAAATTCACATTTTCAGTTTTTAACCTTATAACTTAATTTGAAATTTTCTGCTTAAAATGGTGCAAAATTTGTTAAGAAATTCCAATTGGAAGTATTTTTATTTAATTTTTCAAAATTACATGTGCGCCCAGCAAAGTTACCCATCTTGTGATTTGTACACATTTAAATCTTCGCATTTCCGAAAACATTACATATAGAAGGCTGTGGATTTCACTCTTCAGTTGTAGAATCTTTGATCCTTCCATAGGTACCATTGTTTTTACGACTAGCTGTGTTTATTGTTCAGTTTTTGATCTGTGAGTGTTTGTTTTGAGCCTCGAGTTTAGTTTGTCGCTCATTTGGAGTTTGTTATCTGTCTTGTTTTGACTTTCAGTGGTGAGTGCGTAGTTTCTACGATGCCTAGGAGTGCATCATTATTTAAAAAGCGAAAGTTTCGCGGTAATAGATTTACAAATAACGTTTGTTCAAGTGATTCTGCTTCAGCACCTGTTGATGCTGGTGAAAGTTCTGACGTTTGTACAGCTGAGATGTGTGAAGGAGACACGCCCACCAGTGCATCAAAAAAGAAGTTATCAAACTGTGCAAGTGAAATTACAGATGAAGCTTCTAATGAACAATATGTTTTAGTCGACTTTCCTGTTTTTACTGAGTTTATGAAGAAATGTTTGTGTTGTAATCTTTGTGGAGGTTCTTTTGATATGAACATAACAAAATCTATAGGACTTTCCTGCAAAATTGCTATAGTTTGTGCCAGTTGTGAAAATGAGACCTGTTTTTGGAGCTCTAAAACATGCAGTAGCAATTTGTTTGAGAGTAATATCAGGCTAATGTATGCAATGAGAGCAATTGGTAAAGGACATACTGCTGCTCAAACATTTTGTGCCATAATGAATCTTCCACCTCCACCTGCTAAAATTGACAATTACACTGAAGTGATAGGAGATGCTGTTCAGTCTGTAGCAGATTTATCAATGAAAGCTGCTGCCAGTGAAGCAAAATATATAAATGAAGGAAACCCAGATATCCCTGTTGCTTTTGATGGAACCTGGCAGAAAAGGGGTCACACATCCAAAAATGCTGTTGCTACTGTTACTAGTGTGGACAGCGGTAAAGTTTTGGACTATGAAGTGCTCACTAAACATTGTTACCATTGTGCATCTGGTAAGATAGAAGCAGCTCACATATGTAGCAAGAATTATGAAGGTACGAGTGGAGGCATGGAGGCTGCCGCTGCTGTGAAAATGTTTAGCAGATCAGAAAAAGAACGGGGAGTATTTTACACAAAATTCCTTGGAGATGGGGACTCCAAGGCATACAAAAGTGTTACAGAATCCATGCCATATGTCAATAAGACAATAACTAAACTAGAATGTGTCGGTCATGTTCAGAAACGAATGGGCACTCGTCTAAGGAAACTGAAACAGAATCTGAAGGACAAAATTTTGTCAGATGGTAAAACCATTAGAGGTCGCCTGTCAGATAAAATTATAAATGAATTACAACAATACTATGGTATGGCAATAAGAAATAATGCAAATAATTTGCAGGAAATGAGACAAGCTGTATGGGCCACATATTTACATCGATCATCAACTGATGATAATCCTCAACATTTTGCTTGTCCAGATGGTCCTCAGTCATGGTGCAATTATAGAAAATCTCAAGCTACTGGGGATCCTTATCACCATAAAAATTATATTCCATTGGCTGTTATGGAAGTAATTAAACCAATATATAGAGACTTGGGGCATCCTGATCTTCTGCGAAAATGTCTTCATGGTTGTACCCAGAATCAAAACGAGTCGTTCAACAACCTCATTTGGACTCGTGTACCTAAGAATGTATTTGTTGGGATAAAAACATTGAAATGGGGAGTCAGTGATGCTGTTATTTCATTCAATGATGGTCATATGGGTAGGCTAAAGGTCATGGCAAGGCTCGGCATTGCTCCTGGTATCAACACCATCAGAGGTCTTCAGCTTCTGGACAGCGTGCGAGTAAGGAAGGCTCAGTATGCAGCTGAATTTAATACAAAAAAAGCAAGGGCAGCAAGGAGAAGAAAGCTTCTAGGTGAAGAAGAAGAACTAGAAGATGACCCTGATTACTCTGCTGGACACTTTTGATAATAGAATAAAAGGTATTTGTGAATTTTCATAATAAATTACTTTAATCGCATTTTCTGGCATTTGACATTTTTAGTGTTACATGTACCTTTATCTCATAAACCACTCAACCAACAACATTCAAATTTTCAGAAATGCTGCAAAACAGTTCAAAGAGGCCACTGAACTAGAATCATGACAAGAACTGGCTTATTCTCTGAACTAGGGAAGTTTATGTTATACTTTTTCCAATAAAAAATGGCTTAATGGTAAAAAATTCATAAATACTATACCAACAAAAAGAAAACATTGGTTCTAGTTCAGTGGGCTCACAATATATGCTGAAAACCTCTGCCAGAATTTCAAAGTTCTGAAGATAATAGTTCCAAAGAAAAAGGTACACAAAGTTAGCAAATTTAACATTGGCGAGATAGGGCATTCCAACTCCCCTTAAGTCGGCATTGTGCCTTTTCTATTTAATTCCGATGCAATTTCTGTGTTTCGTCGCCAATAACAGGATCCAAAGGATACAGTAATCCTAAAGTGAAGCATCGGAATACATAACTAATGTCACAGGAATCGTTCAAAACATAGACAGTAGGAAGAGTCAGTATTCTTTTACTTAAGTCGCCATTGTGCCTTTTGTATATAGTTCCGATGCAATTTCTGTGTTTCATCGTCAATAAGAAGGCCCTAGGGATACAGTAAACCTGAAGTGAAGCATCGGAATCTACAACTATTGTCACTGGAATGGTTCTAAACATAGTCAGTAAGAAGAGTGAGCCTTCTTGTACTTAAGTCGGCATTGTGCCTTTTGTATTTAATTCCGACGCAATTTCTGTATTTCATCGTCAAAAAGAATGTAAGAGATATACAGTAAACCTGAAGTGAAGCATCGGAATCTATAACTAGTGTCACAGGAATGGTTAAAACATAGACAGTAGGAAGAGTCAGTCTTCTTGTACTGAAGTCGGCATAGTGCCTTTTCTTTTAAATTCCGATGCAATTTCTGTGTTTCATCGTCATTAAGAAGGTCGGAGGGATACAGTAAACTTGAAGTCAAGTATCGGAATCTATAACTAGTGTCACAGGAATTTTTCAAAACATAGACAGAGAGAAGTGTCAGTCTTCTTGTACTTAAGTCGCCATGGTGCCTTTTCCATTTAATTCCGATGATATTTCTGTATTTCGTCGCCAATAAAGAAGGTCCAAAGGAAACAGTAAACCTGAAGTGAAGCATCCGAATGTATAACTAATGTCACAGGAACCGTTCAAAACATAGACTGTTGGAAGAGTCAGTCTTCTTGTACTTAAGTCGGCATTGTGCCTTCTGTTTTTAATTCCGATGCAATTTCTGTGTTTCATCGTCAATAAGAAGGTCAGAGGGATACAGTAAACCTGAAGTGAAGCATCGGAATCTATAACTAGTGACACAGGAATGGTTCAAATCAGTCAGTAAGAAGAGTCAGTCTTCTTGTACTTAAGTCGGCATTGAGCATTTTGTTTTTAATTCCGATGCAATTTCTGTGATTCATCGTCAAAAAGAAGTTCAGAGGGATACAGTAAACCTGAAGTGAAGCATCGGAACCTACAACTAGTGTCACAGGAATGGTTCAAAACATAGACAGTAAGGAGGGTCAGTCTTCTTGTACTTAAGTCGGCATTGTGCCTTTTGTATTTAATTCCGATGCAATTTCTGTGTTTCATCGTCAATAAGATGGTCCAAGGGATAGAGTAGACCTGAAGTGAAGCATCGGAATCTATAACTAGTGTCACAGGAATGGTTCAAACATAGTCAGAAAGAAGAGTCAATCTTCTTGTACTTAAGTCGGCATTGTGCCTTTTGTATTTAGTTCCGATGCAATTTCTGTCTTTCATCGTCAATAAGAAGGTCCTAGGAATAGAGTAAACCTGAAGTGAAGCATCGGAATCTATAACTAGTGTCACAGGAATGGTTCAAAACATAGTCAGAAAGAAGAGTCAGTCTTCTTGTACTTAAGTCGGCATTGTGCCTTTTGTATTTAACTCCGAAGCAATTTCTGTGTTTCATCGTCAATACGAAGGTCCAAGGGATACAGTAAACCTGAAGTGAAGCATCGGAATCTATAACAAGTGTCACAGGGATGGTTCAAAACGTAGACAGTAGGAACAGTCAGTCTTCTTGTACATAAGTCGGCATTGTGCCATTTTTATTTACTTCCGATGCAATTCCTGTGTTTCGTCGCCAATAAGAAGGTCCAAGGGATACAGTAAACCTGAAGTGAAGCATCGGAATCTATATCTAGTGTCACAGGAATGGTTCAAAACATAGACAGTAAGAAGAGTCAGTCTTTTTGTGCATAAGTCGGCATTGTGCCATTTTCATTTTAATTCCGATGCAATTAGTGTGCTTCATCGTATATAAGAAGGTCAGAGGGATACAGTAAACCTGAAGTGAAGCATTGGAATCTCTAACTAGTGTCACAGGAATGGTTCAAAAGATAGACACTAAGAAGAGTCAGTCTGCTTGTACTTAAGACGGCATTGTGCCTTTTGTATTTAATTCCGATGCAATTTCTGTGTTTAGTCGCCAATAAGAAGGTCCAAAGGATACAGCAAACCTGTTGTGAAGCATCGGAATCCACAACAAATGTCACAGGAAGTGTTCAAAACATAGCCAGTAACAAGAGTCAGCCTCCTTGTACTTAAGACGGCATTGTGCCTTTTGTATTGAATTCCGATGCAATTTCTGTGTTTCATCGTCAATAAGAAGGTCCATGGGATCCAGTAAACCTGAAGCGGAGCATCGGAATCTATAACTAGTATCACGCGAATGGTTCAAAACATAGACAGTAAGAAGAGTCAGTCTTCCTGTACTTAAGTCGGCATTGTCCCCTTTTCAATTTAATTCCGATGCAATTACTGTGTTTCATCGTCAATAAGAAGGTCAGAGGGATACAGCAAACCTGAAGTGAAGCATCGGAATCTCTAACTAGCGTCACAGGAATGGTTCAAAACATAGACACTAAGAAGAGTCAGTCTTCTTGTACTTAAGACGCAATGTGCCTTTTGTATTTAATTCCGATGAAACATCTGTGTTTCATCGCTAATAAGAAGGTCAGAGGGATACTGTAAACCTGAAGTGAAGCATCGGAATCTACAAATAGTCACACAGGAATGGTTCAAATCAAAGTCAGTAAGAAGAGTCAGTCTTCTTGTACTTAAGTCGGCATTGTGCCATTTCTATTTAATTCCGATGCTATTACCGTGTTTCATCGTCAATAAGAAGGTCCAAGGGATACAGTAAACCTGAAGTGAAGCATCGGAATCTATAACTAGTGTCACAGGAATGGATCAAGATACAGTCAGTAAGAAGAGTCAGTCTTCTTGTACTTAAGTCGGCATTGTGCCTTGTGTATTTAATTCCGATGCAATGTCTGTGTTTCATCGTCAATAAGAATGTCCAAGGGATACAGTAAACCTGAAGTGAAGCATCGGAATCTATAACTAGTGTCACAGGAATGGATCAAGATATAGTCAGTAAGAAGAGTCAGTCCTCTTGTACATAAGTCGGCATTGTGCAGTTTGTATTTAATTCCGATGCAATTTCTGTGTTTCATCGTCAATAAGAAGGTCCAAGGGATACAGTAAACCTGAAGTGAAGCATCGGAATGTGTAACTAGCGTCACAGGAATGGTTCAAACATAGACACTAAGAAGAGTGTGACTGCTTGTACTTAAGACGGCATTGTGCCTTTTCTATTTAATTCCGATGCAATTTCTGTGTTTCATCGTCATTAAGAAGGTCAGAGGGATACAGTGTACCTGAGGTGTAGCATCGGAATCTGTAACTAGTGTCACAGGAGTAGTTCAAAACATAGGCAGTAGGAAGAGTCAGTCTTCTTGTACTTATGTCGGCATTGTGCCATTTGTATTTAGTTCCGATGCAATTTCTGTGTTTCATCGTCAATAAGAAGGTTCTGGGGTTACAGTAAAGCTGAAGTGAAGCATCGGAATCTACAACTAGTGTCATAGGAATGGTTCAAAAGTATAGTCAGTAAGAAGAGTCAGTCTTCTTGTACATAAGTCGGCATTTTGCTTTTTGTATTTAATTCTCATGCAATTTCTGTGTTTCATCGTCAATAGGAAGGTCCAAGGGATACAGTAAACCTGATGTGAAGCATCGGAATCTATAACTAGTGTCACAGGATTGGATCAAGATATAGTCAGTAAGAAGAATCAGTCTTCTTGTACTTAAGTCCGCATTGTGCCTTTTCTATTTAATTCCGATGCAATTTCTGTGTTTCATCGTCAAAGAGAAGGTCAGAATTTACAGTAAACCTGAAGTTAAGCATCGGAATCTATAACTAGTGTCACAGGAATGGCTAAAGCATAGACAGTAGGAAGAGTCAGTTTTCTTGTACTTAAGTCGGCATTGTGTTTTTTGTATTTAATTTCGATGCAGTTTCTGTGTCTCATCGTCAATAAGAAAGTCCAAGGGATACAGTAAACCTGAAATGTAGCATCGGAATCTGTAACTAGTGTCACACCAATGGTTCAAAACATAGACAGTAGCAAGATTCAGTCTACATGTACTTAAATCGGCATTGTGCCTTTTGTATTTATTTCCGATGCAGTTTCTGTGTCTCATCGTCAATACGAAGGTCAGAGGGATACTGTAAACCTAAAGTGAAGCATCGGAATCTCTAACTAGTGTCACAGGAATGGTTCAACACATAGTCCGTAAGAAGAGTCAGTCTTCTTGTACTTAAGTCGGCATTGTGCCTTTTGTATTTAATTCCGATGCAATTACTGTGTTTCGTCGTCAATAAGATGGTCCAAGGGATACAGTAAACCTGAAGTGAAGCATCGGAATATGTAACTAGCGTCACAGGAATGGTACAAAACAAAGACACTAAGAAGAGTCAGACTGCTTGTACTTAAGACGGCAATGTTCCTTTTCTATTTAATGCCGATGCAATTTCTGTGTTTCATCGTCAATAAGAAGGTCCCAAGGATACAGTGAACCTGAGGTGAACCATCGGAATCTATAACTAGTGTCTCAGGAATGGTTCAAAATATAGACAGTAAGAAGAATCAGTCTTCCTGTACGTAAGTCGGCATTGTGCCATTTTCATTTTAATTCCGATGCAATTAGTGTGTTTCATCGTATATAAGAAGGTCAGAGGAATACAGTAAACCTGAAGTGAAGCGTCGGAATCTGTAACTAGCGTCACAGGAATGGTTCAAAAGATAGACACTAAGAAGAGTCAGTCTGCTTGTACTTAAGACGGCATTGTGGCTTTTCTATTTAATTCCGATGCAATTTCTGTGTTTCATCTTCTATAAGAAGATCAGAGGGAAACAGAGAAACTGAGGTGAAGCATCGGAATCTATAACTAGTGTCACAGAAATGGTTCAAATCATAGACAGTAGGAAGAGTCAGTCTTCATTTACTTATGTCGGCATTGTGCCTTTTCTATTTAGTTCCGATGCAATTTCTGTGTTTCATCGTCAATAAGAAGGTCCTAGGGATACAGTAAACCTGAAGTGAAGCATCGGAATCTATAACTAGTGTCACAGGAATGCTTCAGAACATAGTCAGTAACAAGAGTCAGTCTACTTGTACTTAAGTCGGCATTGTGCCTTTTGTAATTAATTCCCATGCAATTTCTGTCTCTCATCGTCAATAAGAGGGTCGAAGGGATACAGTAAACCTGAAGTGAAGCATCGGAATGTGTAACTAGCGTCACAGGAATGGTACAAACATAGACACTAAGAAGAGTCAGACTGCTTGTACTTAAGACAGCATTGTGCCTTATCTATTTAATTCCGATGCAATTTCTGTGTTTCATCGTCAATAAGAAGGTCAGAGGTGATACAGTGAACCAGAGGTGAAACATCGGAATCTATAACTAGTCACACAGGAATGGTTCAAATCATAGTCAGTAAGAAGAGTCAGTGTTCTTGTACTTAAGTCGGAATTGTGCCTTTTGTATTTAATTCCGATGCAATTTCTGTGTTTCATCGTCAATAAGAAGGTCAGAGGGATACAGTGTACCTGAGGTGTAGCATCGGAATCCGTAACTAGTGTCACAGGAGTAGTTCAAAACATAGGCAGTAGGAAGAGTCAGTCTTCTTGTACTTAAGTCGGCATTGTGCCTTTTGTATTTAATTCCGATGCAATTTTTGTGTTTCATCGCCAATAAGAAGGTCCAAAGGATACATCAAACCTGAAGTGAAGCATCGGAATCCATAACTAATGTCACAGGAATCGTTCAAAACATGGACGGTAGGAAGAGTCAGTCTTCTTGTACTTATGTCGGCATTGTGCCTTTTGTATTTAGTTCCGATGCAATTTCTGTGTTTCATCGTCAATAAGAATGTCCTAGGGTTACAGTAAAGCTGAAGTGAAGCATCGGAATCTACAACTAGTGTCATAGGAATGGTTCAAAATTATAGTCAGTAAGAAGAGTCAGTCTACTTGTACTTAAGTCGGCATTGTGCCTTTTGTATTTAATTCTGATGCAATTTCTGTGTTTCATCGTCAATAAGAAGGTCCAAGGGATACAGTAAACCTGATGTGAAGCATCGGAATCTATAACTAGTGTCACAGGATTGGATCAAGATATAGTCAGTAAGAAGAATCCGTCTTCTTGTACTTAAGTCCGCATTGTGCCTTTTCTATTTAATTCCGATGCAATTTCTGCGTTTCATCATCAAAGAGAAGGTCAGCATTTACAGTAAACCTGAAGTTAAGCATCGGAATCTATAACTAGTGTCACAGGAATGGTTCAAAGCATAGACAGTAGGAAGAGTCAGTTTTCTTGTACTTAAGTCGGCATTGTGCTTTTTGTATTTAATTTCGATGCAGTTTCTGTGTCTCATCGTCAATAAGAATGTCCAAGGGATACAGTAAACCTGAAATGAAGCATCGGAATCTGTAACTAGTGTCACACTAATGGTTCAAAACATAGACAGTAGCAAGATTCAGTCTACATGTACTTAAGTCGGCATTGTGCCTTTTGTATTTATTTCCGATGCAGTTTCTGTGTCTCATCGTCAATACGAAGGTCAGAGGGATACAGTAAACCTGAAGTGAAGCATCGGAATCTCTAACTAGTGTCACAGGAATGGTTCAAAACAGTCAGTAAGAAAAGTCTGTCTTCTTGTACTTAAGTTGGCATGGTGCATTTTGTATTTAATTCCGATGCAATTTCTGAGTTTCATCGTCAATAAGAAGGTCCAAGGGATACAGTAAACCTGAAGTGAAGCATCTGAATCTATAACTAGTGTCACAGGAATGGTTCACACATAGACAGTAAGAGGAGTCAGTCTTCTTGTACTTAAATCGACATTGTGTCTTTTGTATTTAATTCCGATGCAATTTCTGTGTTTCAACGTCAAAAAGAAGGTCAGAGTGATACAGTAAACCTGAAGTGAAGCATCGGAATCTATAACTAGTGTCACAGGAATGGTTCAAAACATAGAGAGTAGGAACAGTCACTCTTCTTGTACTTAAGTCGGCATTGTGCCCTTTCTATTTAATTCCGATGCAATTTCTGTGTTTCATCGTCAAAAAGAAGGTCAGAAGGACACAGTAAACCTGAAGTGAAGCATCGGAATCTATAACTAGTGTCACAGGAATGGTTCAAATAATAGACAGTAGGAAGAGTCAGTCTTCTTGTAGTTCAGACGGCATTGTGCCTTTTCTATTTAATTCCGATGCAATTAGTGCGTTTTTATCGTCAATAAGAAGGTCAGAGGGATACGGTGAACATGAGGTGATGCATCGGAATCTATAACTAGTGTCACAGGAATGGTTCAAAACATAGACAGTTGGAAGAGTCAGTCTTCTTTTACTTAAGTCGGCATTGTGCCTTTTCTATTTAATTCCGATGCAATTTCTGTGTTTCGTCGCCAATAACAGGATCCAAAGGATACAGTAATCCTAAAGTGAAGCATCGGAATACATAACTAATGTCACAGGAATCGTTCAAAACATAGACAGTAGGAAGAGTCAGTATTCTTTTACTTAAGTCGCCATTGTGCCTTTTGTATATAGTTCCGATGCAATTTCTGTGTTTCATCGTCAATAAGAAGGCCCTAGGGATACAGTAAACCTGAAGTGAAGCATCGGAATCTATAACTAGTGTCACAGGAATGGTTAAAACATAGACAGTAGGAAGAGTCAGTCTTCTTGTACTGAAGTCGGCATAGTGCCTTTTCTTTTAAATTCCGATGCAATTTCTGTGTTTCATCGTCATTAAGAAGGTCGGAGGGATACAGTAAACTTGAAGTCAAGTATCGGAATCTATAACTAGTGTCACAGGAATTTTTCAAAACATAGACAGAGAGAAGTGTCAGTCTTCTTGTACTTAAGTCGCCATGGTGCCTTTTCCATTTAATTCCGATGATATTTCTGTATTTCGTCGCCAATAAAGAAGGTCCAAAGGAAACAGTAAACCTGAAGTGAAGCATCCGAATGTATAACTAATGTCACAGGAACCGTTCAAAACATAGACTGTTGGAAGAGTCAGTCTTCTTGTACTTAAGTCGGCATTGTGCCTTCTGTTTTTAATTCCGATGCAATTTCTGTGTTTCATCGTCAATAAGAAGGTCAGAGGGATACAGTAAACCTGAAGTGAAGCATCGGAATCTATAACTAGTGACACAGGAATGGTTCAAATCAGTCAGTAAGAAGAGTCAGTCTTCTTGTACTTAAGTCGGCATTGAGCATTTTGTTTTTAATTCCGATGCAATTTCTGTGATTCATCGTCAAAAAGAAGTTCAGAGGGATACAGTAAACCTGAAGTGAAGCATCGGAACCTACAACTAGTGTCACAGGAATGGTTCAAAACATAGACAGTAAGGAGGGTCAGTCTTCTTGTACTTAAGTCGGCATTGTGCCTTTTGTATTTAATTCCGATGCAATTTCTGTGTTTCATCGTCAATAAGATGGTCCAAGGGATAGAGTAGACCTGAAGTGAAGCATCGGAATCTATAACTAGTGTCACAGGAATGGTTCAAACATAGTCAGAAAGAAGAGTCAATCTTCTTGTACTTAAGTCGGCATTGTGCCTTTTGTATTTAGTTCCGATGCAATTTCTGTCTTTCATCGTCAATAAGAAGGTCCTAGGAATAGAGTAAACCTGAAGTGAAGCATCGGAATCTATAACTAGTGTCACAGGAATGGTTCAAAACATAGTCAGAAAGAAGAGTCAGTCTTCTTGTACTTAAGTCGGCATTGTGCCTTTTGTATTTAACTCCGAAGCAATTTCTGTGTTTCATCGTCAATACGAAGGTCCAAGGGATACAGTAAACCTGAAGTGAAGCATCGGAATCTATAACAAGTGTCACAGGGATGGTTCAAAACGTAGACAGTAGGAACAGTCAGTCTTCTTGTACATAAGTCGGCATTGTGCCATTTTTATTTACTTCCGATGCAATTCCTGTGTTTCGTCGCCAATAAGAAGGTCCAAGGGATACAGTAAACCTGAAGTGAAGCATCGGAATCTATATCTAGTGTCACAGGAATGGTTCAAAACATAGACAGTAAGAAGAGTCAGTCTTTTTGTGCATAAGTCGGCATTGTGCCATTTTCATTTTAATTCCGATGCAATTAGTGTGCTTCATCGTATATAAGAAGGTCAGAGGGATACAGTAAACCTGAAGTGAAGCATTGGAATCTCTAACTAGTGTCACAGGAATGGTTCAAAAGATAGACACTAAGAAGAGTCAGTCTGCTTGTACTTAAGACGGCATTGTGCCTTTTGTATTTAATTCCGATGCAATTTCTGTGTTTAGTCGCCAATATGAAGGTCCAAAGGATACAGCAAACCTGTTGTGAAGCATCGGAATCCACAACAAATGTCACAGGAAGTGTTCAAAACATAGCCAGTAACAAGAGTCAGCCTCCTTGTACTTAAGACGGCATTGTGCCTTTTGTATTGAATTCCGATGCAATTTCTGTGTTTCATCGTCAATAAGAAGGTCCATGGGATCCAGTAAACCTGAAGCGGAGCATCGGAATCTATAACTAGTATCACGCGAATGGTTCAAAACATAGACAGTAAGAAGAGTCAGTCTTCCTGTACTTAAGTCGGCATTGTCCCCTTTTCAATTTAATTCCGATGCAATTACTGTGTTTCATCGTCAATAAGAAGGTCAGAGGGATACAGCAAACCTGAAGTGAAGCATCGGAATCTCTAACTAGCGTCACAGGAATGGTTCAAAACATAGACACTAAGAAGAGTCAGTCTTCTTGTACTTAAGACGCAATGTGCCTTTTCTATTTAATTCCGATGCAATTTCTGTGTTTCATCGTCAATAAGAGGGTCAGAGGGATATAGTGAACCTGAGGTGAAGCATCGGAATCTAATACTAGTCACACAGGAATGGTTCAAATCATAGTCAGTAAGAAGTGTTAGTGTTCTTGTACTTAAGTCGGAATTGTGCCTTTTGTATTTAATTCCGATGCAATTTCTGTGTTTCATCGTCAATACGAAGATCCGAGGGATACAGTAAACCAGAAGTGAAGCATCTGAATCTATAACTTGTGTCACAGGAATGGTTCAAAACATAGTCAGTAAGAAGAGTCAGTCCTCTTGTACTTAAGTCGGCATTGTGCCTTTTGTATTTAATTCCGATGAAACATCTGTGTTTCATCGCTAATAAGAAGGTCAGAGGGATACTGTAAACCTGAAGTGAAGCATCGGAATCTACAAATAGTCACACAGGAATGGTTCAAATCAAAGTCAGTAAGAAGAGTCAGTCTTCTTGTACTTAAGTCGGCATTGTGCCATTTCTATTTAATTCCGATGCTATTACCGTGTTTCATCGTCAATAAGAAGGTCCAAGGGATACAGTAAACCTGAAGTGAAGCATCGGAATCTATAACTAGTGTCACAGGAATGGATCAAGATACAGTCAGTAAGAAGAGTCAGTCTTCTTGTACTTAAGTCGGCATTGTGCCTTGTGTATTTAATTCCGATGCAATGTCTGTGTTTCATCGTCAATAAGAATGTCCAAGGGATACAGTAAACCTGAAGTGAAGCATCGGAATCTATAACTAGTGTCACAGGAATGGATCAAGATATAGTCAGTAAGAAGAGTCAGTCCTCTTGTACATAAGTCGGCATTGTGCAGTTTGTATTTAATTCCGATGCAATTTCTGTGTTTCATCGTCAATAAGAAGGTCCAAGGGATACAGTAAACCTGAAGTGAAGCATCGGAATGTGTAACTAGCGTCACAGGAATGGTTCAAACATAGACACTAAGAAGAGTGTGACTGCTTGTACTTAAGACGGCATTGTGCCTTTTCTATTTAATTCCGATGCAATTTCTGTGTTTCATCGTCATTAAGAAGGTCAGAGGGATACAGTGTACCTGAGGTGTAGCATCGGAATCTGTAACTAGTGTCACAGGAGTAGTTCAAAACATAGGCAGTAGGAAGAGTCAGTCTTCTTGTACTTATGTCGGCATTGTGCCATTTGTATTTAGTTCCGATGCAATTTCTGTGTTTCATCGTCAATAAGAAGGTTCTGGGGTTACAGTAAAGCTGAAGTGAAGCATCGGAATCTACAACTAGTGTCATAGGAATGGTTCAAAAGTATAGTCAGTAAGAAGAGTCAGTCTTCTTGTACATAAGTCGGCATTTTGCTTTTTGTATTTAATTCTCATGCAATTTCTGTGTTTCATCGTCAATAGGAAGGTCCAAGGGATACAGTAAACCTGATGTGAAGCATCGGAATCTATAACTAGTGTCACAGGATTGGATCAAGATATAGTCAGTAAGAAGAATCAGTCTTCTTGTACTTAAGTCCGCATTGTGCCTTTTCTATTTAATTCCGATGCAATTTCTGTGTTTCATAGTCAAAGAGAAGGGTAGAATTTACAGTAAACCTGAAGTTAAGCATCGGAATCTATAACTAGTGTCACAGGAATGGCTAAAGCATAGACAGTAGGAAGAGTCAGTTTTCTTGTACTTAAGTCGGCATTGTGTTTTTTGTATTTAATTTCGATGCAGTTTCTGTGTCTCATCGTCAATAAGAAAGTCCAAGGGATACAGTAAACCTGAAATGTAGCATCGGAATCTGTAACTAGTGTCACACCAATGGTTCAAAACATAGACAGTAGCAAGATTCGGTCTACATGTACTTAAATCGGCATTGTGCCTTTTGTATTTATTTCCGATGCAGTTTCTGTGTCTCATCGTCAATACGAAGGTCAGAGGGATACTGTAAACCTAAAGTGAAGCATCGGAATCTCTAACTAGTGTCACAGGAATGGTTCAACACATAGTCCGTAAGAAGAGTCAGTCTTCTTGTACTTAAGTCGGCATTGTGCCTTTTGTATTTAATTCCGATGCAATTACTGTGTTTCGTCGTCAATAAGATGGTCCAAGGGATACAGTAAACCTGAAGTGAAGCATCGGAATATGTAACTAGCGTCACAGGAATGGTTCAAAACAAAGACACTAAGAAGAGTCAGACTGCTTGTACTTAAGACGGCAATGTTCCTTTTCTATTTAATGCCGATGCAATTTCTGTGTTTCATCGTCAATAAGAAGGTCCCAAGGATACAGTGAACCTGAGGTGAACCATCGGAATCTATAACTAGTGTCTCAGGAATGGTTCAAAATATAGACAGTAAGAAGAATCAGTCTTCCTGTACGTAAGTCGGCATTGTGCCATTTTCATTTTAATTCCGATGCAATTAGTGTGTTTCATCGTATATAAGAAGGTCAGAGGAATACAGTAAACCTGAAGTGAAGCGTCGGAATCTGTAACTAGCGTCACAGGAATGGTTCAAAAGATAGACACTAAGAAGAGTCAGTCTGCTTGTACTTAAGACGGCATTGTGGCTTTTCTATTTAATTCCGATGCAATTTCTGTGTTTCATCTACTATAAGAAGATCAGAGGGAAACAGAGAAACTGAGGTGAAGCATCGGAATCTATAACTAGTGTCACAGAAATGGTTCAAATCATAGACAGTAGGAAGAGTCAGTCTTCATTTACTTATGTCGGCATTGTGCCTTTTCTATTTAGTTCCGATGCAATTTCTGTGTTTCATCGTCAATAAGAAGGTCCTAGGGATACAGTAAACCTGAAGTGAAGCATCGGAATCTATAACTAGTGTCACAGGAATGCTTCAGAACATAGTCAGTAACAAGAGTCAGTCTACTTGTACTTAAGTCGGCATTGTGCCTTTTGTAATTAATTCCCATGCAATTTCTGTCTCTCATCGTCAATAAGAGGGTCGAAGGGATACAGTAAACCTGAAGTGAAGCATCGGAATGTGTAACTAGCGTCACAGGAATGGTACAAACATAGACACTAAGAAGAGTCAGACTGCTTGTACTTAAGACAGCATTGTGCCTTATCTATTTAATTCCGATGCAATTTCTGTGTTTCATCGTCAATAAGAAGGTCAGAGGTGATACAGTGAACCAGAGGTGAAACATCGGAATCTATAACTAGTCACACAGGAATGGTTCAAATCATAGTCAGTAAGAAGAGTCAGTGTTCTTGTACTTAAGTCGGAATTGTGCCTTTTGTATTTAATTCCGATGCAATTTCTGTGTTTCATCGTCAATAAGAAGGTCAGAGGGATACAGTGTACCTGAGGTGTAGCATCGGAATCCGTAACTAGTGTCACAGGAGTAGTTCAAAACATAGGCAGTAGGAAGAGTCAGTCTTCTTGTACTTAAGTCGGCATTGTGCCTTTTGTATTTAATTCCGATGCAATTTTTGTGTTTCATCGCCAATAAGAAGGTCCAAAGGATACATCAAACCTGAAGTGAAGCATCGGAATCCATAACTAATGTCACAGGAATCGTTCAAAACATGGACGGTAGGAAGAGTCAGTCTTCTTGTACTTATGTCGGCATTGTGCCTTTTGTATTTAGTTCCGATGCAATTTCAGTGTTTCATCGTCAATAAGAATGTCCTAGGGTTACAGTAAAGCTGAAGTGAAGCATCGGAATCTACAACTAGTGTCATAGGAATGGTTCAAAATTATAGTCAGTAAGAAGAGTCAGTCTACTTGTACTTAAGTCGGCATTGTGACTTTTGTATTTAATTCTGATGCAATTTCTGTGTTTCATCGTCAATAAGAAGGTCCAAGGGATACAGTAAACCTGATGTGAAGCATCGGAATCTATAACTAGTGTCACAGGATTGGATCAAGATATAGTCAGTAAGAAGAATCCGTCTTCTTGTACTTAAGTCCGCATTGTGCCTTTTCTATTTAATTCCGATGCAATTTCTGCGTTTCATCATCAAAGAGAAGGTCAGCATTTACAGTAAACCTGAAGTTAAGCATCGGAATCTATAACTAGTGTCACAGGAATGGTTCAAAGCATAGACAGTAGGAAGAGTCAGTTTTCTTGTACTTAAGTCGGCATTGTGCTTTTTGTATTTAATTTCGATGCAGTTTCTGTGTCTCATCGTCAATAAGAATGTCCAAGGGATACAGTAAACCTGAAATGAAGCATCGGAATCTGTAACTAGTGTCACACTAATGGTTCAAAACATAGACAGTAGCAAGATTCAGTCTACATGTACTTAAGTCGGCATTGTGCCTTTTGTATTTATTTCCGATGCAGTTTCTGTGTCTCATCGTCAATACGAAGGTCAGAGGGATACAGTAAACCTGAAGTGAAGCATCGGAATCTCTAACTAGTGTCACAGGAATGGTTCAACACATAGTCAGTAAGAAGAGTCAGTCTTCTTGTACTTAAGTCGGCATTGTGCCTTTTGTATTTAATTCCGATGCAATTACTGTGTTTCGTCGTCAATAAGAAGGTCCAAGGGATGCAGTAAACCTGGAGTGAAGCATCGGAATCTGTAACTAGCGTCACAGGAATGGTTCAAATCATAGACACTAAGAAGAGTCAGTCTGCTTGTACTTAAGACGGCAGTGTTCCTTTTCTATTCAATTCCGATGCAATTTCTGTGTTTCATCGTCAATAAGAAGGTCCGAGGGATACAGTGAACCTGAGGTGAAGCATCGGAATCTATAACTAGTGTCTCAGGAATGGTTCAAAATATAGACAGTAGGAAGAGTCAGTTTTCTTGTACTTAAGTCGGCATTGTGCCTTTTCTATATAATTCCGATGCAATTTCGGTTCAAACATAGGCAGTAAGAAGTGTCAGTCTTCTTGTCCTTAAGTCGGCATTGTGCCTTTTGTATTTAATTCCGATGCAATTTCTGTGTTTCATCGTCAATAAGAAGGTCCAAGGGATACAGTAAACCTGGAGTGAAGCATCATAATCTATATGTAGTGTCACAGGAATGGTTCAAAATATAGTCAGTAAGAAGAGTCAGTCTTCATGTACTTAAGTGGGCATTGTGCCTTTTGTTTTTAATTCCGATGCAATTTCATTATATCATCGTCAATAACAAGTTCCAAGGGAAACAGTAAACCTGAAGTGAAGCATCGGAATCTATAACTAGCGTCACAGGAATGGTTCAAAACATAGGCAGTAACAAGAGTCAGTGTTCTTATACTTAAGTCGGCAATGTGCCTTGTGTATTTAATTCCGATGCAATTTCTGTGTTTCATCGTCAATAAGAAGGCCAGAGCGATACAGTAACCCTGAAGTGAAGAATCGGAATCTGTAACTGGTGTCACAGTAATGGTTCAAATCATAGCCAGTAAGAAGAGTCAGTCTTCTTGAACATAAGTAGGCATTGTGCATTTTGTATTTAATTCCAATGCAATTTCTGTGTTTCTTCGTCAATAAGAAGGTCAGAGGGATACAGTAAACCTGAAGTGAAGCATCGGAATCTACAACTAGTGTCACAGGAATGGTTCAAAACAAAGACAGTAAGAAGAGTCAGTCTTCTTGTACTTGAGTCGGCATTGTGATTTTTGTATTACATTCCGATGCAATTTCTGTGTTTCATCGTCAATAAGAAGGTCCAAGGGATACAGTAAACCTGGTGTGAAGCATCGGAATCTATAACTAGTGTCACAGGAATGGTTCACAACATAGACAGTAAGAAGAATCAGTCTTCTTGTACTTAAGTCGGCATTGCGCCTTTTGTATTTAATTCCGATGTAATTTCTGTGTTTCATCGTCAATAACAAGGTCCAAGGGATTCAGTAAACCTGAAGTTAAGCATCGGAATCTATAACTAGTGTCACAGGAATGGTTCAAAACATAGACAGTAGGAAGAGTCAGTCTTCTTGTACTTAAGTCGGCATTGTGCCTTTTGTATTTAATTCCGATGCAATTTCTGTGTTCCATCGTCAATAAGAAGGTCAGAGGGATACAGTAAACCTGAAGTGAAGCATCGGAATCTAAAACTAGTGACACATTAATGGTTCAAAACATAGACAGCAAGAAGAGTCAGTCTTCTTGCACTTAAGTCTGCATTGTGCCTTTTCTATTTAATTCCAATGCAATTTCTGTGTTTCATCGTCAATAAGAAGGTCAGAGGGTAACAGTACACCTGAAGTGAAGCTTCGGAATCTATAACTAGTGTCACAGGAATGGTTCAAACATAGGCAGTAGGAAGAGTCGGTCTTCTGGTCCTGAAGTCGGCATTGTGCCTTTTGTATTTAATTCCGATGCAATTTCTGTGTTTAATCGTCAATAAGAAGGTCCAAGGGATACAGTAAACCTGAAGTGAAGCATCATAATCTATAACTAGTGTCACAGAAATGGTTCAAAACATAGACAGTAGGAAGAGTCAGTCTTCTTGTACTTAAGTCGGCATTGTGCCTTTTCTATTTAATTCCGATGCAATTTCTGTGTTTCATCGTCAATAAGAAGGTCCAAAGGATACAGTAAACCTGAAGTGAAGCATCGGAATCTATAACTAGTGTCACAGGAATAGTTCAAAACATAGACAGTAAGAAGAGTCAGTCTTCTTCTCCTTAAGTCGGCATTGTGCCTTTTCTATTTAATTCCGATGCAATTTCGGTGTTTCATCGTCAATAAGAAGGTCCAAGGGATACAGTAAACCTGGAGTGAAGCATCTTAATCTATAACTACTGGCACAGGAATGGTTCAAAACATAGACAGTAAGAAAAGTCAGCCCTCTTGTACTTCAGTCGGCATTGTGCATTTGTATTTAATTCCGATGCAATTTCTGTGTTTCATCGTCAATAATAAGGTCCAAGGGATACAGTAAACCTGAAGTGAAGCATCGGAATCTATAACTAGTGTCACAGGAATGGTTCTAAACATAGTCAGTAAGAAGTGTCAGCCTTCATGTACTTAAGTCGGCATTGTGCCTTTTGTATTTAATTCCGATGCAATTTGATTGTTTCATCGTAAATAAGATGTTCCAAAGGAAACAGTAAACCTGAAGTGAAGCATCGGAATCTATAACTAGTGACAATGTAATGGTTCGAACATAGAAAGTAGGAAGTGTCAGTCTTCTTGTAATTAAGTCGGCATTGTGCCTTTTGTTTTTATTTCCGAGGCAATTTCTGTGTTTCATCGTCAATAAGAAGGTCCAAGGGATACAGTAAACCTGAAGTGAAGCATCGGAATCAATAACTAGTGTCACAGGAATGGTTCAAAACATCGAAAGTAAGAAGAGTCAGTCTTCTAGTACTTAAGTCGGCATGGAGCCTTTTCTATTTAATTCCGATGCAATTTCTGTGTTTCGTCGTCCATTAGAAGGTCCAAGGGATACACTAAACCAGGAGTGAAGCATTGGAATCTATAACTAGTGTCACAGGAATGGTTCAAACATAGTCAGTAAGAAGAGTCAGTCTTCTTGTACTTAAGTCGGCATTGTGCTTTTTCTATTTAATTCCTATGCAATTTCAGTGTTTCATCGTCAATAAGAAGGTTCAAGGGATACTGTAAACCTGGAGTGAAGCATCGGAATCTATAACTAGTGTCACAGGAATGGTTCAAATCATTGACAGTAAGAAGAGTCGGTCTTCTTGTACTTAAGTCGCAATTGTGCCTTTTCTATTTAATTCCGATGCAATTTCTGTGTTTCATCGGCAATACGAATGTCAGAGGGATACAGTAACCCTGAAGTGAAGCATCGGAATCTATAACTAGTGTCACAGAAATGGTTCAAAATATAAACAGTATGTAGAGTCTGTTTTCTTGTACTTAAGTCGGCATTGCGCATTTTGTATTTAATTCCGATGCAATTTCTGTGTTTCATCGTCAATAAGAAGGTCAGAGGGATACAGTAAACCAGAAGTGAAGCATCGGAATCTATAACTAGTGTCACAGAAATGGTTCAAAACATAGACAGTAAGAAGAGTCAGTCTACTTGTACTTAAGTCGGCATTGTGCATTTTCTATTTAAATCCGATTCAATTTCTGTGTTTCATCCTCAGTAAGAAGGTCAGAGGGATACAGTAAACCTGAAGTAAAGCATCGGAATCTATAACTAGTGTCACAGGAGTGGTTCAAAACATAGTCAGTAAGAAGAGTCAGTCTTCTTGTACTTAAGTCGGCATTGTGCCTTTTCTATTTAATTCCGATGCAATTTCAGTGTTTCATCGTCAATAAGAAGGTCCTAGGCATACAGTAAACCTGGCGTGAACCATCGGAATCTATAACTTGTGTCAATGGAATGGTTCAAATCATAGACAGTAAGAAGAGTCAGTCTTCTTGTACTTAAGTCGGCATTGTGCCTCTTGTATTTAATTCCTGTGCAATTTCTGTGTTTCATCGTCAATAAGAAGGTCAGAGGGATACAGTAAACCTGAAGTGAAGCATCGGAATCTATAACTAATGTCACAGGAATGGTTCAAAGCATAGTGAGTGAGAAGAGTCAGTCTTCTTGTCCTTAAGTCGGCATTGTGCCTTTTGTAATTAATTCCGATGCAATTTTTGTGTTTCATCGTCAATAAGAAAGTCCAAGGGATACAGTAAACCTGGAGTGAAGCATCCGAATCTATAACTAGTGACACAGGAATTGTTCACAACATAGACAGTAAGAGGATACAGTCTTCTTGTACTTATGTCGGCATTGTGCCTTTTGTATTTAATTCCGATGCAATTTCTGTGTTTCATCGTCAATACGAAGGTCCAAGGGATACAGTAAACCTGGAGTGTAGCATCGGAATCTATAACTAGTGTCACAGGAATGGTTCAAAACATAGACAGTAAGAAGAGTCAGTCTTCTTGTACTTAAGTCGGCGTTGTGCCTTTTCTATTTAATTCCGATGCAATTTCTGTGTTTCATCGTCGTTAAGAAAGTCAGAGCGATACAGTAACCTGAAGTGAAGCATCGGAATCTATAACTAGTTTCACAGGAATGGTTCAAAACATAGTCAGAAAGAAGAGTCAGTCTTCTTGTCCTTAAATCGGCATAGTGCCTTTTGCATTTAATTCCGATGCATTTTCTGTGTTTCATCGTCAATAAGAAGGTCCAAGGGATACTATAAACCTGGAGTGTAGCATCGGAATCTATAACTAGTGTCACAGGAATGGTTCAAAACATAGTCAGTATGAAGAGTGAGTCTTCTTGTACTTAAGTCGGCATTGTGCTTTTTCTATTTATATCCGATGCAATTTCAGTGTTTCATCATCAATAAGAAAGTCCAAGGGATACAGTAAAGCTGGAGTGAAGCATCGGAATCTATAACTAGTGTCAATGGAATGGTTCAAAACATAGACAGTAAGAAGAGTCAGTCTTCTTGTACTTAAATCGGCATTGTGCCTTTTGTATTAAATTCCGGTGCTATTTCTGTGTTTCATTGTCAATACGAAGGTCAGAGGGATACAATAAACCTGAAGTGAAGCATCGGAATCTATAACTAGTGTCACAGGAATGGTTCAAAACATAGTCAGTAAGAAGAGTCAGTCTTCTTGTCCTTAAGTCGGCATTGTGCCTTTTGTATTTAATTCCGATGCAATTTCTGTGTTTCATCGTCAATAAGAAGGTCCAAGTGATACAGTAAACCTGGAGTGAAGCATCGGAATCTACAACTAGTGTCACAGGAATGGTTCAAAACATAGACAGTACTTAAGTCGGCATTGTGCCTATTGTATTTAATACCGAATCAATTTCTGTGTTTTATCGTCAATAAGAAGGTCCAAGGGATACAGTAAACCTAAAGTGAAGCATCGGAATCTATGACTAGTGTCACAGGAATGGTTCAAAACATAGTCAGTAAGAAGAGTCGGTCTTCATGTACTTACGTCGCATTGTGCCTTTTGTATTTCATTCAGATGCAATTTCTGTGTTTCATCGTCTATAAGAAGGTCCAAGGGATACAGTAAACATGAAGTGAAGCATGTTGTTGTTGTTGTGGTCTTCAGTCCTGAGACTGGTTTGATGCAGCTCTCCATGCTACTCTATCCTGTGCAAGCTTTTTCATCTCCCAGTACCTACTGCAACCTACATCCTTCTGAATCTGCTTAGTGTATTCATCTCTTGGTCTCCCTCTACGATTTTTACCCTCCACGCTACCCTCCAATACTAAATTGGTGATCCCTTGATGCCTCAGAACATGTCCTACCAACCGATCCCTTCTTCTGGTCAAGTTGTGCCACAAACTTCTCTTCTCCCCAATCCTATTCAATACTTCCTCATTAGTTATGTGATCTACCCATCTAATCTTCAGCATTCTTCTGTAGCACCACATTTCGAAACCTTCTATTCTCTTCTTGTCCAAATTATTTATCGTCCATGTTTCACTTCCATACATGGCTACACTCCATACGAATACTTTCAGAAATGACTTCCTGACACTTAAATCTATACTGGATGTTAACAAATTTCTCTTCTTCAGAAACGCTTTCCTTGCCATTGCCAGCCTACATTTTATATCCTCTCTACTTCGACCATCATCAGTTATTTTGCTCCCCAAATAGCAAAACTCCTTTACTACTTTAAGTGCTTCATTTCCTAATCTAATTCCCTCAGCATCACCCGACTTAATTAGACTACATTCCATTATCCTTGTTTTGCTTTTGTTGATGTTCATCTTATATCCTCCTTTCAAGACACTGTCCATTCCATTCAACTGCTCTTCCAAGTCCTTTGCTGTCTCCGACAGAATTACAATGTCATCGGCGAACCTCAAAGTTTTTATTTCTTCTCCATGAATTTTAATACCTACTCCGAATTTTTCTTTTGTTTCCTTTATTGCTTGCTCAATATACAGATTGAACAACATCGGGGAGAGGCTACAACCCTGTCTTACACCCTTCCCAACCACTGCTACCCTTTCATGTCCCTCGACTCTTATAACTGCCATCTGGTTTTTGTACAAATTGTAAATAGCCTTTCGCTCCCTGTATTTTACCCCTGCCACCTTTAGAATTTGAAAGAGAGTATTCCAGTCAACATTGTCAAAAGCTTTCTCTAAGTCTACAAATGCTAGAAACGAAGGTTTGCCTTTCCTTAATCTTTCTTCTAAGATAAGTCGTAAGGTCAGTATTGCCTCACGTGTTCCAGTGTTTCTACGGAATCCAAACTGATCTTCCCCGAGGTTGGCTTCTACTAGTTTTTCCATTCGTCTGTAAAGAATTCGTGTTAGTATTTTGCAGCTGTGACTTATTAAGCTGATAGTTCGGTAATTTTCACATCTGTCAACACCTGCTTTCTTTGGGATTGGAATTATTATATTCTTCTTGAAATCTGAGGGTATTTCGCCTGTTTCATACATCTTGCTCACCAGATGATAGAGTTTTGTCAGGACTGGCATCGGAATCTATAACTAGTGTCACAGGAATGGTTCAAAACATAGTCAGTTCGTTCTCCTGTGAGTCCAGATATTCGAATCCGACGCAAAACGGACTGCTTATTGTAACGATCAGAGCCTAATAATGATGATGGAACACTCAAAT
The DNA here is from genome assembly GCF_021461395.2 of Schistocerca americana. Lineage (NCBI taxonomy): Eukaryota > Metazoa > Arthropoda > Insecta > Orthoptera > Acrididae > Schistocerca > Schistocerca americana. The sequence goes on along the minus strand of NC_060122.1, from coordinate 7,700,345 downwards.
TGCGTCGAGATTCAATACATCGTCCTCCAGCCGACTTGTCTCCAAGGGGATATTGCTGCCTCGGGCACCATATAGTCCTTCTCCTGTGAGTCTAGAGCTTTGAATCCGACGCTTAAATGATAGTTAATTGTAACGTTCAGGATCTCCTAATGACGATGGAAGACTCAAATTGCGTCGAGATTCAACACATCGTCCTTCAGCCGACTTGTCTCCAAGAGTCCATTGCTCTCTCGGGCACCTTATGGTCGTTCCCCAGTGAGTCTAGACTTTAGAATCCGACGCATAACTGATAGTTAATTGTAATGTTCAGGGCCTCCTAATGACGATGGAACACTCAAATTGCGTCAAGATTCAATACATCGGCCTCCAGCCGACTTGTCTCCAAGGGTCTTTTCCTGCCTCGGGCACCTTATCGTCGTTCTCCTGTGAGTCCAGATATTCGAATCCGACGCAAAACGGACTGCTTATTGTAACGATCAGAGCCTCCTAATTATGATGGAACACTCAAATTGCGTCGAGATTCAATATATCGTCCTCCAGCCGACTTGTCTCCAAGAGGATATTGCTGCCTCGGGCACCATATAGTCCTTCTCCTGTGAGTCTAGAGTTTTGAATCCGACGCATAAATGATAGTTAATTGTAACGTTCAGGGCCTCCTAATGACGATGGAACACTCAAATTGCGTCGAGGTTCAATACATCGTCCTCCAGCCGACTTGTCTCCATGGGGTATTGCTGCCTCAGGCACCATATGGTCCGCCTCTTGTGAGTCTAGATTTTCGATTCCGACGAAAAAATGATAGTTAATTGTAACGTTCAGGGGCTCCTAATGACGATGGAACACTCAAATTGCGTCGAGATTCAATACATCGTCCTTCAGCCGATTTGTCTCCAAAGGTCTATTGCTGCTTCAGACACCTTATGGTATTTCTCCTGTGAGTCTAGATTTTGGAATCCGACGCAAAACTGATAATTGTAACGTTCAGGGCCTCCAAATGACGATGGAACACTCAAATTGCGTCGAGATTCAATACATCGGCCTCCAGCCGACTTGTCTCCGAATGTCTATTGCTGCCTTGGGCACCTTGTGGGCGTTCTCCTGTGAGTCCAGATATTCGAATCCGACGCAAAACGGACTGCATATTGTAACGATCAGAGCCTCCTAATGATGATGGAACACTCAAATTGCGTCGAGATTCAATACATCGTCCTTCAGCCGACTTGTCTCCAAGAGTCCATTGCTCTCTCGGGCACCTTATGGTCGTTCCCCTGTGAGTCTAGATTTTAGAATCCGACGCATAACTGATAGTTAATTGTAATGTTCAGGGCCTCCTAATGACGATGGAACACTCAAATTGCGTCGAGATTCAATACATCGGCCTCCAGCCGACTTGTCTCCAAGGGTATATTGCTGCCTCGGGCACCTTATGGTCGTTCTCCTGTGGGTCTAGATTGTCGAATCCGACGCATAACTGATAGTTAATTGCAACGTTCAGCGACCCCTAATGACGATGGAACAATCAAATTGGGTAGAGATTCAATACATCCTCCATCGGCCGACTTGTATCCAAGAGTCTATTGCTGACTCGGACACTTTATGGTCGGTCTCCTGTGAGTCTAGATTTTCGAATCCGAAGCAAAACTGATAGTTAATTGCAACGTTCAGGGCCTCTTAATGACGATGGAACACTCAAATTGCGTCGTGATTCAATACATCGTCATTCAGATGACTTGTCTCCAAGGTTCTATTGCTGCCTCGGGCACCTTATGGTCGTTCTCCTGTGAGTCTCGATTTTCGAATCCGACGCAAAAGTGATAGTTAATTGCAACGTTCAGGGCCTCTTAATGACGATGGAACACTCAAATTGCGTCGAGATTCAATACATCGTCCTTTAGCCGACTTGTCTCCAAGAGTCCATTGCTCTCTCGGGCACCTTATGGTCGTTCCCCTGTGAGTCTAGATATTAGAATCCGACGCTAAACTGATAGTTAATAGTAATGTTCAGGGCCTCCTAATGACGATGGAACACTCAAATTGAGTCGAGATTCAATACATCGTCCTCCAGCCGACTTGTCTCCAAGGGGTATTGCTGCCTCGGGCACCATATGATCCGTCTCTTGTGAGTCTAGATTTTCGCATCCGACGCAAAAATGATAGTTAATTGTAACGTTGAGCGACTCCTAATGACGATGGAACACTCAAATTGCGTCGAGATTCAATACATCGGCCTCCAGGAGACTTGTCTCCAAGGGTCTATTGCTGCCTCGGGCACCTTACGGTCGTTCTCCTGTGAGTCTAGATTTTCGAATCCGACGCGAAACTGATAGTTAATTGTAACGTACAGGGCCTCCTAACAACGATGTAACACTGAAATTGCATCGAGATTCAATACATCGTCCTCCAGCCGACTTGTCTCCAAGGGGATATCGCTGCCTTGCGCACCACTTGGTCCAACTCCGGTGTTTCTACATTTTCGAATCCGACGCATAACTGATAGTTAATTGCAACGTTCAGCGACCCCTAATGACGATGGAACAATCAAATTGGGTAGAGATTCAATACATCGTCCATCGGCCGACTTGTATCCAAGAGTCTATTGCTGACTCGGACACTTTATGGTCGGTCTCCTGTGAGTCTAGATTTTCGAATCCGAAGCAAAACTGATAGTTAATTGCAACGTTCAGGGCCTCTTAATGACGATGGAACACTCAAATTGCGTCGTGATTCAATACATCGTCATTCAGATGACTTGTCTCCAAGGTTCTATTGCTGCCTCGGGCACCTTACGGTCGTTCTCCTGTGAGTCTCGATTTTCGAATCCGACGCAAAACTGATAGTTAATTGCAACGTTCAGGGCCTCTTAATGACGATGGAACACTCAAATTGCGTCGAGATTCAATACATCGTCCTTCAGCCGACTTGTCTCCAAGAGTCCATTGCTCTCTCGGGCACCTTATGGTCGTTCCCCAGTGAGTCTAGACTTTAGAATCCGACGCATAACTGATAGTTAATTGTAATGTTCAGGGCCTCCTAATGACGAAGGAACACTCAAATTGCGTCAAGATTCAATACATCGGCGTCCAGCCGACTTGTCTCCAAGGGTCTTTTCCTGCCTCGGGCACCTTATCGTCGTTCTCCTGTGAGTCCAGATATTCGAATCCGACGCAAAACGGACTGCTTATTGTAACGATCAGAGCCTCCTAATTATGATGGAACACTCAAATTGCGTCGAGATTCAATGTATCGTCCTCCAGCCGACTTGTCTCCAAGAGGATATTGCTGCCTCGGGCACCATATAGTCCTTCTCCTGTGAGTCTAGAGTTTTGAATCCGACGCATAAATGATAGTTAATTGTAACGTTCAGGGCCTCCTAATGACGATGGAACACTCAAATTGCGTCGAGGTTCAATACATCGTCCTCCAGCCGACTTGTCTCCATGGGGTATTGCTGCCTCAGGCACCATATGGTCCGCCTCTTGTGAGTCTAGATTTTCGATTCCGACGAAAAAATGATAGTTAATTGTAACGTTCAGGGGCTCCTAATGACGATGGAACACTCAAATTGCGTCGAGATTCAATACATCGTCCTTCAGCCGATTTGTCTCCAAAGGTCTATTGCTGCTTCAGACACCTTATGGTATTTCTCCTGTGAGTCTAGATTTTGGAATCCGACGCAAAACTGATAATTGTAACGTTCAGGGCCTCCAAATGACGATGGAACACTCAAATTGCGTCGAGATTCAATACATCGGCCTCCAGCCGACTTGTCTCCGAATGTCTATTGCTGCCTTGGGCACCTTGTGGGCGTTCTCCTGTGAGTCCAGATATTCGAATCCGACGCAAAACGGACTGCATATTGTAACGATCAGAGCCTCCTAATAATGATGGAACACTCAAATTGCGTCGAGATTCAATACATCGTCCTTCAGCCGACTTGTCTCCAAGAGTCCATTGCTCTCTCGGGCACCTTATGGTCGTTCCCCTGTGAGTCTAGATTTTAGAATCCGACGCATAACTGATAGTTAATTGTAATGTTCAGGGCCTCCTAATGACGATGGAACACTCAAATTGCGTCGAGATTCAATACATCGGCCTCCAGCCGACTTGTCTCCAAGGGTATATTGCTGCCTCGGGCACCTTATGGTCGTTCTCCTGTGGGTCTAGATTGTCGAATCCGACGCATAACTGATAGTTAATTGCAACTTTCAGCGACCCCTAATGACGATGGAACAATCAAATTGGGTAGAGATTCAATACATCCTCCATCGGCCGACTTGTATCCAAGAGTCTATTGCTGACTCGGACACTTTATGGTCGGTCTCCTGTGAGTCTAGATTTTCGAATCCGAAGCAAAACTGATAGTTAATTGCAACGTTCAGGGCCTCTTAATGACGATGGAACACTCAAATTGCGTCGTGATTCAATACATCGTCATTCAGATGACTTGTCTCCAAGGTTCTATTGCTGCCTCGGGCACCTTATGGTCGTTCTCTTGTGAGTCTCGATTTTCGAATCCGACGCAAAAGTGATAGTTAATTGCAACGTTCAGGGCCTCTTAATGACGATGGAACACTCAAATTGCGTCGAGATTCAATACATCGTCCTTTAGCCGACTTGTCTCCAAGAGTCCATTGCTCTCTCGGGCACCTTATGGTCGTTCCCCTGTGAGTCTAGATTTTAGAATCCGACGCTAAACTGATAGTTAATAGTAATGTTCAGGGCCTCCTAATGACGATGGAACACTCAAATTGAGTCGAGATTCAATACATCGTGCTCCAGCCGACTTGTCTCCAAGGGGTATTGCTGCCTCGGGCACCACATGATCCGTCTCTTGTGAGTCTAGATTTTCGCATCCGACGCAAAAATGATAGTTAATTGTAACGTTGAGCGACTCCTAATGACGATGGAACACTCAAATTGCGTCGAGATTCAATACATCGGCCTCCGGCCGACTTGTCTCCAAGGGTCTATTGCTGCCTCGGGCACCTCACGGTCGTTCTCCTGTGAGTCTAGATTTTCGAATCCGACGCGAAACTGATAGTTAATTGTAACGTACAGGGCCTCCTAACAACGATGTAACACTGAAATTGCATCGAGATTCAATACATCGTCCTCCAGCCGACTTGTCTCCAAGGGGATATCGCTGCCTTGCGCACCACTTGGTCCAACTCCGGTGTTTCTACATTTTCGAATCCGACGCATAACTGATAGTTAATTGCAACGTTCAGCGACCCCTAATGACGATGGAACAATCAAATTGGGTAGAGATTCAATACATCGTCCATCGGCCGACTTGTATCCAAGAGTCTATTGCTGACTCGGACAATTTATGGTCGGTCTCCTGTGAGTCTAGATTTTCGAATCCGAAGCAAAACTGATAGTTAATTGCAACGTTCAGGGCCTCTTAATGACGATGGAACACTCAAATTGCGTCGTGATTCAATACATCGTCATTCAGATGACTTGTCTCCAAGGTTCTATTGCTGCCTCGGGCACCTTATGGTCGTTCTCCTGTGAGTCTCGATTTTCGAATCCGACGCAAAACTGATAGTTAATTGCAACGTTCAGGGCCTCTTAATGACGATGGAACACTCAAATTGCGTCGAGATTCAATACATCGTCCTTCAGCCGACTTGTCTCCAAGAGTCCATTGCTCTCTCGGGCACCTTATGGTCGTTCCCCAGTGAGTCTAGATTTTAGAATCCGACGCATAACTGATAGTTAATTGTAATGTTCAGGGCCTCCTAATGACGATGGAACACTCAAATTGCGTCAAGATTCAATACATCGGCCTCCAGCCGACTTGTCTCCAAGGGTCTTTTCCTGCCTCGGGCACCTTATCGTCGTTCTCCTGTGAGTCCAGATATTCGAATCCGACGCAAAACGGACTGCTTATTGTAACGAACAGAGCCTCCTAATGACGATGGAACACTCAAATTGCGTCGAGATTCAATACATTTTCCTTCAGCCGAATTGTCTCCAAGCGTCCATTGCTCCCTCGGGCATATTATGGTCATTCTCCTACGAGTTTACATTTTCGTTTCCGACACATAACTAATAGTTAATTGTAACGTTCAGGGCCTCCTAATGACGATAGAACACTCAAATTGCGTCGTGATCCAATACATCGTCCTCTAGCCGAATTGTCTCCAAGGGTCTATTGCTGCCTCGGGCACCTTATGATCGTTCTCCTGTGAGTCTAGATTTTCGAATCCGACGCATAACTGATAGTTATTTGCAACGTTCAGCGCATCCTAATGACGATGGAACACTCAAATTGCGTCGAGATTCAATACATTGGCCTCCAGCCGACTTGTCTCCAAATGTGTATTGCTGCCTGGGGCGCCTTGTCGTCATTCTCCAGTGAGTCTAGATTTTCGAATCCGACGCTAAACTGATAGTTAATTGTAACATTCATGGACTCCTAATGACGATGGAACACTCAAATTGCGTCGAGATTCAATACATCGTCCTTCAGCCGACTTGTCTCCAAGAGTCTATTGCTGCCTCGGACACCTTATGGTCGTTATCCGGTGTGTCTAGATTTTCGAATCCGACGCAAAACTGATAATTGTAACGTTCAGGGCCTCCTAATGACGATGGAACACTCAAATTGCGTCGAGATTCAATACATCGTCCTTCAGCCGACTTGTCTCCAAGCGTCCATTGCTCCCTCGGGCACCTTATGGTCATTCTCCTGTGAGTCTACATTCTCAATTCCGACACATAACTGATAGGTAATTGTTACGTTCACGGCCTCATTATGACGATGGAACACTCAAATTGCGTCGCGATCCATTACATCGTCCTCCAGCCGACTTTACTCCAAGGGTCTATTGCAGCCTCGGGCACCTTATGGTCGTTCTCCTGTGAGTCTCGATTTTCGAATCCGACGCAAAACTGATTGTTAATTGCAATTCTCAGGGCCTCCTAATGACGATGGAACACTCAAATTTCGTCGAGGTTCAATACATTGTCCTCCAGCCTACTTGTCTCCAAAAGGTATTGCTGCCTCGTGGTCCATGTGGTCCGTCACCTGTGAGTCTAGATTTTCGAATCCGACGCATAACTGATAGTTAATTGTAACGCTCATCGCCTCTTAATGACGATGGAACACTCAAATTGCGTCGAGAGTCAATACATCGTTATCCAGCCGATTTGTCTCCAAGGGGATATCGCTGCCTTGGGCACCACATGGTCAATCTCCGGTGATTCTACATTTTCGAATCCGACGCAAAACTGATAGTTAATTGTAACGTTCAGGGCCTCCTAATGACGATAGAATACTCAGATTGCGTCGTGATTTAATTCATCGTATTCCAGCAGACTTCCTCCATGGGGATATTGCTGCCTCGGGCACCTTATGGTCGTTCTCCTGTGAGTCAAGATTTTCGAATCCGACGCGAAACTGATAGTTAATTGTAACGTTCAGGGCCTCCTAATGACGATGGAATACTCAAATTGCGTCGAGGTTCAATACATCGTCCTCCGGCCGACTTGTCTCCTAGGGCTATTGTTGCCTCGGGCACCATATGGTCCGTCTCCTTTGAGTCTAGATTTTCGAATCCGACGCAAAAATGATAGTTAATTGTAACGTTCAGGGAATCCTAGTGACGATGGAACACTCAAACTGCGTCGAGAGTCATTACATCGTCCTCCAGCCGACTTGTCTACAAGGCGATATTGCTGCCTCTGGCTCCATGTGGTCCGCGGTCCTGTGAGTCTAGATTTTCGAATCCGACGCGAAACTTATAGTTAATTGTAACGTTCAGGGCCTCATAATGACGATGGAACACTCAAATATCCTCGAGATTCAATACATCGGCCTCCAGTCGACTTGTCTCCAAGGGTCTATTGCTGCCTCGGGCACCTTATGGTCGTTCTCCTGTGAGTCTACATTTTCGAATCTGACGCATAACTGATAGTTAATTGCAACGTTCAAAGCCGCCTAATGACGATGGAACACTCAAATTGCGTCGAGATTCAATATATCGTCCTTCAGCCGACTTGTCTCCAAGAGTCTATTGCTGCCTCTGACATATTATGGTCGTTCTCCTGTGAGTCTAGATTTTCGAATCCGACGCAAATCTGATAATTGTAACGTTCAGGGCCTCCTAATGACGATGGAACACTCAGATTCTGTCGAGATTCAATACATCGTCCTCGAGCCGACTTGTCTCCAAGCGGACATTGCTGCCTCGGGCACCATATGGTCCGTCTCCTGTGAGTCTAGATTTTCGAATCCGACGCATTATTGATAGTTAATTATTACGCTCAGCGCATCCTAATGATGATGGAACACTCAAATTGCGTCGAGATTCAATACATCGTCCTCCAGCCGACTTGCCTCCAAGGGGATATCGCTGCCAAGGGCACCACATGCTCCATCTCCGGTGATTCTACATTTTTCGAATCCGACGAAAAACTGATAGTAAATTGTAACGTTCAGGGCCTCCTAATGACGATGGAACACTCAAATTGCGTCGAGATTCAATACATCGTCCTTCTGCCGACTTGGCTCCAAGGTTCTATTGCTGCCTCAGGCACCTTATCGTCGTTCTCCTGTGAGTCTAGATTTTCGAATCCGACGCATAACTGATATTTAATTGCAACGATCAGCGCCTCCTAACGACGATGGAACACTCAAATTGCGTCGAGATTCAATACATCGGCCTCCAGCCGACTTGTCTCCAAATGTCTATTGCTGCCTCGGGCACCTTGTGGTCGTTCTCCTGTGAGTCTAGATTTTCGAATACGACGCATAACTGGTTGTTAATTGTAAAGTTCAGGGCCTCCTAATGACGGAGGAACACTCGAATTGCGTCGAGATTCAATACATCGTCCCCCAGCCGACTTGTCTCCAAGGGTCTATTGCTGCCTCGGGCACCTTATCGTCGTTCTCCTGTGAGTCCAGATATTCTAATCCGACGCAAAACGGACTGCTAATTGTAACGTCTGAGCCTCCTAATGATGATGGAACACTCAAATTGCGTCGAGATTCAATACATCGTCCTCCAGCCGACATGTCTCCAAGGGGATATTGCTGCCTCGGGCACCATATATTCCTTCTCCTGTGAGTCTACATTTTCGATTCCGACACACAACTGATAGTAAATTGTAACGTTCAGGGCCTCCGAATGACGATGGAACACTCAAATTGTTTCGAGATTCAATACCTCGTTATCCAGCCGACTTGCCTCCAAGGGGATATCGCTGCCTTGGGCACCACATGGTCAATCTCCGGTGATTCTACATTCTCGAATCCGACGCAATACTGATAGTTAATTGTAACGTACAGGGCCTCCTAATTACGATGGGGCATTCAAATTTCGTCGCGATTCAATACATCGTCCTCCAGCGGACTGGTCTCCAAGGGGATATTGCTGCCTCGGGCACCCTATGGTCCGTCTCCAGTGAGTCTAGATTTTCGAATCCGACGAAAAACTAATAGTTTATTGTAACATTCAGGGCCTCCTAATGACGATGGAACACTCAAATTGCGTCGCGATCCAATACATCGTCCTCCAGCCGACTTGTGTCCAAGGGTCTATTGCTGCCTCGGGCACCTTATGATCGTTCTCCTGTGAGTCTAGATTTTCGAATCCGACGCTAAACTGATAGTTAATTGTAACGTTCAGGGCCTCCTAATGTCGATAGAATACTCAGATTGCGTCGTGATTCAATTCATCGTATTCCAGCAGACTTCCTCCATGGGGATATAGCTGCCTCGGGCACCTTATGGTCGTTCTCCTGTGAGTCAAGATTTTCGAATCCGACGCGAACCTGATAGTTAATTGTAACGTTCAGGGCCTCCTAATGACAATGGAATACTCAAATTGCGTCGAGGTTAATACATCGTCCACCAGCCGACTTGTCTCCAAGGGGTATTGCTGCCTCGGGCACCATATGGTCCGTCTCCTGTGAGTCTAGATTTTCGAATCCGACGCAATAATGATAGTTAATTGTAACGTTCAGGCCCTCTTAATGACGATGGAACACTCAAATTGCGTCGAGAGTCAATACATCGTCTTCCAGCCGGTCTACAAGGCGATATTGCTGCCTCGGGCTCCATGTGGTCCGCCTCATGTGAGTCTAGATTTTCGAATCCGACGCGAAACTTATAGTTAATTGTAACGTTCAGGGCCTCATAATGACGATGGAACACTCAAATTGCGTCAGGATTCAATACATCGGCCTCCAGCCGACTTGTCTCTAAGGGTCTATTGCTGCCTCGGGCACCTTATGGTCGACCTCCTGTGAGTCTAGATTTTCGAATCTGGCGCATAACTGATAGTTAATTGCAACGTTCAGGGCCTCCTAATGACGATGGAACATTCAAATTGCATCGAGATTCAATATATCGGCCTCCAGCCGACTTGTCTCCAAATGTCTATTGCTGCCTCGGGCACCTTGTGTTCGTTCTCCTGTGAGTCTAGATTTTCGAATCCGATGCGAAACTGAGAGTTAATTGTAACGTTCAGGGCCTCCTAAAGACGATGGAACACTCAAATTGCGTCGAGATTCAATACATCGTCCTTCAGCCGACTTGTCTCCAAGAGTCTATTGCTGCCTCGGACACCTTATGGTCATTCTCCTGTGAGTCTAGATTTTCGAATAAGACGCAAAACTGATAATTGTAACGTACAGGGCCTCCTAATGAAGATGGAACACTCAGATTGCGTCGAGATTCAATACATCGGCTACGAGCCGACTTGTCTCTAAGGGGACACTGCTGCTTCGGGCACCATATGGTCCGTCACCTGTGAGTCTAGATTTTCGAATCCGACGCAATATTGATAGTTAATTATTACGCTCAGCGCCTCCCAATGATGATGGAACACTCAAATTGCGTCGAGATTCCATACATCGTCCTCCAGCCGACTTGTCTCCAAGGGGATATTGCTGCCTCAGGCACCTTATGGTGGTTCTCCTGTGAGTCTAGATTTTCGAATCCGACGCATAACTGATAGTTAATTGTAACGTTCAGGGCCTCCTAATGACAATGGAATACTCAAATTGCGTCGAGGTTAATACATCGTCCACCAGCCGACTTGTCTCCAAGGGGTATTGCTGCCTCGGGCACCCTATGGTCCGTCTCCAGTGAGTCTAGATTTTCGAATCCGACGAAAAACTAATAGTTAATTGTAACATTCAGGGCCTCCTAATGACGATGGAACACTCAAATTGCGTCGCGATCCAATACATCGTCCTCCAGCCGACTTGTGTCCAAGGGTCTATTGCTGCCTCGGGCACCTTATGATCGTACTCCTGTGAGTCTAGATTTTCGAACCCGACGCTAAACTGATAGTTAATTGTAACGTTCAGGGCCTCCTAATGTCGATAGAATAATCAGATTGCGTCGTGATTCAATTCATCGTATTCCAGCAGACTTCCTCCATGGGGATATAGCTGCCTCGGGCACCTTATGGTCGTTCTCCTGTGAGTCTAGATTTTCGAATCCGACGCATAACTGATTGTTATTTGCAACGTTCAGCGCATCCTAATGACGATGGAACACTCAAATTGCGTCGAGATTCAATACATTGGCCTCCAGCCGACTTGTCTCCAAATGTGTATTGCTGCCTGGGACACCTTGTCGTCATTCTCCAGTGAGTCTAGATTTTCGAAACCGACGCTAAACTGATAGTTAATTGTAACATTCATGGCCTCCTAATGACGATGGAACACTCAAATTGCGTCGAGATTCAATACATCGTCCTTCAGCCGACTTGTCTCCAAGAGTCTATTGCTGCCTCGGACACCTTATGGTCGTTATCCGGTGTGTCTAGATTTTCGAATCCGACGCAAAACTGATAATTGTAACGTTCAGGGCCTCCTAATGACGATGGAACACTCAAATTGCGTCGAGATTCAATACATCGGCCTCCAGCCGACTTGTCTCCAAGGGGATATTGCTGCCTCAGGCACCATATAGTCCTTCTCCTGTGAGTCTAAAGTTTCGAATCCGACGCATAAGTGATAGTTAATTGTAACGTTCAGGACCTTCTAATGACGATGGAACACTCAGTTTGTGTCGAGATTCAATACATCGTCCTTCAGCCGACTTGTCTCCAAGCGTCCATTGCTCCCTCGGGCACCTTATGGTCATTCTCCTGTGAGTCTACATTTTCAATTCGAACACATAACTGATAGGTAATTGTTACGTTCACGGCCTCATAATGACGATGGAACACTCAAATTGCGTCGCGATCCATTACATCGTCCTCCAGCCGACTTTACTCCAAGGGTCTATTGCTGCCTCGGGCACCTTATGGTCGTTCTCCTGTGAGTCTCGATTTTCGAATCCGACGCAAAACTGATTGTTAATTGCAATTCTCAGGGCCTCCTAATGACGATGGAACACTCAAATTTCGTCGAGGTTCAATACATTGTCCTCCAGGCTACTTGTCTCCAAAAGGTATTGCTGCCTCGTGGTCCATGTGGTCCGTCACCTGTGAGTCTAGATTTTCGAATCCGACGCATAACTGATAGTTAATTGTAACGCTCATCGCCTCTTAATGACGATGGAACACTCAAATTGCGTCGAGAGTCAATACATCGTTATCCAGCCGATTTGTCTCCAAGGGGATATCGCTGCCTTGGGCACCACATGGTCAATCTCCGGTGATTCTACATTTTCGAATCCGACGCAAAACTGATAGTTAATTGTAACGTTCAGGGGCTCCTAATGACGATAGAATACTCAGATTGCGTCGTGATTTAATTCATCGTATTCCAGCAGACTTCCTCCATGGGGATATTGCTGCCTCGGGCACCTTATGGTCGTTCTCCTGTGAGTCAAGATTTTCGAATCCGACGCGAAACTGATAGTTAATTGTGACGTTCAGGGCCTCCTAATGACGATGGAATACTCAAATTGCGTCGAGGTTCAATACATCGTCCTCCGGCCGACTTGTCTCCTAGGGCTATTGTTGCCTCGGGCACCATATGGTATGTCTCCTTTGAGTCTAGATTTTCGAATCCGACGCAAAAATGATAGTTAATTGTAACGTTCAGGGAATCCTAGTGACGATGGAACACTCAAACTGCGTCGAGAGTCATTACATCGTCCTCCAGCCGACTTGTCTACAAGGCGATATTGCTGCCTCTGGCTCCATGTGGTCCGCGGTCCTGTGAGTCTAGATTTTCGAATCCGACGCGAAACTTATAGTTAATTGTAACGTTCAGGGCCTCATAATGACGATGGAACACTCAAATTTCGTCGAGATTCAATACATCGGCCTCCAGTCGACTTGTCTCCAAGGGTCTATTGCTGCCTCGGGCACCTTATGGTCGTTCTCCTGTGAGTCTAGATTTTCGAATCTGACGCATAACTGATAGTTAATTGCAACGTTCAAAGCCTCCTAATGACGATGGAACACTCAAATTGCGTCGAGATTCAATATATCGTCCTTCAGCCGACTTGTCTCCAAGAGTCTATTGCTGCCTCTGACATATTATGGTCGTTCTCCTGTGAGTCTAGATTTTCGAATCCGACGCAAATCTGATAATTGTAACGTTCAGGGCCTCCTAATGACGATGGAACACTCAGATTCTGTCGAGATTCAATACATCGTCCTCGAGCCGACTTGTCTCCAAGGGGACATTGCTGCCTCGGGCACCATATGGTCCGTCTCCTGTGAGTCTAGATTTTCGAATCCGACGCATTATTGATAGTTAAATATTACGCTCAGCGCATCCTAATGATGATGGAACACTCAAATTGCGTCGAGATTCAATACATCGTCCTCCAGCCGACTTGCCTCCAAGGGGATATCCCTGCCAAGGGCACCACATGCTCCATCTCCGGTGATTCTACATTTTTCGAATCCGACGCAAAACTGATAGTAAATTGTAACGTTCAGGGCCTCCTAATGACGATGGAACACTCAAATTGCGTCGAGATTCAATACATCGGCCTCGAGCCGACCTGTCTCCAATGGGACATTGCTGCCTCGGGCACCATATGGTCCGTCTCATGTGAGTCTAGATTTTCGATTCCGATGCGAAACTGATAGTTAATTGTAACGTTCAGGGCCTCCTAATGACGATGGAACACTCAAATTGCGTCGAGATTCAATACATCGTCCTTCTGCCGACTTGGCTCCAAGGTTCTATTGCTGCCTCAGGCACCTTATCGTCGTTCTCCTGTGAGTCTAGATTTTCGAATCCGACGCATAACTGATAGTTAATTGCAACGATCAGCGCCTCCTAACGACGATGGAACACTCAAATTGCGTCGAGATTCAATACATCGGGATCCAGCCGACTTGTCTCCAAATGTCTATTGCTGCCTCGGGCACCTTGTATTCGTTCTCCTGTGAATCTAGATTTTCGAATACGACGCATAACTGGTTGTTAATTCAGGGCCTCCTAATGACGGAGGAACACTCGAATTGCGTCGAGATTCAATACATCGTCCCCCAGCCGACTTGTCTCCAAGGGTCTATTGCTGCCTCGGGCACCTTATCGTCGTTCTCCTGTGAGTCCAGATATTCGAATCCGACGCAAAACGGACTGCTAATTGTAACGTTCAGAGCCTCCTAATGATGATGGAACACTCAAATTGCGTCGAGATTCAATACATCGTCCTCCAGCCGACATGTCTCCAAGGGGATATTGCTGCCTCGGGCACCATATATTCCTTCTCCTGTGAGTCTACATTTTCGATTCCGACACACAACTGATAGTAAATTGTAACGTTCAGGGCCTCCGAATGACAATGGAACACTCAAATTGTTTCGAGATTCAATACCTCGTTATCCAGCCGACTTGCCTTTAAGGGGATATCGCTGCCTTGGGCACCACATGGTCAATCTCCGGTGATTCTACATTCTCGAATCCGACGCAATACTGATAGTTAATTGTAACGTACAGGGCCTCCTAATTACGACGGGGCATTCAAATTTCGTCGCGATTCAATACATCGTCCTCCAGCGGACTGGTCTCCAAGGGGATATTGCTGCCTCGGGCACCCTATGGTCCGTCTCCAGTTAGTCTAGATTTTCGAATCCGACGAAAAACTAATAGTTAATTGTAACATTCAGGGCCTCCTAATGACGATGGAACACTCAAATTGCGTCGCGATCCAATACATCGTCCTCCAGCCGACTTGTGTCCAAGGGTCTATTGCTGCCTCGGGTACCTTATGATCGTTCTCCTGTGAGTCTAGATTTTCGAATCCGACGCTAAACTGATAGTTAATTGCAACGTTCAGGGCCTCCTAATGACGATGGAACATTCAAATGGCATCGAGATTCAATATATCGGCCTCCAGCCGACTTGTCTCCAAATGTCTATTGCTGCCTCGGGCACCTTGTGTTCGTTCTCCTGTGAGTCTAGATTTTCGAATCCGATGCGAAACTGATAGTTAATTGTAACGTTCAGGGCCTCCTAAAGACGATGGAACACTCAAATTGCGTCGAGATTCAATACATCGTCCTTCAGCCGACTTGTCTCCAAGAGTCTATTGCTGCCTCGGACACCTTATGGTCATTCTCCTGTGAGTCTAGATTTTCGAATAAGACGCAAAACTGATAATTGTAACGTACAGGGCCTCCTAATGAATATGGAACACTCAGATTGCGTCGAGATTCAATACATCGGCTACGAGCCGACTTGTCTCCAAGGGGACACTGCTGCTTCGGGCACCATATGGTCCGTCACCTGTGAGTCTAGATTTTCGAATCCGACGCAATATTGATAGTTAATTATTACGCTCAGCGCCTCCCAATGATGATGGAACACTCAAATTGCGTCGAGATTCCATACATCGTCCTCCAGCCGACTTGTCTCCAAGGGGATATTGCTGCCTCAGGCACCTT
Organism: Schistocerca americana; assembly: GCF_021461395.2. Taxonomy (NCBI): domain Eukaryota; kingdom Metazoa; phylum Arthropoda; class Insecta; order Orthoptera; family Acrididae; genus Schistocerca; species Schistocerca americana. The sequence continues at coordinate 7,684,521 of NC_060122.1, read as the reverse complement.
ATGGTGGTTCTTCTGTGAGTCTACATTTTCGAATCCGACGCATAACTGATAGTAAATTGTAACGTTCAGGGCCTCCGAATGACAATGGAACACTCAAATTGTTTCGAGATTCAATACCTCGTTATCCAGCCGACTTGCCTCCAAGGGGATATCGCTGCCTTGGGCACCACATGGTCAATCTCCGGTGATTCTACATTCTCGAATCCGACGCAATACTGATAGTTAATTGTAACGTACAGGGCCTCCTAATTACGATGGGGCATTCAAATTTCGTCGCGATTCAATACATCGTCCTCCAGCGGACTGGTCTCCAAGGGGATATTGCTGCCTCGGGCACCCTATGGTCCGTCTCCAGTGAGTCTAGATTTTCGAATCCGACGAAAAACTAATAGTTAATTGTAACATTCAGGGCCTCCTAATGACGATGGAACACTCAAATTGCGTCGCGATCCAATACATCGTCCTCTAGCCGACTTGTGTCCAAGGGTCTATTGCTGCCTCGGGCACCTTATGATCGTTCTCCTGTGAGTCTAGATTTTCGAATCCGACGCTAAACTGATAGTTAATTGTAACGTTCAGGGCCTCCTAAAGACGATGGAACACTCAAATTGCGTCGAAATTCAATACATCGTCCTTCATCCGACTTGTCTCCAAGAGTCTATTGCTGCCTCGGACACCTTATGGTCATTCTCCTGTGAGTCTAGATTTTCGAATAAGACGCAAAACTGATAATTGTAACGTACAGGGCCTCCTAATGAAGATGGAACACTCAGATTGCGTCGAGATTCAATACATCGGCTACGAGCCGACTTGTCTCCAAGGGGACACTGCTGCTTCGGGCACCATATGGTCCGTCACCTGTGAGTCTAGATTTTCGAATCCGACGCAATATTGATAGTTAATTATTACGCTCAGCGCCTCCCAATGATGATGGAACACTCAAATTGCGTCGAGATTCCATACATCGTCCTCCAGCCGACTTGTCTCCAAGGGGATATTGCTGCCTCAGGCACCTTATGGTGGTTCTCCTGTGAGTCTAGATTTTCGAATCCGACGCATAACTGATAGTTAATTGTAACGTTCAGGGCCTCCTAATGACAATGGAATACTCAAATTGCGTCGAGGTTAATACATCGTCCACCAGCCGACTTGTCTCCAAGGGGTATTGCTGCCTCGGGCACCCTATGGTCCGTCTCCAGTGAGTCTAGATTTTCGAATCCGACGAAAAACTAATAGTTAATTGTAACATTCAGGGCCTCCTAATGACGATGGAACACTCAAATTGCGTCGCGATCCAATACATCGTCCTCCAGCCGACTTGTGTCCAAGGGTCTATTGCTGCCTCGGGCACCTTATGATCGTTCTCCTGTGAGTCTAGATTTTCGAACCCGACGCTAAACTGATAGTTAATTGTAACGTTCAGGGCCTCCTAATGTCGATAGAATACTCAGATTGCGTCGTGATTCAATTCATCGTATACCAGCAGACTTCCTCCATGGGGATATAGCTGCCTCGGGCACCTTATGGTCGTTCTCCTGTGGGTCAAGATTTTCGAATCCGACGCGAAACTGATAGTTAATTGCAACGATCAGTGCCTCCTAATGACGACGGAACACTCAACTTACGTCGAGATACAATACATCGGCCTCCAGCCGACTTGTCTCCAATGGTACATTGCTGCCTCGGGCACCATATGGTCCGTCTCCTGTGAGTCTAGATTTTCGATTCCGTTGCGAAACTGATAGTTAATTGTAACGAACAGGGCCTCCTAATGACGATGGAACGCTCAAATTGCGTCGAGATTCAATACATCGTCCTTCTGCCGACTTGTCTCCAAGGTTCTATTGCTGCCTCGGGCACCTTATGGTGGTTCTCCTGTGAGTCTAGATTTTCGAATCCGACGCATAACTGATAGTTAATTGCAACGATCAGTGCCTCCTAATGACGACGGAACACTCAAATTGCGTCGAGATACGATACATCGGCCTCCAGCCGACTTGTCTCCAAATGTCTATTGCTGCCTCGGGCACCTTGTGGTCGTTCTCCTGTGAGTCTAGATTTTCGAATACGACGCATAACTGATAGTTACTTGTAACGTTCAGCGCCTCCTAATGACGATGGAACACTCAAATTGCGTCTAGAGTCAATACATCGTCCTCCAGCCGTCTTGTCTCCAAGGGTCTATTCCTGCCTCGGGCACCTTATCGTCGTTCTCCTGTGGGTCCAGATATTCGAATCCGACGCATAACGGACTGCTAATTGGAACGTTCAGAGCCTCCTAATGATGATGAAACACTCAAATTGCGTCGAGATTCAATACATCGTCCTCCAGCCGACTTATCTCCAAGGGGATATTGCTGCCTCGGGCACCATATAGTCCTTCTCCTGTGATTCTAGAGATTCGAATACGACGCAAAACTGATAGTTAATTGTAACGTTCAGGACCTCCTATTGACGATGGAACACTCAAATTGCGTCGAGATTCAATACATCGTCCTCCAGCCGACTTTTCTCCAAGGGTCTATTGCTGCCTCGGGCACCTTATGGTCGTTCTCCTGTGAGTCTCGATTTTCGAATCCGACGCAAAACTGATAGCTAATTGCAATTTTCAGGGCCTCCTAATGACGATGGAACACTCAAATTGCGTCGAGATTCAATACATCGGCCTCAAGCCCACTTGTGTCCAAGGGTCTATTCCTGCCTCGGGCACCTTATCGTCGTTCTCCTGTGAGTCCAGATATTCGAATCCGACGCAAAACGGACTGCTAATTGTAACGCTCTTAACCTCCTAATGACGATGGAACAAACAAATTGCGTCGAGATTCAATACAACGTCCTTCAGCCGACTTGTCCCCAAGCGTCCAATGCTCCCTCGGGCACCTTACGGTCATTCTCCTGTGAGTCTACATTTTCGATTCCGACACATAACTGATAGTTAATTGTAACGTTCAGGGCCTCCTAATGACGATGGAACACCCAAATTGCCTCGAGAATCAATACATCGGCCTCCAGCCAACTTGTCTCCAAGTTTCTAGTGCTGCCTCGGGCACCGTATGGTCGTTCTCCTGTGACTCTAGATTTTCGAATCCGACGCAAAAATGATAGTTAATTGTAACGTTCAGCGCCTCCTAGTGACGATGGAACACTCAAATTGCGTCGAGAGTCAATACATCGTCCTCCAGCCGACTTGTCTACAAGGGGATATTGCTGCCTCGGGCTCCATGTGGTCCGTCTCCTGTGGGTCTAGATTTTCGAATCCGAAGCGAAACTTATAGTTAATTGTAACGTTAAGGGGCCTCCTAATGACGATGGATCACTCGAATTGCGTCGAGATTCAATACATCGGCCTCCAGCCGACTTGTCTCCAAATGTCTATTGCTGCCTCGGGCACCTTGTGGTCGTTCTCCTGTGAGTCTACATTTTCGATTCCGACACATAACTGATAGTAAATTGTAACGTTCAGGGCCTCCTAATGACGATGGAACACTCAAATTGTGTCGAGATTCAATACCTCGTTATCCAGCCGACTTGCCTCCAAGGGGATATCGCAGCCTTGAGCACCACATGGTCAATCTCCGGTGATTCTACATTCTCGAATCCGACGCAAAACTGATAGTTAATTGTAACGTACAGGGCCTCCTAATTACGATGGGGCACTCAAATTTCGTCGCGATTCAATACATCGTCCTCCAGCGGACTGGTCTCCAAGGGGATATTGCTGCCTCGGGCACCTTATGGTCCGTCTCCAGTGAGTCTAGATTTTCGAATCCGACGAAAAACTAATAGTTAATTGTGACATTCAGGGCCTCCTAATGACGATGGAACAGTCAAACTGCGTCGTGATCCAATACATCGTCCTCCAGCCGACTTGTCTCCAAGGGTCTATTGCTGCCTCGGGCACCTTATGATCGTTCTCCTGTGAGTCTAGATTTTCGAACCCGACGCAAAACTGATAGTTAATTGTAACGTTCAGGGCCTCCTAATGTCGATAGTATACTCAGATTGCGTCGTGATTCAATTCATCGTATTCCAGCAGACTTCCTCCATGGGGATATAGCTGTCTCGGGCACCTTATGGTCGTTCTCCTGTGAGTCAAGATTTTCGAATCCGACGCGAAACTGATAGTTAATTGTAACGTTCAGGGCCTCCTAATGACGATGGAATACTCAAATTCCGTCGAGGTTAATACATCGTCCACCAGCCGACTTGTCTCCAAGGGGTATTGCTGCCTCGGGCACCATTGGTCCGTCTCCTGTGAGTCTAGATTTTCGAATCCGACGCAAAAATGATAGTTAATTGTAACGTTCAGGGCCTCATAATGACGATGGAACACTCAAATTGCGTCGAGATTCAATACATCGGCCTCCAGCCGACTTGTCTCTAAGGGTCTATTGCTGCCTCGGGCACCTTATGGTCGTACTCCTGTGAGTCTAGATTTTCGAATCTGACGCATAACTGATAGTTAATTGCAACGTTCAGGGCCTCCTAATGACTATGGAACATTCAAATTGCATCGAGATTCAATACATCGGCCTCCAGCCGACTTGTCTCCAAATGTTTAATGCTGCCTCGGGCACCTTGTGTTCGTTCTCCTGTGAGTCTAGATTTTCGAATCCGACGCGAAACTGATAGTTAATTGTAACGTTCAGGGCCTCCTAATGACGATGGAACACTCAAATTGCGTCGAGATTCAATACATCGTCCATCAGCCGACTTGTCTCCAAGAGTCTATTGCTGCCTCGGACACCTTATGGTCGTTCTCCTGTGAGTCTAGATTTTCGAATAAGACGCAAAACTGATAATTGTAACGTACAGGGCCTCCTAATGACGATGGAACACTCAGATTGCGTCGAGATTCAATACATCGGCTACGAGCCGACTTGTCTCCAAGGGGACACTGCTGCTTCGGGCACCATATGGTCCGTCACCTGTGAGTCTAGATTTTCGAATCCGACGCATTATTGATAGCTAATTGTTACACTCAGCGCCTCCCAATGATGATGGAACACTCAAATTGCGTCGAGATTCAATACATCGTCCTCCAGCCGGCTTGTCTCCAAGGGGATATTAATGCCTCGGGCACCAAATGGTCCGTCTACTGTGAGTCTAGATTTTCGAATCCGACGCGAAACTGATAGTTAATTGTAACATTCAGGGCCTCCTAATGATGATGGAACACTCAAACTGCGTCGAGATTCAATACATCGTCCTCCAGCCGACTTGTCTCCAAGAGGATATTGCTGCCTCGGGCACCATATAGTCCTTCTCCTGTGAGTCTAGAGTTTTGAATCCGACGCATAAATGATAGTTAATTGTAACGTTCAGGGCCTCCTAATGACGATGGAACACTCAAATTGCGTCGAGGTTCAATACATCGTCCTCCAGCCGACTTGTCTCCAAGGGGTATTGCTGCCTCAGGCACCATATGGTCCGCCTCTTGTTAGTCTAGATTTTCGATTCCGACGAAAAAATGATAGTTACTTGTAACGTTCAGCGACTCCTAATGACGATGGAACACTCAAATTGCGTCGAGATTCAATACATCGGCCTCCAGCCGACTTGTCTCCAAGGGTCTATTGCTGCCTCTGGCACCTTACGGTCGTTCTCCTGTGAGTCTAGATTTTCGAATCCGACGCATAACTGATAGTTAATTGCAACGTTCAGCGCCCCCTAATGACGATGGAACAATCAAATTGGGTGGAGATTCAATACATCGTCCATCGGCCGACTTGTATCCAAGAGTCTATTGCTGACTCGGACACCTTATGGTCGGTCTCCTGTGAGTCTAGATTTTCGAATCCGACGCAAAACTGATAGTTAAATGCAACGTTCAGGGCCTCTTAATGACGATGGAACACTCAAATTGCGTCGAGATTCAATACATCGTCCTTCAGCCGACTTGTCTCCAAGAGTCCATTGCTCTCTCGGGCACCTTATGGTCGTTCCCCTATGAGTCTAGATTTTAGAATCCGACGCATAACTGATAGTTAATTGTAATGTTCAGGGCCTCCTAATGACGATGGAACACTCAAATTGCGTCGAGATTCAATACATCGGCCTCCAGCCGACTTGTCTCCGAATGTCTATTGCTGCCTTGGGCACCTTGTGGGCGTTCTCCTGTGAGTCCAGATATTCGAATCCGACGCAAAACGGACTGCATATTGTAACGATCAGAGCCTCCTAATGATGATGGAACACTCAAATTACGTCGAGATTCAATACATCGTCCTCCAGCCGACTTGTCTCCAAGAGGATATTGCTGCCTCGGGCACCATATAGTCCTTCTCCTGTGAGTCTAGTGCTTTGAATCCGACGCTTAAATGATAGTTAAATTTATCGTTCAGGATCTCCTAATGACGATGGAACACTCAAATTGCGTAGAGATTCAATACATCGGCCTCCAGCCGACTTGTCTCCTAGGGTATATTGCTGCCTCGGGCACCTTATGGTCGTTCTCCTGTGAGTCTAGATTTTCGAATCCGACGCATAACTGATAGTTAATTGCAACGTTCAGCGCCCCCTAATGACGATGGAACAATCGAATTGGGTCGAGATTCAATACATCGTCCATCGGCCGACTTGTATCCAAGAGTCTATTGCTGACTCGGACACCTTGTGGTCGGTCTCCTGTAAGTCCAGATTTTCGAATCCGAAGCAAAACTGATAGTTAATTGCAACGTTCAGGGCCTCTTAATGACGATGGAACACTCAAATTGCGTCGTGATTCAATACATCGTCATTCAGATGACTTGTCTCCAAGGTTCTATTGCTGCCTCGGGCACCTTATGGTCGTTCTCCTGTGAGTCTCGATTTTCGAATCCGACGCAAAACTGATAGTTAAATGCAACGTTCAGGGCCTCTTAATGACGATGGAACACTCAAATTGCGTCGAGATTCAATACATCGTCCTTCAGCCGACTTGTCTCCAAGAGTCCATTGCTCTCTCGGGCACCTTATGGTCGTTCCCCTGTGAGTCTAGATTTTAGAATCCGACGCATAACTGATAGTTAATTGTAATGTTAAGGGCCTCCTTTTGACGATGGAACACTCAAATTGCGTCGAGATTCAATACATCGTCCTCCAGCCGACTTGTCTCCAAGGGGTATTGCTGCCTCGGGCACCATATGATCCGTCTCTTGTGGGTCTAGATTTTCGCATCCGACGCAAAAATGATAGTTAATTGTAACGTTGAGCGACTCCTAATGACGATGGAACACTCAAATTGCGTCGAGATTCAATACATCGGCCTCCAGCCGACTTGTCTCCAAGGGTCTATTGCTGCCTCGGGCACTTTACGGTCGTTCTCCTGTGAGTCTAGATTTTCGAATCCGACGCGAAACTGATAGTTAATTGTAACGTTCAGGGCCTCCTAACAACGATGGAACACTGAAATTGCATCGAGATTCAATACATCGTCCTCCAGCCGACTTGTCTCCAAGGGGATATCGCTGCCTTGCGCACCACTTGGTCCAACTCCGGTGATTCTACATTTTCGAATCCGACGCAAAGCTGATAGTTAGTTGTAACGTTCAGGGCCTCCTAATGACGATGGAACACTCAAATTGCGTCGAGATTACATACATCGGCCTCCAGCCGAATTGTCTCCAAGCGTCCATTGCTCCCTCGGGCATATTATGGTCATTCTCCTGTGAGTTTACATTTTCGATTCCGACACATAACTAATACTTAATTGTAGCGTTCAGGGCCTCCTAATGACGATGGAATACTCAAATTGCGTCGAGATTCAATACATCGTTATCCAGCCGACTTGTCTCCAAGGGGATATCGCTGCCTTGCGCACCACATAATCAATCTCCGGTGATTCTACATTTTCGAATCCGACGCAAAACTGATAGTTAGTTGTAACGTTCAGGGCCTCCTAATGACGATGGTGCACTCAAATTGCGTCGCTATTCAATGCATCGTCCTCCAGCGGACTGTCTCCAAGGGGATAATGCTGCCTCGGGCACCTTATGGTCCGTCTCCAGTGAGTCTAGATTTTCGAATCCGACGAAAAACTGATAGTTAATTCAAACATTCAGGGCCGCCTAATGACGATGGAACACTGAAATTGCGTTGCGATGCAATACATCGTCCTCTAGCCGAATTGTCTCCAAGGGTCTATTGCTGCCTCGGGCACCTTATGATCGTTCTCCTGTGAGTCTAGATTTTCGAATTCGACGCATAACTGATAGTTATTTGCAACGTTCAGAGCATCCTAATGACGATGGAACACTCAAATTGCGTCGAGATTCAATACATTGGCCTCCAGCCGACTTGTCTCCAAATGTGTATTGCTGCCTGGGGCACCTTGTCGTCGTTCTCCAGTGAGTCTAGAATTTCGAATCCGACGCTAAACTGATAGTTAATTGTAACATTCAGGCCCTCCTAATGACGATGGAACACTCAAATTGCGTCGAGATTCAATACATCGTCCTTCAGCCGACTTGTCTCCAAGAGTCTATTGCTGCCTCGGACACCTTATGGTCGTTCTCCGGTGTGTCTAGATTTTCGAATCCGACGCAAAACTGATAATTGTAACGTTCAGGGCCTCCTAATGACGATGGAACACTCAAATTGCGTCGAGATTCAATACATCGGCCTCGAGCCGACTTCTCTCCAAGGGGATATTGCTGCCTCAGGCACCATATAGTCCTTCTCCTGTGAGTCTAGAGTTTCGAATCCGACGCATAAGTGATAGTTAATTGTAAAGTTCAGGACCTTCTAATGACGATGGAACACTCAATTTGTGTCGAGATTCAATACATCGTCCTTCAGCCGACTTGTCTCCAAGCGTCCATTGCTCCCTCGGGCACCTTATGGTCATTCTGCTGTGAGTCTACATTTTCGATTCCGACACATAACTGATAGTTAATTGTTACGTTCACGGCCTCATAATGACGATGGAACACTCAAATTGCGTCGCGATCCAATACATCGTCCTCCAGCCGACTTTACTCCGAGGGTCTATTGCTGCCTCGGGCACCTTATGGTCGTTCTCCTGTGAGTCTCGATTTTCGAATCCGACGCAAAACTGATTGTTAATTGCAATTCTCAGGGACACCTAATGACGATGGAACACTCAAATCTCGTCGAGGTTCAATACATTGTCCTCCAGCCTACTTGTCTCCAAGAGGTATTGCTGCCTCGGGGTCCATGTGGTCCGTCACCTGTGAGTCTAGATTTTGGAATCCGACGCATAACTGATAGTTAATTGTAACGCTCATCGCCTCTTAATGACGATGGAACACTCAAATTGCGTCGAGAGTCAATACATCGTTATCCAGCCGATTTGTCTCCAAGGGGATATCGCTGCCTTGGGCACCACATGGTCAATCTCCGGTGATTCTACATTTTCGAATCCGACGCAAAACTGATAGTTAATTGTAACGTTCAGTACCTCCTAATTACGATGGGGCACTCAAATTGCGTAGCGATTCAATACATCGTCCTCCAGCGGACTGGTCTCCAAGGGGATACTGCTGCCTCGGGCACCTTATGGCCCGTCTCCAGTGAGTCTAGATTTTCGAATCCGACGAAACACTGATAGTTAATTGTAACATTCAGGGCCTCCTAATGACGATGGAACACACAAATTGCGTCTCGATCCAATACATCGTCCTCCAGCCAACTTGTCTCCAAGGGTCTATTGCTGCCTCGGACGCCTTATGTTCGTTCTCCTGTGAGTCTAGATTTTCGAACCCGACGCAAAACTGATAGTTAATTATAACGTTCAGGGCCTCCTAATGACGATAGAATACTCAGATTGCGTCGTGATTCAATTCATCGTATTCCAGCAGACTTCCTCCATGGGGATATTGCTGCCTCGGGCACCTTATGGTCGTTCTCCAGTGAGTCTAGATTTTCGAATCTGACGCATATCTGATAGTTAATTGCAACGTTCAAAGCCTCCTAATGACGATGGAACACTCAGATTCCGTCGAGATTCAATACATCGGCCTCGAGCCGACTTGTCTCCAAGGGGACATTGCTGCCTCGGGCACCATATGGTCCGTTTCCTGTGAGTCTAGATTTTCGATTCCGACGCATTATTGACAGTTAATTGTCACGCTCAGCGCCTCCTAATGATGATGGAACACTCAAATTGCGTCGAGATTCAATACATCGTCCTCCAGCCGACTTGTGTCCAAGGGGATATCGCTGCCAAGGGCACCACATGCTCAATCTCCGGTGATTCTACATTTTCGAATCCGACGCAAAACTGATAGTAAATTGTAACGTTCAGGGCCTCCTAATGACGATGGAACACTCAAATTGCGTCGAGATTCAATACATCGGCCTCGAGCCGACTTGTCTCCAATGGGACATTGCTGCCTCGGGCACCATATGGACCGTCTCATGTGAGTCTAGATTTTCGATTCCGATGCGAAACTGATAGTTAATTGTAACGTTCAGGGCCTCCTAATGACGATATGACACTCAAATTGCGTCGAGATTCAATACATCGTCCTTCTGCCGACTTGTCTCCAAGGTTCTATTGCTGCCTCAGGCACCTTATGGTCGTTCTCCTGTGAGTCTAGATTTTCGAATCCGACGCAAAAATGATAGTTAATTGTAACGGTCAGGGCCTCTTAATGACGATGGAACACTCAAATTGCATCGAGAGTCAATACATCGTCTTTCAGCCGAATTGTCTACAAGGCGATATTGTTGCCTTGGGCTCCATGTTTTCCGCCTCATGTGAGTCTAGATTTTTGAATCCGACGCGAAACTTATAGTTAATTGTAACGTTCATGGCCTCATAATTACGATGGAACACTCAAATTGCGTCGAGATTCAATATATCGGCCTCCAGCTGACTTGTCTCTAAGGGTCTATTGCTGCCTCGGGCACCTTATGGTCGTTCTCCTGTGAGTCTAGATTTTCGAATCCAACGCGAAACTGATAGTTAATTGTTACGTTCGGGGCCTCCTAATGACGATGGAACACTCAAATTGCGTCGAGATTCAATACATCGTCCTTCAGCCGACTTGTCTCCAAGAATCTATTGCTGCCTCGGACACCTTATGGTCGTTCTCCTGTGAGTCTAGATTTTCGAATAAGACGCAAAACTGATAATTGTAACGTACAGGGCCTCCTAATGACGATAGAACACTCAGATTGCGTCGAGATTCAATATATCGGCTACGAGCCGACTTGTCTCCAAGGGGAGACTGCTGCTTCGGGCACCATATGGTCCGTCACCTGTGAGTCTAGATTTTCCAATCCGACGCAATATTGATAGTTAATTGTTACGCTCAGCGCCTCCCAATGATGATGGAACACTCAAATTGCGTCGAGATTCCATACATCGTCCTCCAGGCGACTTGTCTCCAAGGGGATATTGCAGCCTCGGGCACCAAATGGTCCGTCTCCTGTGAGTCTAGATTTTCGAATCCGACGCGAAACTGATAGTTAATTGTAACGTTCAGGGACTCCTAATGACGATGGAACACTCAAATTGCGTCGAGATTCAATACATCGTCCTCCAGCCGACTTGTCTCCAAGGGGATATCGCTGCCTAGGGCACCACATGGTCCATCTCCGGTGATTCTACATTTTCAAATCCGACGCAAAACTGATAGCAAATTGTAACGTTCAGGGCCTCCTAATGACGATGGAATAGTCAAATTGCTTCGAGATTCAATACATCGGCCTCGAGCCGACTTGTCTCCAATGGGACATTGCTGCCTCGGGCACCATATGGTCCGTCTCCTGTGAGTCTAGATTTTCGATTCCGATGCGAAACTGATAGTTAATTGTAACGTTCAGGGCCTCCTAATGACGATGGAACACTCAAATTGCGTCGAGATTCAATACATCATCCTTCTGCCGACTTGTCTCCAAGGTTCTATTGCTGCCTCGGGCACCTTATGGTGATTCTCCTGTGAGTCTAGATTTTCGTATCCGACGCATAACTGATAGTTAATTGCAACGATCAGTGCCTCCTAATGACGATGGAACACTCAAATTGCCTCGAGATACAATACATCGGCCTCCAGCCGACTTGTCTCCAAATGTCTAATGCTGCCTCGGGCACCTTGTGGTCGTTCTCCTGTGAGTCTAGATTTTCGAATACGACGCATAACTGATAGTTACTTGTAACGTTCAGCGCCTCCTAATGACGATGGAACACTCAAATTGCGTCGAGATTCAATACATCGTCCTCCAGCCGACTTGTCTCCAAGGGACTATTGCAGCCTAGGGCACCTTATGGTCGTTCCCCTGTGAGTCTAGATTTTCGAATCCGACGCGAAACTGATAGTTAATTGCAATGTTCAGTGCCTCCTAATGACGATGGAACACTCAAATTGCGTCGATATTCAATACATCGGCCTCCAGCCGACTTGTCTCCAAGGGTCTATTCCTGCCTCGGGCACCTTATCGTCGTTCTCCTGTGAGTCCAGATATTCGAATCCGACGCATAACGGACTGCTAATTGGAACGTTCAGAGCCTCCTAATGATGATGAAACACTCAAATTGTGTCGAGATCCAATACAACGTCCTCCCGCCGACTTATCTCCAAGGGGATATTGCTGCCTCGGGCACCATATAGTCCTTCTCCTGTGAGTATAGAGATTCGAATCCGACGCAAAACTGATAGTTAATTGCAATTTTCAGGGCCTCCTAATGACGATGGAACACTCAAATTGCGTCGAGATTCAATACATCGGCCTCCAGCCGACTTGTCTCCAAGGGTCTATTCCTGCCTCGGGCACCTTATCGTCGTTCTCCTGTGAGTCCAGATATTCGAATTCGACGCAAAACGGACTGCTAATTGTAACGCTCTTAACCTCCTAATGTCGATGGAACACCCAAATTGCGTCGAGATTCAATACAACGTCCTTCAGCCGACTTGTCTCCAAGCGTCCAATGCTCCCTCGGGCACCTTATGGTCATTCTCCTGTGAGTCTACATTTTCGATTCCGACACATAACTGATAGTTAATTGTAACGTTCAGGGCCTGCTAATGACGGTGGAACACTCAAATTGCCTCGAGAATCAATACATCGGCCTCCAGCCAACTTGTCTCCAAGGTTCTATTGCTGCCTCGGGCACCTTATGGTCGTTCTCCTGTGACTCTAGAATTTCGAATCCGACGCAAAAATGATAGTTAATTGTAACGTTCAGCGCCTCCTAGTGACGATGGAACACTCAAATTGCGTCGAGAGTCAATACATCGTCCTCCAGCCGACTTGTCTACAAGGGGATATTGCTGCCTCGGGCTCCATGTGGTCCGTCTCCTGTGAGTCTAGATTTTCGAATCCGACGCGAAACTGATTGTTAATTGTAACGTTCAGGGCTTCCTAATGACGATGGAACACTCAAAATGCGTCGAGATTCAATAAATCGGCCTCCAGCCGAATTGTCTCCAAGGGGACATTGTTGCCTCGGGCACCATATGGTCCGTCTCCTGTGATTCTAGATTCTCGATTCCGACGCGAAACTTATAGTTAATTGTAACGTTCAGGGCCTCCTAATGACGATGGAACACTCAAATTGCGTCGAGGTTCAATACATCGTCCTCCAGCCGACTTGTCTCCAAGGGGTACCGCTGCCTCGGGCACCATATGGTCCATCTCCGGTGATTCTACATTTTCGAATCCGACGCAAAACTGATAGTAAATTGTAACGTTCAGGGCCTCCTAATGACGATGGAATAGTCAAATTGCTTCGAGATTCAATACATCGGCCTCGAGCCGACTTGGCTCAAAGGGGATATTGCTGCCTCGGGCTCCATGTGGTCCGTCTCCTGTGAGTCTAGCTTTTCGAATCCGACGCGAAACTGATTGTTAATTGTAACGTTCAGGGCTTCCTCATGACGATGGAACACTCAAAATGCGTCGAGATTCAATAAATCGGCCTCCAGCCGACTTGTCTCCAAGGGCCTATTGCTGCCTCGGGCACCTTATGGTCGTTCTCCTGTGAGTCTAGATTTTCGAATCCGACGCGAAACTGATAGTTAATTGTAACGTTCAGGGCCTCCTAATGACGATGGAACACTCAAATTGCTTCGCGATCCAATACATCGTCCTCCCGCCGACTTTTCTCTAAGGGTCTATTGCTGCCTCGGGCACCCTATGTTCGTTTCCTGTGAGTCTCGATTTTCGAATCCGACGCAAAACTAATAGTTAATTGCAATTTTCAGGGCCTCCTAAAGACGATGGAACACTCAAATTGCGTCGAGATTCAATACATCGGCCTCCAGCCGACTTGTCTCCAAGGGTCTATTAATGCCTCGGGCACCTTATCGTCGTTCTCCTGTGGGTCCTGATATTCGAATCCGACGCAAAACGGACTGCTAATTGTAACGCTCTTAACCTCCTAATGACGATGGAACACCCAAATTTCGTCGAGATTCAATACAACGTCCTTCAGCCGACATGTCTCCAAGATGTACTGCTGCCTCGGGCACTATATGGTCCGTCTAATGTGAGTCTAGATTTTCGAATCCGACGCGAAACTGATAGTTAATTGTAACGTTCAGGGCCTCCTAATGACGATGGATCACTCAAATTGCGTCGATATTCAATACATCGGCCTCCAGCCGACTTGTCTCCAAATGTCTATTGCTGCCTCGGGCACCTTGTGGTCGTTCTCCTGTGAGTCTAGATTTTCGAATCCGACGCATAACTGATAGTTAATTGTAAAGTTCGGGGCCTCCTAATGACGATGGAACACTCAAATTGCGTCGAGATTCAATACATCATCCTCCAGCCGACTTGTCTCCAAGGGGATATCGCTGCCTCGGGCACCACATGGACCGTCTCCGGTGATTCTACATTTTCGAACCCGACGCAAAACTGATAGTTAATTGTAACGTTCAGGGCCTCCTAATGACGATGGAATACTCAAATTGCGTCGAGATTCAATACATCGACGTCCAGCCGACTTCTCTCCATGGGGATATTGCTGCCTCGGGCACCTTGTGGTCGTTCTCCTGTGAGTCTAGATTTTCGAATCCGACGCGAAACTGATTGTTAGTTGTAACGTTCAGGGCTTCCTAATGACGATGGAACACTCAAAATGCGTCGAGATTCAATAAATCGGCCTCCAGCCGAACTGTCTCCAAGGGGACATTGTTGCCTCGGGCACCATATGGTCCGTCTCCTGTGATTCTAGATTTTCGATTCCGACGCGAAACTTATAGTTAATTGTAACGTTCAGGGCCTCCTAATGACGATGGAACACTCAAATTGCGTCGAGGTTCAATACATCGTCCTCCAGCCGACTTGTCTCCAAGGGGTACCGCTGCCTCGGTCACCATATGGTCCATCTAATGTGAGTCTAGATTTTCGAATCCGACGCAAAAATGATAGTTAATTGTAACGTTCAGCGCCTCCTAGTGACGATTGAACACTCATATTGCGTCGAGATTCAATACATCCTCCTCCAGCCGACTTTCTCCAAGGGGATATCGCTGCCTCGGGCACCACATGGTCCGTCTCCGGTGATTCTACATTTTCGAACCCGACGCAAAACTGATAGTTAATTGTGAAGTTCAGGGCCTCCTAATGACGATTGAACACTCAAATTGCGTCGAGATTCAATACATCGTCCTCCAGCCGACTTGTCCCCAAGGGGATATCGCTGCCTCGGGCACCACATGGTCCATCTCCGGTTATTGTACATTTTCGAACCCGACGCATAACTGACAGTTAATTGTAAAGTTCAGGGCCTCCTAATGACGATTGAACACTCAAATTGCGTCAAGATTCAATACATCGACCTCCAGCCGACTTGTCTCCAAGGGGATATTGCTGCCTCGGGCACCAAATGATCCGTCTCCTGTGAGTCTAGATATTCGAATCCGACGCGAAACTGATAGATAATTGTAACGTTCAGGGCCTCCTAATGACGATGGAACACTCAAATTGCGTCGAGATTCAATACATCGTCCTCCAGCCGACTTGTCTCCAAGGGGATATCGCTGCCTAGGGCACCACATGGTCCATCTCCGGTGATTCTACATTTTCGAATCCGACGCAAAACTGATAGTAAATTGTAACGTTCAGGGCCTCCTAATGACGATGGAATACTCAAATTGCTTCGAGATTCAATACATCGGCCTCGAGCCGACTTCTCTCCAATGGGACATTGCTACCTCGGGCACCATATGGTCCGTCTCCTGTGAGTCTAGATTTTCGATTCCGATGCGAAACTGATAGTTAATTGTAACGTTCAGGGCCTCCTAATGACGATGGATCACTCAAATTGCGTCGAGATTCAATACATCGTCCTTCTGCCGACTTGTCTCCAAGGTTCTATTGCTGCCTCGGGCACCTTATGGTGGTTATCCTGTGAGTCTAGATTTTCGAATCCGACGCATAGCTGATAGTTAATTGCAACGATCAGTGCCTCCTAATGACGATGGAACACTCAAATTGCGTCGAGATTCAATACATCGGCCTCCAGCCGACTTGCCTCCAAGTGTCTATTCCTGCCTCGGGCACCTTATCGTCGTTCTCCTGTAAGTCCAGATATTCGAATCCGACGCATAACGGACTGCTAATTGGAACGTTCAGAGCCACCTAATGATGATGGAACACTCAAATTGCGTCGAGATTCAATACATCGTCCTCCAGCCGACTTATCTCCAAGGGGATATTGCTGCCTCGGGCTCCATGTGGTCCGTCTCCTGTGAGTCTAGATTTTCGAATCCGACGCGAAACTGATTGTTAATTGTAACGTTCAGGGCTTCCTAATGACGATGGAACACTCAAAATGCGTCGAGATTCAATAAATCGGCCTCCAGCCGAATTGTCTCCAAGGGGACATTGTTGCCTCGGGCACCATATGGTCCGTCTCCTGTGATTCTAGATTCTCGATTCCGACGCGAAACTTATAGTTAATTGTAACGTTCAGGGCCTCCTAATGACGATGGAACACTCAAATTGCGTCGAGGTTCAATACATCGTCCTCCAGCCGACTTGTCTCCAAGGGGTACCGCTGCCTCGGGCACCATATGGTCCATCTCCGGTGATTCTACATTTTCGAATCCGACGCAAAACTGATAGTAAATTGTAACGTTCAGGGCCTCCTAATGACGATGGAATAGTCAAATTGCTTCGAGATTCAATTCATCGGCCTCGAGCCGACTTGGCTCAAAGGGGATATTGCTGCCTCGGGCTCCATGTGGTCCGTCTCCTGTGAGTCTAGCTTTTCGAATCCGACGCGAAACTGATTGTTAATTGTAACGTTCAGGGCTTCCTCATGACGATGGAGCACTCAAAATGCGTCGAGATTCAATAAATCGGCCTCCAGCCGACTTGTCTCCAAGGGCCTATTGCTGCCTCGGGCACCTTATGGTCGTTCTCCTGTGAGTCTAGATTTTCGAATCCGACGCGAAACTGATAGTTAATTGTAACGTTCAGGGCCTCCTAATGACGATGGAACACTCAAATTGCTTCGCGATCCAATACATCGTCCTCCCGCCGACTTTTCTCTAAGGGTCTATTGCTGCCTCGGGCACCCTATGTTCGTTTCCTGTGAGTCTCGATTTTCGAATCCGACGCAAAACTAATAGTTAATTGCAATTTTCAGGGCCTCCTAAAGACGATGGAACACTCAAATTGCGTCGAGATTCAATACATCGGCCTCCAGCCGACTTGTCTCCAAGGGTCTATTAATGCCTCGGGCACCTTATCGTCGTTCTCCTGTGGGTCCTGATATTCGAATCCGACGCAAAACGGACTGCTAATTGTAACGCTCTTAACCTCCTAATGACGATGGAACACCCAAATTTCGTCGAGATTCAATACAACGTCCTTCAGCCGACATGTCTCCAAGGGGTACTGCTGCCTCGGGCACTATATGGTCCGTCTAATGTGAGTCTAGATTTTCGAATCCGACGCGAAACTGATAGTTAATTGTAACGTTCAGGGCCTCCTAATGACGATGGATCACTCAAATTGCGTCGATATTCAATACATCGGCCTCCAGCCGACTTGTCTCCAAATGTCTATTGCTGCCTCGGGCACCTTGTGGTCGTTCTCCTGTGAGTCTAGATTTTCGAATCCGACGCATAACTGATAGTTAATTGTAAAGTTCGGGGCCTCCTAATGACGATGGAACACTCAAATTGCGTCGAGATTCAATACATCATCCTCCAGCCGACTTGTCTCCAAGGGGATATCGCTGCCTCGGGCACCACATGGACCGTCTCCGGTGATTCTACATTTTCGAACCCGACGCAAAACTGATAGTTAATTGTAACGTTCAGGGCCTCCTAATGACGATGGAATACTCAAATTGCGTCGAGATTCAATACATCGACGTCCAGCCGACTTCTCTCCATGGGGATATTGCTGCCTCGGGCACCTTGTGGTCGTTCTCCTGTGAGTCTAGATTTTCGAATCCGACGCGAAACTGATTGTTAGTTGTAACGTTCAGGGCTTCCTAATGACGATGGAACACTCAAAATGCGTCGAGATTCAATAAATCGGCCTCCAGCCGAACTGTCTCCAAGGGGACATTGTTGCCTCGGGCACCATATGGTCCGTCTCCTGTGATTCTAGATTTTCGATTCCGACGCGAAACTTATAGTTAATTGTAACGTTCAGGGCCTCCTAATGACGATGGAACACTCAAATTGCGTCGAGGTTCAATACATCGTCCTCCAGCCGACTTGTCTCCAAGGGGTACCGCTGCCTCGGTCACCATATGGTCCATCTAATGTGAGTCTAGATTTTCGAATCCGACGCAAAAATGATAGTTAATTGTAACGTTCAGCGCCTCCTAGTGACGATTGAACACTCATATTGCGTCGAGATTCAATACATCCTCCTCCAGCCGACTTTCTCCAAGGGGATATCGCTGCCTCGGGCACCACATGGTCCGTCTCCGGTGATTCTACATTTTCGAACCCGACGCAAAACTGATAGTTAATTGTGAAGTTCAGGGCCTCCTAATGACGATTGAACACTCAAATTGCGTCGAGATTCAATACATCGTCCTCCAGCCGACTTGTCCCCAAGGGGATATCGCTGCCTCGGGCACCACATGGTCCATCTCCGGTTATTGTACATTTTCGAACCCGACGCATAACTGACAGTTAATTGTAAAGTTCAGGGCCTCCTAATGACGATTGAACACTCAAATTGCGTCAAGATTCAATACATCGACCTCCAGCCGACTTGTCTCCAAGGGGATATTGCTGCCTCGGGCACCAAATGATCCGTCTCCTGTGAGTCTAGATATTCGAATCCGACGCGAAAATGATAGTTAATTGTAACGTTCAGGGCCTCCTAATGACGATGGAACACTCAAATTGCGTCGAGATTCAATACATCGTCCTCCAGCCGACTTGTCTCCAAGGGGATATCGCTGCCTAGGGCACCACATGGTCCATCTCCGGTGATTCTACATTTTCGAATCCGACGCAAAACTGATAGTAAATTGTAACGTTCAGGGCCTCCTAAAGACGATGGAATACTCAAATTGCTTCGAGATTCAATACATCGGCCTCGAGCCGACTTGTCTCCAATGGGACATTGCTACCTCGGGCACCATATGGTCCGTCTCCTGTGAGTCTAGATTTTCGATTCCGATGCGAAACTGATAGTTAATTGTAACGTTCAGGGCCTCCTAATGACGATGGATCACTCAAATTGCGTCGAGATTCAATACATCGTCCTTCTGCCGACTTGTCTCCAAGGTTCTATTGCTGCCTCGGGCACCTTATGGTGGTTATCCTGTGAGTCTAGATTTTCGAATCCGACGCATAGCTGATAGTTAATTGCAACGATCAGTGCCTCCTAATGACGATGGTACACTCAAATTGCGTCGAGATTCAATACATCGGCCTCCAGCCGACTTGTCTCCAAGTGTCTATTCCTGCCTCGGGCACCTTATCGTCGTTCTCCTGTAAGTCCAGATATTCGAATCCGACGCATAACGGACTGCTAATTGGAACGTTCAGAGCCACCTAATGATGATGGAACACTCAAATTGCGTCGAGATTCAATACATCGTCCTCCAGCCGACTTATCTCCAAGGGGATATTGCTGCCTCGGGCACCATATATTCCTTCTCCTGTGAGTCTAGAGATTCGAATCCGAAGCAACACTGATAGTTAATTGTAACGTTCAGGACCTCCTATTGACGATGCAACACTCAAATTGCGTCGAGATTCAATACATCGTCCTTCAGCCGACTTGTCTTTAAGCGTCCACTGCTCTCTCGGGCACCTTATGGTCATTCTCCTGTGAGTCTACATTTTCGATTCCGACACATAACTGATATTTAAATGTTACGTTCAGGGCCTCCTAATGACGATGGAACACTCAAATTGCTTCGCGATCCAATACATCGTCCTCCAGCCGACTTTTCTCCAACGGTCTATTGCTGCCTCGGGCACCTTATGGTCGTTCTCCTGTGAGTCTCGATTTTCGAATCCGACGCAAAACTGATAGTTAATTGCAATTTTCAGGGCCTCCTAATGACGATGGAACACTCAAATTGCGTCGAGATTCAATACATCGGCCTCCAGCCGACTTGTCTCCAAGGGTCTATTCCTGCCTCGGGCACCTTATCGTCGTTCTCCTGTGAGTCCAGATATTCGAATCCGACGCAAAACGGACTGCTAATTGTAACGCTCTTAACCTCCTAATGACGATGGAACACCCAAATTGCGTCGAGATTCAATACAACGTCCTTCAGCCGACTTGTCTCCAAGCGTCCAATGGTCCCTCGGGCACCTTATGGTCATTCTCCTGTGAGTCAACATTTTCGATTCCGACACATAACTGATAGTTAATTGCAACGTTCAGCGTCTCCTAGTGACGATGGAACACTCAAATTGCGTCGAGAGTCAATACATCGTCCTCCAGCCGACTTGTCTACAAGGGGATATTGCTGCCTCGGGCTCCATGTGGTCCGTCTCCTGTGAGTCTAGACTTTCGAATCCGATGCGAAACTTATAGTTAATTGTAACGTTCAGGGCCTCCTAATGACGATGGATCACTCAAATTGCGTCGAGATTCAATACATCGGCCTCCAGCCGACTTGTCTCCAAATGTCTATTGCTGCCTCGGGCACCTTGTGGTCGTTCTCTTGTGAGTCTAGATTTTCGAATCCGGCGCATAACTGATAGTTAATTGTAATGTTCAGGGCTTCCTAAATACGATGGAACACTCAAATTGCGTCGAGAATCAATACATCGGCCTCGAGCCGACTTGTCTCCAAGGGTACATTGCTGCCTCGGCACCATATGGTCCGTCTCCTGTGAGTCAAGAGTTTCGAATCCGAAGCAAAACTGATTGTTAATTGTCACATTCAGGGCCTCCTAATGACGATGGAACACTCAAAATGCGTCGAGATTCAATACATCGTCATTCAGCCGATTTGTCTCCAAGGGTCTATTGCTGCCTCGGGCACCTTGTGGTCGTTCTCCTGTGAGTCTAGATTTTCGAATCCGACGCGAAACTGATTGTTAATTGTAACGTTCAGGGCTTCCTAATGACGATGGAACACTCAAAATGCGTCGAGATTCAATACATCGTCATTCAGCCGATTTGTCTCCAAGGGTCTATTGCTGCCTCGGGCACCTTATGGTCGTTCCCCTGTGAGTCTCGATTTTCGAATCCGACGAAAAACTGATAGTTAATTGCAATTTTCAGGGCCTCCTAATGACGATGGAACACTCAAATTGCGTCGAGATTCAATACATCGGCCTCCAGCCGACTCGTCTCCAAGGGTCTATTCCTGCCTCGGCACCTTATCGTCGTTCTCCTGTGAGTCCAGATATTCGAAACCGACGCAAAACGGACTGCTAATTGTAACGCTCTTAACCTCCTAATCACGATGGAACACCCAAATTGCGTCGAGATTCAATACAATGTCCTTCAGCCGACTTGTCTCCAAGCGTCCAATGCTCCCTCGGGCACCTTAAGGTCATTCCCCTAAGAGTCTACATTTTCGATTCCGACACATAACTGATAGTTAATTGCAACGTTCAGCGCCTCCTAATGACGATGGAACTCTGAAATTGCATCGAGATTCAATACATCGTCCTCCAGCCGACTTGTCTCCAAGGGGATATCACTGCCTCATGCACCACATGGTCCGTCTCCGGTGATTCTACATTTTCGTACCCGACGCAAAACTGATAGTTACTTGTAACGTTCAGCGCCTCCTAATGACGATGGAACACTCAAATTGCGTCGAGATTCAATACATCGGCCTCCAGCCGACTTGTCTCCAAGAGTCTATTGCTGCCTCGGGCACCTTATGGTCGTTCTCCTGTGAGTCTAGATTTTCGAATCCGACGCGAAACTGATAGTTAATTGTAACGTTCAGGGCCTCCTAATGACGATGGAACACTCAAATTCCTTCGCGATCCAATACATCGTCCTCCAGCCGACTTTTCTCCAAGGGTCTATTGCTGCCTCGGGCACCCTATGTTCGTTCTCCTGTGAGTCTCGATTTTCGAATCCGACGCAAAACTGATAGTTAATTGCAATTTTCAGGGCCTCCTAAAGACGATGGAACACTCAAATTGCGTCGAGATTCAATACATCGGCCTCCAGCCGAATTGTCACCAAGGGTCTATTCCTGCCTCGGGCACCTTATCGTCGTTCTCCTGTGAGTCCAGATATTCGAATCGGACGCAAAACGGACTGCTAATTGTAACGCTCTTAACCTCCTAATGACGATGGAACACCCAAATTTCGTCGAGATTCAATACAACGTCTTTCAGCCGACTTGTCTCCAAGGGGTACTGCTGCCTCGGGCACCACATGGTCCGTCTAATGTGTGTCTAGATTTCCGAATCCGACGCAAAAATGATGGTTAATTGTAACGTTCAGGGCGTCCTAGTGACGATGGAACACTCAAATTGCGTCGAGAGTCAATACATCGTCCTCCAGCCGACTTGTCTACAATTGGATATTGCTGCCTCGGGCTCCATGTGGTCCGTCTCCTGTTAGTCTAGATTTTCGAATCCGAAGCGAAACTTATAGTTAATTGTAACGTTCAGGGCCTCCTAATGACGATGGATCACTCAAATTGCGTCGATATTCAATTCATCGGCCTCCAGCCGACTTGTCTCCAAATGTCTATTGCTGCCTCGGGCACCTTGTGGTCGTTCTTCTGTGAGTCTAGATTTTCGAATCCGACGCATAACTGATAGTTATTTGTAAAGTTCAGGGCCTCCTAATGACGATGGAACACACAAATTGCGTCGAGATTCAATACATCGTCCTTCTGCCGACTTGTCTCCAAGGTTCTATTGCTGCCTCGGGCACCTTATGGTAGTTCTCCTGTGAGTCTAGATTTTCGAATCCGACGCATAGCTGATAGTTAATTGCAACGATCAGTGCCTCCTAATGACGATGGAACACTCAAATTGCGTAGAGATTCAATACATCGGCCTCCAGCCGACTTGTCTCCAAGGGTCCATTGCTGCCTCGGCCACCTTATGGTCGTTCTCCTGTGAGTCTAGATTTTCGAATCCGACGCGAAACTGATAGTTAATTGTAACGTTCAGTGCCTCCTAATGACGATGGAACACTCAAATTGAGTCGAGATTCAATACATCGGCCTCCAGCCGACTTGTCTCCAAGTGTCTATTCCTGCCTCGGGCACCTTATCGTCGTTCTCCTGTGAGTCCAGATATTCGAATCCGACGCATAACGGACTGCTAATTGGAACGTTCAGAGCCTCCTAATGATGATGGAACACTCAAATTGCGTCGAGATTCAATACATCGTCCTCCAGCCGACTTATCTCCAAGGGGATATAGCTGCCTCGGGCACCATATAGTCCTTCTCCTGTGAGTCTAGAGATTCGAATCCGAAGCAAAACTGATAGTTAATTGTAACGTTCAGGACCTCCTATTGTAGATGGAACACTCAAATTGCGTCGAGATTCAATACATCGTCCTTCAGCCGACTTGTCTTCAAGCGTCCATTCCTCTCTCGGGCACCTTATGGTCATTCTCCTGTGAGTCTACATTTTCGATTCCGACACATAACTGATAGTTAAATGTTACGTTCAGGGCCTCCTAATGACGATGGAACACTCAAATTGCTTCGCGATCCAATACATCGTCCTCCAGCCGACTTGCCTCCAAGGGGATATTGCTGCCTCGGGCACCACATGGACTGTCTCCGGTGATTCTACATTTTCAAACTCGACGCAAAACTGATAGTTAATTGTAACGTTCAGGGCCTCCTAATGACGATGGAATACTCAAATTGCGTCGAGATTCAATACATCGACCTCCAGCCGACTTCTCTCCATGGGGATATTGCTGCCTCGGGCACCTTGTGGTCGTTCTCCTGTGAGTCTAGATTTTCGAATCCGACGCGAAACTGATTGTTAATTGTAACGTTCAGGGCTTCCTAATGACGATGGAACACTCAAAATGCGTCGAGATTCAATACATCGTCCTCCAGCCGACTTGTCTCCAAGGGGTACCGCTGCCTCAGGCACCATATGGTCCGTCTAATGTGAGTCTAGATTTTCGAATCCGACGCAAAAATGATAGTTAATTGTAACGTTCAGCGCCTCCTAGTGACGATTGAACACTCAAATTGCGTCGAGATTCAATACATCGTCCTCCAGCTGACTTTCTCCAAGGGGATATCGCTGCCTCGGGCACCATATGGTCCGTCTCCGGTGATTCTACATTTTCGAACCCGACGCAAAACTGATAGTTAATTGTGAAGTTCAGGGCCTCCTAATGACGATTGAACACTCAAATTGCGTCGAGATTCAATACATCGTCCTCCAGCCGACTTGTCCCCAAGGGGATATCGCTGCCTCGGGCACCACATGGTCCATCTCCGGTGATTCTACATTTTCGAACCCGACGCATAACTGACAGTTAATTGTAAAGTTCAGGGCCTCCTAATGACGATTGAACACTCAAATTGCGTCGAGATTCAATACATCGTCCTCCAGCCGACTTGTCTCCAAGGGGATATTGCTGCCGCGGGCACCAAATGGTCCGTCTCCTGTGAGTCTAGATTTTCGAATCCGACGCGAAACTGATAGTTAATTGTAACGTTCAGGGCCTCCTAATGACGATGGAACACTCAAATTGCGTCGAGATTCAATACATCGTCCTCCAGCCGACTTGTCTCCAAGGGGATATCGCTGCCTTGGGCACCACATGGTCCATCTCCGGTGATTCTACATTTTCGAATTCGACGCAAAACTGATAGTAAATTGTAACGTTCAGGGCCTCCTTATGACGATGGAATACTCAATTTGCTTCGAGATTCAATACATCGGCCTCGAGCCGACTTGTCTCCCATGGGACATTGCTGCCTCGGGCACCATATGGTCCGTCTCCTGTCAGTCTAGATTTTCGATTCCGATGCGAAACTGATAGTTAATTGTAACGTTCAGGGCCTCCTAATGACGATGGAACACACAAATTGCGTCGAGATTCAATACATCGTCCTTCTGCCGACTTGTCTCCAAGGTTCTATTGCTGCCTCGGGCACCTTATGGTAGTTCTCCTGTGAGTCTAGATTTTCGAATCCGACGCATAGCTGATAGTTAATTGCAACGATCAGTGCCTCCTAATGACGATGGAACACTCAAATTGCGTAGAGATTCAATACATCGGCCTCCAGCCGACTTGTCTCCAAGGGTCCATTGCTGCCTCGGCCACCTTATGGTCGTTCTCCTGTGAGTCTAGATTTTCGAATCCGACGCGAAACTGATAGTTAATTGTAACGTTCAGTGCCTCCTAATGACGATGGAACACTCAAATTGAGTCGAGATTCAATACATCGGCCTCCAGCCGACTTGTCTCCAAGTGTCTATTCCTGCCCCGGGCACCTTATCGTCGTTCTCCTGTGAGTCCAGATATTCGAATCCGACGCATAACGGACTGCTAATTGGAACGTTCAGAGCCTCCTAATGATGATGGAACACTCAAATTGCGTCGAGATTCAATACATCGTCCTCCAGCCGACTTATCTCCAAGGGGATATAGCTGCCTCGGGCACCATATAGTCCTTCTCCTGTGAGTCTAGAGATTCGAATCCGATGCAAAACTGATAGTTAATTGTAACGTTCAGGACCTCCTATTGTAGATGGAACACTCAAATTGCGTCGAGATTCAATACATCGTCCTTCAGCCGACTTGTCTTCAAGCGTCCATTCCTCTCTCGGGCACCTTATGGTCATTCTCCTGTGAGTCTACATTTTCGATTCCGACACATAACTGATAGTTAAATGTTACGTTCAGGGCCTCCTAAAGACGATGGAACACTCAAATTGCTTCGCGATCCAATACATCGTCCTCCAGCCGACTTTTCTCCAAGGGTCTATTGCTGCCTCGGGCACCTTATGGTCGTTCTCCTGTGAGTCCAGATATTCGAATCCAACGCAAAACGGACTGCTAATTGTAACGCTCTTAACCTCCTGATGACGATGGAACACCGAAATTGCGTCGAGATTCAATACAACGTCCTTCAGCCGACTTGTCTCCAAGCGTCCAATGCTCCCTCGGGCACCTTATGGTCATTCACCTGTGAGTCTACATTTTCGATTCCGACACATATCTGATAGTTAATTGTAACGTTCAGCGCCTCCTAGTGACGATGGAACACTCAAATTGCGTCGAGAGTCAATACATCGCCCTCCAGCCGACTTGTCTGCAAGGGGATATTGCTGCCTCGGGCTCCATGTGGTCCGTCTCCTGTGAGTCTAGATTTTCGAATCCGAAGCGAAACTTATAGTTAATTGTAACGTTCAGGGCCTCCTAATGACGATGGATCACTCAAATTGCGTCGAGATTCAATACATCGGCCTCCAGCCGACTTGTCTCCAAATGTCTATTGCTGCCTCGGGCACCTTGTGGTCGTTCTCCTGTGAGTCTAGATTTTCGAATCCGACGCATAACTGATAGTTAATTGTAAAGTCCAGGGCCTCCTAATGACGATGGAACACTCAAATTGCGTCAAGATTCAATACATCATCCTCCAGCCGACTTGTCTCCAAGGGGATATCGCTGCCTCGGGCACCACATGGTCCGTCTCCGGTGATTCTACATTTTCGAACCCGACGCAAAACTGATAGTTAATTGTAACGTTCAGGGCCTCCTAATGACGATGGAATACTCAAATTGCGTCGAGATTCAATACATCGACCTCCAGCCGACTTCTCTCCATGGGGATATTGCTGCCTCGGGCACCTTGTTGTCGTTCTCCTGTGAGTCTAGATTTTCGAATCCGACGCGAAACTGATTGTTAATTGTAACGTTCAGGGCTTCCTAATGACGATGGAACACTCAAAATGCGTCTAGATTCAATACATCGTCAATCAGCCGATTTGTCTCAAAGGGTCTATTTCTGCCTCGGGCACCTTATGATCTTTCCCCTGTGAGTCTAGATTTTAGAATCCGACGCATAACTGATAGTTAATTGTAATGTTCAGGGCCTCCTAATACGATGGAACACTCAAATTGCGTCGAGATACAATAAATCGGCCTCCAGCCGAATTGGCTCCAAGGGGACATTGTTGCCTCGGGCACCATATGGTCCGTCTCCTGTGAGTCTAGATTTTCGATTCCGACGCGAATCTTATAGTTAATTGTAACGTTCAGGGCCTCCTAATGACGATGGAACACTCAAATTGCGTCGAGATTCAATGAATCGGCCTCCAGCCGAATTGTCTCCAAGGGGACATTGTTGCCTCGGGCACCATATGGTCCGACTCCTGTGAGTCTAGATTTTCGATTCCGACGCGAATCTTATAGTTAATTGTAACGTTCAGCGCCTCCTAGTGACGATTGAACACTCAAATTGCGTCGAGATTCAATACATCGTCTTCCAGCCGACTTTCTCCAAGGGGATATCGCTGCCTCGGGCACCACATGGTCCGCCTCCGGTGATTCTACATTTTCGAACCCGACGCAAAACTGATAGTTAATTGTAACGTTCAGGGCCTCCTAATGACGATGGAATACTCAAATTGCGTCGAGATTCAATACATCGCCCTCCAGCCGACTTCTCTTCGTGGGGATATTGCTGCCTCGGGCACCTTATGGTCGTTCTCCTATGAGTCTAGATTTTCGAATCCGACGCGGAACTGATTGTTAATTGTAACGTTCAGGGCTTCCTAATGACGATGGAACACTCAAATTGCGTCGAGATTCAATACATCGTCATTGAGCCGATTTGTCTCCAAGGGTCTATTGCTGCCTCGGGCACCTTATGGTCGTTCCCCTGTGAGTCTAGATTTTAGAATCCGACGCATAACTGATAGCTAATTGTAATGTTCAGGGCTTCCTAAATACGATGGAACACTCAAATTGCGTCGAGAATCAATACATCGGCCTCGAGCCGACTTGCCTATAAAGGGTACATTGCTGCCTCGGCACCATATGGTCCGTCTCCTGTGGGTCAAGATTTTCGAATCCGAAGCAAAACTGATTGTTAATTGTCACATTCAGGGCCTCCTAATGACGATGGAACACTCAAATTGCGTCGAGATTCAATACATCGCCCTCCAGCCGACTTCTCTCCGTGGGGATACTGCTGCCTCGGGCACCTTATGGTCGTTCTCCTATGAGTCTAGATTTTCGAAGCCGACGCGGAACTGATTGTTAATTGTAACGTTCAGGGCTTCCTAATGACGATGGAACACTCAAATTGCGTCGAGATTCAATACATCGTCATTCAGCCGATTTGTCTCCAAGGGTCTATTGCTGCCTCGGGCACCTTATGGTCGTTCCCCTGCGAGTCTCGATTTTCGAATCCGACGCAAAACTGATAGTTAATTGCAATTTTCAGGGCCTCCTAATGACGATGGAACACTCAAATTGCGTCGAGATTCAATACATCGGCCTCCAGGCGACTTGTCTCCAAGGGTCTATTCCTGCCTCGGCACCTTATCGTCGTTCTCCTGTGAGTCCAGATATTCGAAACCGACGCAAAACGGACTGCTAATTGTAACGCTCTTAACCTCCTAATGACGATGGAACACCCAAATTGCGTCGAGATTCAATACAATGTCTTTCAGCCGACTTGTCTCCAAGCGTCCAATGCTCCCTCGGGCACCTTATGGTCATTTTCCTAAGAGTCTACATTTTCGATTCCGACACATAACTGATAGTTAATTGTAACGTTCAGGGCCTCCTAATGACGATGGAACACTCAAATTGCCTCGAGAATCAATACATCGGCCTCCAGCCAACTTGTCTTGAAGTTTCTATTGCTGCCTCGGGCACCTTATGGTCGTTCTCCTGTGACTCTAGATTTTCGAATCCGACGCAAAACTGATAGTTAATTGTAACGTTCAGGGCCTCCTAATAACGATGGAATACTCAAATTGCGTCGAGATTCAATACATCGTCCTCCAGCCGACTTCTCTCCATGTGGATATTGCTGTTTCGGGCACCTTGTGGTCGTTCACCTGTGAGTCTAGATTTTCGAATCCGAAGCGAAACTTATAGTTAATTGTAACGTTCAGGGCCTCCTAATGACGATGGATCAATCAAATTCTGTCGAGATGCAATACATCGGCCTCAAGCCGACTTGTCTCAAAATGTCTATTGCTGCCTCGGGCACATTGTGGTCGTTCTCCTGTGAGTCTAGATTTTCGAATCCGACGCATAACTGATAGTTAATTGTAAAGTTCAGGGCCTCCTAATGGCGATGGAAAACTCAAATTGCGTAGAAATTCAATAAGTCGGCCTCCAGACGAATTGTCTCCAAGGGGACATTGTTGCCTCGGGCACCATATGGTACGTCTCCTCTGAGTCTAGATTTTCGATTCCGACGCGAAACTTATAGTTAATTGTAACGTTCAGGGCCTCCTAATGACTATGGGATACTCAAATTGCGTCGAGATTCAATACATCGTCCTCCAGCCGACTTCTCTCCATGGGGATATTGCTGCCTCGGGCACCTAATGGTCGTTCTCCTATGAGTCTAGATTTTCGAATCCGACGCGGAACTGATTGGTAATTGTAACGTTCAGGGCTTCCTAATGACGATGGAACACTCAAATTGCGTCGAGATTCAATACATCGTCACTCAGCCGATTTGTCTCCAAGGGTCTATTGCTGCCTCGGGCACCTTATGATCGTTCCCCTGTGGGTCTAGATTTTAGAATCCGACGCATAACTGATAGCTAATTGTAATGTTCAGGGCTTCCTAATTACGATGGAACACTCAAATTGCGTCGAGAATCAATACATCGGCTTCGAGCCGACTTGTCTCCAAGGGTACATTGCTGCCTCGGCACCATATGGTCCGTCTCCTGTGAGTCATGAGATCCGAATCCGAAGCAAAACTGATAGTTAATTGTAACGTTCAGGGCCTCCTAATGACGATGGAACACTCAAATTGCGTCGAGATTCAATACATCGTCCTCCAGCCGACTTCTCTCCATGGGGATATTGCTGCCTTGGGCACCTTGTGGTCGTTCTCCTGTGAGTCTAGATTTTCGAATCCGAGGCGAAACTGATTGTTAATTGTAACGTTCAGGGCTTCCTAATTACGATGGAACACTCAAAATGTGTCGAGCTTCAATACATCGTCATTCAGCCGATTTGTCTCCAAGGGTCTATTGCTGCCTCGGGCACATTATGGTCTTTCCCCTGTGAGTCTAGATTTTAGAATCCGACGCATAACTGATAATTATTTGTAATGTTCAGGGCCTCCTAATTACGATGGAACACTCAAATTGCCTCGAAATTCAATAAATCGGCCTCCAGCCTAATTGTCTCCAAGGGGACATTGTTGCCTCGGGCACCATATAGTCGGTCTCCTGTGAGTCTAGATTTTCGATTCCGACGTGAAACGTATAGTTAATTGTAACGTTCAGGGCCTCCTAACGACGATAGAACACTCAAATTGCGTCGAGGTTCAATACATCGTCCTCCAGCCGACTTGTCTCCAAGGGGTACTGCTGCCTCGGGCACCATATGGTCCGTCTCCTGTGAGTCTAGATTTTCGAATCCGACGCATTATTGAAAGTTAATTGTTACGCTCAGCGCCTCCTAATGACGACGGAACACTCAAATTGCGTCGAGATTCAATACATCGTCCTCCAGTCGACTTGCCTCAAAGGGCATATTGCTACCTCGGGCACCATATGGTCCGTCTCCTGTGAGTATAGATTTTCGAATCTGACGCGAAACTGATAGTTAATTGTAACGTTCAGGGCCTCCTAATGACGATGGAACACTCAAATTGCGTCGAGATTAAATACATCGGCCTCCAGCCGACTTGTCTACAAGGGGATATCGCTGACTTGGGAACCACATGGTCCATCCCCGGTGATTCTACATTTTCGAATCCGACGCAAAACTGATAGTAAATTCTAACGTTCAGGGCCTCCTACTGACGATGGAACACTCAAATTGCTTCGAGATTCAATACATCGTCCTTCAGCCGACTTGTCTCCAAGGTTCTATTGCTGCCTCGGGCCCCTTATGCTCGTTTTCCTGTGAGTCTCCATTTTCGAATCCGACGCAAAACTGATAGTTAATTGCAACGTTCAGCGCCTCCTAATGACGATGGGACACTCAAATTGCGTCGAGATTCAATACATCGTCCTCCAGCCGACTTGTCTCCAAGGTTCTATTGCTGCCTCGTGCACCTGATGGTCGTTCTCCTGTGAGTCTGGATTTTCGAATCCGACGCATAACTGATAGTTAATTGCAACGTTCAGGGCCTCCTAATCACGATGGAAAGTTCAAATTGCGTCGAGATTCAATACATCGTCCTCCAGCCGACTTCTCTCCATGGGGATATTGCTGCCTGGGGCACCTTATGGTCGTTCTCCTGTGAGTCTAGATTTTAGAATCCGACGCATAACTGATAGTTAATTGTAATGCTCAGGGCCTCCTAATTACGATGGAACACTCAAATTGCGTCGAGATTCAATACATCGGCCTCCAGCCGAATTGTCTCCAAGGGGACATTGCTGCCTCGGGCACCATATGGTCCGTCTCCTGTGAGTCTAGATTTTCGATTCCGACGCGAAACTTATTGTTCATTGTAACGTTCAGCGCTTCCTAGTGGCGATGGAACACTCAAATTGCGTCGAGAGTCAATACATCGTCCTCCAGCCGAATGGTCTACATGGGTATATTGCTGCCTCGCTCTCCATGTGGTCGTTCTCCTGTGAGTCTAGATTTTCGAATCCGACGCGAAACTGATAGTTAATTGTAACGTTCAGGGCCTCCTAATGACGATGGAAGACACAAATTGCGTCGAGATTCAAGACATCGGCCTCCAGCCGACTTGTCTCCAAGGGTCTATTCCTACCTCGGGCACCTTATCGTCGTTCTCCTGTGAGTCCAGATATTCGAATCCTACGCAAAACGGACTGCTAATTGTAACGTTCAGAGCCTCCTAATGATGAAGGAACACTCAAGGTGCGTCGAGATTCAATACATCGTAGTCCAGCCGACTTGTCTCCAAGGGGTATTGCTGCCTCGGGGTCCATGTGGTCCGTCTCCTGTGAGTGTAGATTTACGAAACCGACGCCAAACTGAAGTTAATTGTATCGTTCAGGGTCTCCTAATGACGATGGAACACTCAGATTGCGTCGAGATTCAATACATCGGGCTCGAGCTGACTTGTCTCCAAGGGGACATTGCTGCCTCGGGCACCATATGGTCCGTCTCCTGTGAGCCTAGATTTTCGAATCCGACGCATTATTGAAAGTTAATTGTTACGCTCAGCGCCTCCTAATGACGACGGAACACTCAAATTGCGTCGAGATTCAATACATCGTCCTTCAGCCGATTTGTCTCCAAGGTTCTATTGCTGCCTCAGGCCCCTTATGCTCGTTTTCCTGTGAGTCTCCATTTTCGAATCCGACGCAAAACTGATAGTTAATTGCAACGTTCAGCGCCTCCTAATGACGATGGGACACTCAAATTGCGTCGAGATTCAATACATCGTCCTCCAGCCGACTTGTCTCCAAGGTTCTATTGCTGCCTCGTGCACCTTATGGTCGTTCTCCTGTGAGTCTAGATTTTCGAATCCGACGCATAACTGATAGTTAATTGCAACGTTCAGGGCCTCCTAATCACGATGGAACACTCAAATTGCGTCGAGATTCAATACATCGTCCTCCAGCCGACTTCTCTCCATGGGGATATTGCTGGATGGGGCACCTTATGGTCGTTCTCCTGTGAGTCTAGATTTTAAAATCCGACGCATAACTGATAGTTAATTGTAATGCTCAGGGCCTCCTAATTACGATGGAACACTCAAATTGCGTCGAGATTAAATACATCGGCCTCCAGCCGAATTGTCTCCAAGGGGACATTGCTGCCTCGGGCACCAAATGGTCCGTCTCTTGTGAGTCTAGATTTACGATTCCGACGCGAAACTTATTGTTCATTGTAACGTTCAGCGCTTCCTAGTGGCGATGGAACACTCAAACTGCGTCGAGAGTCAATACATCGTCCTACAGCCGAATGGTCTACATGGGTATATTGCTGCCTCGCTCTCCATGTGGTCGGTCTCCTGTGAGTCTAGATTTTCGAATACGACGCATGACTGATAGTTAATTGTAACGTTCAGGGCCTCCTAATGACGATGGAACACTCAAATTGCGTCGAGATCCAATACATCGCCCTCCAACCGACTTGTCTCCAAGGGGATATTGCTGCCTCGGGCTCTATGTGGTCCGCCTCCTGTGAGTCTAGATTTTCGAATCCGACGCAAAACTTATTGTTAATTGTAACGTTCAGGGCGTCCTAATGACGATGCAACACTCAAATTGCGTCGAGATTCAATACATCGGCCTCCAGCCGACTTTTCTCCAAGGGTCTATTGCTGCCTCGGGCACCTTTTGGTCGTTCTCCTGTGAATCTAGATTTTCGAATCCGACACAAAAATGATAGTTAATTGTAACGTTCAGCGCCTCCTAATGACGATGGAACACTCAAATTGCGTCGAGAGTCAATACATCGGCCTCCAGCCGAGTTGTCTCCAAATGTCTATTGCTGCCTCGAGCACCTTGTGGTCGTTCTCCTGTGAGTCTAGATTTTCGAATCCGACACGAAACTGATAGTTAATTGTAACGTTCAGGGCCTCCTAATGACGATGGAACACTCAAATTGCGTCGAGATTCAATACACGTATTCCAGCAGACTTCCTCCATGGGGATATTGCTGCCTCGGGCACCTTATGGTCGTTCTCCTGAGAGTCTAGGTTTTCGAATCCGACGCGAAACTGATTGTTAATTGTAACGTTCAGGGCTTCCTTATGACGATGCAAGACTCAAATTGCGTCGAGATTTAATACATGGTCATTCAGCCGACTTGTCTCCAAGGGTCTATTGCTGCCTCGGGCACCTTATGGTCGATCTCCTGTGAGTCTAGATTTTAGAATCCGACGCATAACTGATAGTTATTTGTTACGTTCAGGGCATCCTAATGACGTAGGAACACTCAAAATGCGTCGAGATTCAATACATCGGCCTCCAGACGACTTGTCTCCAAGGGGACATTGCTGCCTCGGGCACCATATGGTCCGTCTCCTGTGAGTCTAGATTTTCGATTCCGGTGCGAAACTGATAGTTAATTGTAACGTTCAGGGCCTCATAATGACGATGAAACACTCAAATTGCGTCGAGATTCAATACATCGTCCTACAGCCGACTTGTCTCCAAGGTTCTATTGCTGCATCGGGCACCTTATGGTCGTTCTCCTGTGAGTCTAGATTTTCGATTCCGACGCGAAACTTATAGTTAATTGTAACGTTCAGGGCCTCCTAACGACGATGGAACACTCAAATTGCGTCGAGGTTCAATACATCGTCCTCCAGCCGACTTGTCTCCAAGGGGTACTGCTGCCTCGGGCACCATATGGTCCGTCTCCTGTGAGTCTAGATTTTCGAATCCGACGCAAAAATGATAGTTAATTGTAACGTTCAGCGCCTCCTAGTGACGATGGAACACTCAAATTGCGTAGAGAGTCAATACATCGTCCTCCAGCCGACTTGTCTGCAAGGGGATATTGGTGCCTCGGGCTCCATGTGGTCCGTCTCCTGTGAGTCTGGATTTTCGAATCCGACGCGAAACTTATAGTTAATTGTAACGATCAGGGCCTCCTAATGACGATGGAACACTCAAATTGCGTCGAGATTCTATACATCGGCCTCCAGCCGACTTGTCTCCAAATGTCTGTTGCTGCATCGGGCACCTTGTGGTCGTTCTCCTGTGAGTTTAGATTTTCGAATCCGACGCATAACTGATAGTTATTTGTAAAGTTCAGGGCCTCCTAATGACGACTGAACACTCAAATTGCGTCGAGATTCAATACATCGTCCTCCAGCCAACTTGTCTCCAAGGGGATATCGCTGCCTCGGGCACCACATGGTCCGTCTATGGTGAATCTACATTTTCGAACCCGACGCAAAACTGATAGTTAATTGTAACGTTCAGGGCCTCCTAAACACGATGGAATACTCAAATTGCGTCGAGATTCAATACATCGTCCGCCAGCCGACTTCACTCCATGGGGATATTGCTGCCTCGGGCACCTTATGGTCGTTCTCGTGTGAGTCTAGATTTTCGAATCCGACGCAGAACTGATTGTTAATTGTAACGTTCAGGGCTTCCTAATGACGATGGAACACTCAAATTGCGTCGAGATTCAATACATCGTCATTCAGCCGATTTGTCTCCAAGGGTCTGTTGCTGCCTCGGGCACCTTATGGTCGTTCCCCTGTGAGTCTAGATTTTAGAATCTGACGCATAACTGATAGTTAATTGCAACGTTCAGCGCCTCCTGATGTCGATGGAACACTCAAATTGCGTCGAGATTCAATACATCGGCCTCGTGCCGAATTGTCTCCTATGGTACATTGCTGCCTCGGGCACCATATGGACCGTCTCCTGTGAGTCTAGATTTTCGAATCCGACGAGAAACTGATAGTTAATTGTAACGTTCAGGGCCTCCTAATGACGATGGAACACTCAAATTGCGTCGAGGTTCAATACATCGTCCTCCACCCGACTTGTCTCCAAGGGCTATATGGTCGTTCTCCTGTGAGTCTAGATTTTCGAATCCGACGCATAACTGATAGTTAATTGCAACGTTCAGCGCCTCCTGATGACGTTGGAACACTCAAATTGCGTCGAGATTTAATACATCGGCCTCCAGCCGACTTTTCTCCAAAGGTCTATTGCTGCCTCGGGCACCTTTTGGTCGTTCTCCTGTGAATCTAGATTTTCGAATCCGACACAAAAATGATAGTTAATTGTAACGTTCAGCGCCTCCTAATGACGATGGAACACTCAAATTGCGTCGAGAGTCAATACATCGGCCTCCAGCCGAGTTGTCTCCAAATGTCTATTGCTGCCTCGGGCACCTTGTGGTCGTTCTCCTGTGAGTCTAGATTTTCGAATCCGACACGAAACTGATAGTTAATTGTAACGTTCAGGGCCTCCTAATGACGATGGAACACTCAAATTGCGTCGAGATTCAATACACGTATTCCAGCAGACTTCCTCCATGGGGATATTGCTGCCTCGGGCACCTTATGGTCGTTCTCCTGAGAGTCTAGGTTTTCGAATCCGACGCGAAACTGATTGTTAATT
The DNA here is from genome assembly GCF_021461395.2 of Schistocerca americana. NCBI lineage: Eukaryota > Metazoa > Arthropoda > Insecta > Orthoptera > Acrididae > Schistocerca > Schistocerca americana. The sequence goes on along the minus strand of NC_060122.1, from coordinate 7,647,986 downwards.
GTAACGTTCAGGGCTTCCTTATGACGATGCAAGACTCAAATTGCGTCGAGATTTAATACATGGTCATTCAGCCGACTTGTCTCCAAGGGTCTATTGCTGCCTCGGGCACCTTATGGTCGATCTCCTGTGAGTCTAGATTTTAGAATCCGACGCATAACTGATAGTTATTTGTTACGTTCAGGGCATCCTAATGACGATGGAACACTCAAAATGCGTCGAGATTCAATACATCGGCCTCCAGACGACTTGTCTGAAAGGGGACATTGCTGCCTCGGGCACCATATGGTCCGTCTCCTGTGAGTCTAGATTTTCGATTCCGGTGCGAAACTGATAGTTAATTGTAACGTTCAGGGCCTCCTAATGACGATGAAACACTCAAATTGCGTCGAGATTCAATACGTCGTCCTACAGCCGACTTGTCTCCAAGGTTCTATTGCTGCATCGGGCACCTTATGGTCGTTCGACTGTGAGTCTCTATTTTCGAATCCGACGCAAAACTGATAGTTAATTGCAACGTTCAGGGCCTCCTAATGACGATGGAACACTCAAATTGCGTCGAGGTTCAATACATCGTCCTCCAGCCGACTTGTCTACAAGGGGATATTGCTGCCTCGGGCCCCATGTGGCCCGTCTCCAGTGAGTCTAGATTTTCGAATCCGAAGCGAAACTTATAGTTAATTGTAACGTTCAGGGCCTCCTAATGACGATGGATCACTCAAATTCTGTCGAGATTCAATACATCGGCCTCAAGCCGACTTGTCCCCAAATGTCTATTGCTGCCTCGGGCACATTGTGGTCGTTCTCCTGTGAGTCTAGATTTTCGAACCCGACGCATAACTGATAGTTAATTGTAAAGTTCAGGGCCTCCTAATGACGATGGAACACTCAAATTGCGTGGAGATTCAATAAATCGGCCTCCAGTCGAATTGTCTCCAAGGGGACATTGTTGCCTCGTGCACCATATGGTCCGTCTCCTCTGAGTCTAGATTTTCGATTCCTACGCGAAACTTATAGTTAATTGTAACGTTCAGGGCCTCCTAATGACTATGGAATACTCAAATTGCGTCGAGATTCAATACATCGTCCTCCAGCCGACTTCTCTCCATGGGGATATTGCTGCCTCGGGCACCTTATGGTCGTTCTCCTATGAGTCTAGGTTTTCGAATCCGACGCGGAACTGATTGGTAATTGTAACGTTCAGGGCTTCCTAATGACGATGGAACACTCAAATTGCGTCAAGATTCAATACTTCGTCACTCAGCCGATTTGTCTCCAAGGGTCTATTGCTGCCTCGGGCACCTTATGATCGTTCCCCTGTGGGACTAGATTTTAGAATCCGACGCATAACTGATAGCTAATTGTAATGTTCAGGGCTTCCTATTTACGATGGAACACTCAAATTGCGTCGAGGATCAATACATCGGCTTCGAGCCGACTTGTCTCCAAGGGTACATTGCTGCCTCGGCACCATATGTTCCGTCTCCTGTGAGTCATGAGATTCGAATCCAAAGCAAAACTGATAGTTAATTGTAACGTTCAGGGCCTCCTAATGACGATGGAACACTCAAATTGCGTCGAGATTCAATACATCGTCCTCCAGCCGACTTCCCTCCATGGGGATATTGCTGCCTTGGGCACCTTGTGGTCGTTCTCCTGTGAGTCTAGATTTTCGAATCCGAGGCGAAACTGATTGTTAATTGTAACGTTCAGGGCTTCCTAATTACGATGGAACACTCAAAATGCGTCGAGATTCAATACATCGTCATTCAGCCGATTTGTCTCCAAGGGACTATTGCTGCCTCGGGCACCTTATGGTCTTTCCCCTGTGAGTCTAGATTTTAGAATCCGACGCATAACTGATAATTATTTGTAATGTTCAGGGCCTCCTAATTACGATGGAACACTCAAATTGCGTCGAAATTCAATAAATCGGCCTCCAGCCTAATTGTCTCCAAGGGGACATTGTTGCCTCGGGCACCATATGGTCGGTCTCCTGTGAGTCTAGATTTTCGATTCCGACGCCAAACTTATAGTTAATTGTAACGTTCAGGGCCTCCTAACGACGATGGAACACTCAAATTGCGTCGAGGTTCAATACATCGTCCTCCAGCCGACTTGTCTCCAAGGGGTACTGCTGCTTCGGGCACCATATGGTCCGTCTCCTGTGAGTCTAGATTTTCGAATCCGACGCAAAAATGATAGTTAATTGTAACGTTCAGCGCCTCCTAGTGACGATGGAACACTCAAATTGCGTCGAGAGTCAATACATCGTCCTCCAGCCGACTTGTCTACAAGGGGATATTGGTGCCTCGGGCTCCATGTGGTACGTCCCCTGTGAGTCTGGATTTTCGAATCCGACGTGAAACTTACAGTTAATTGTAACGATCAGGGCCTCCTAATGACGATGGAACACTCAAATTGCGTCGAGATTCAATACATCGGCCTCCAGCCGACTTGTCTCCAAATGTCTGTTGCTGCATCGGGCACCTTGTGGTCGTTCTCCTGTGAGTTTAGATTTTCGAATCCGACGCATAACTGATAGTTATTTGTAAAGTTCAGGGCCTCCTAATGACGACTGAACACTCAAATTGCGTCGAGATTCAATACATCGTCCTCCAGCCAACTTGTCTCCAAGGGGATATTGCTGCCTCGGGCACCACATGGTCCGTCTACGGTGAATCTACATTTTCGAACACGACGCAAAACTGATAGTTAATTGTAACGTTCAGGGCCTCCTAATGACGATGGAATACTCAAATTGCGTCGAGATTCAATACATCGTCCGCCAGCCGACTTCACTCCATGGGGATATTGCTGCCTCGGGCACCTTATGGTCGTTCTCCTGTGAGTCTAGATTTTCGAATCCGACGCAGAACTGATTGTTAATTGTAACGTTCAGGGCTTCCTAATGACGATGGAACACTCAAATTGCGTCGAGATTCAATACATCGTCATTCAGCCGATTTGTCTCCATGGGTCTATTGCTGCCTCGGGCACCTTATGGTCGTTCCCCTGTGAGTCTAGATTTTAGAATCTGACGCATAACTGATAGTTAATTGCAACGTTCAGCGCCTCCTCATGACGATGGAACACTCAAATTGCGTCGAGATTCAATACATCGGCCTCGAGCCGACTTGTCTCCAATGGTACATTGCTGCCTCGGGCACCATATGGACCGTCTCCTGTGAGTCTAGATTTTCGAATCCGACGCGAAACTGATAGTTAATTGTAACGTTCAGGGCCTCCTAATGACGATGGAACACTCAATTTGCGTCGAGGTTCAATACATCGTCCTCCACCCGACTTGTCTCCAAGGGCTATATGGTCGTTCTCCTGTGAGTCTAGATTTTCGAATCCGACGCATAACTGATAGTTAATTGCAACGTTCAGCGCCTCCTGATGACGATGGAACACTCAAATTGCGTCGAGATTCAATACATCGGCCTCCAGCCGACTAGACTCCAAGTTTCTATTGCTGCCTCGGGCACCTTGTGGTCGTTCTCCAGTGAGTCTAGATTTTCGAATCCGACGCATATCTGATAGGTAATTGTAAAGTTCAGGGCCTCCTAATGACGATTGAACAATCAAATTGCGTCGAGATTCAATAGGACGTCCTCCAGCCGACTTGTCTCCAAGGGGGTATTGCTGCCTCGGGCACCACATGGTCCGTCTCCGGTGATTCTACATTTTCGAACCCGACGCATAACTGATAGTTAATTGTAACGTTCAGGGCCTCCTAATGACGATGGAATACTCTAATTGCGTCGAGATTCAATACATCGTCCTCCAGCCGACTTCTCTCCATGGGGATATTGCTGCCTCGGGCACCTTATGGTCGTTCTCCTGTGAGTCTAGATTTTCGAATCCGACGCGGAACTGATTGCTAATTGTAACGTTCAGGGCTTCCTAATGACGATGGAACTTTCAAATTGCGTCGAGATTCAATACATCGTCAATCAGCCGATTTGTCTGCATGGGACTATTGCTGCCTCGGGCACCTTATGGTCGTTCCCCTGTGAGTCCGGATTTTCGAATCCGACGCATAACTGATAGGTAATTGTAAAGTTCAGGGCCTCCTAATGACGATTGAACAATCAAATTGCGTCGAGATTCAATAGGTCGTCCTCCAGCCGACTTGTCTCCAAGGGGATTTTGCTGCCTCGGGCACCACATGGTCCGTCTCCGGTGATTCTACATTTTCGAACCCGACGCATAACTGATAGTTAATTGTAACGTTCAGGGCCTCCTAATGACGATGGAATACTCTAATTGCGTCGAGATTCAATACATCGTCCTCCAGCCGACTTCTCTCCATGGGGATATTGCTGCCTCGGGCACCTTATGTACGTTCTCCTGTGAGTCTAGATTTCCGAATCCGACGCGAAACTGATGGGTTATTGTAATGTTCAGGGCCTCCTAATGTCGATGGGACACTCAAATTGCGTCGAGATTCAATACATCGTCCTCCAGTCGACTTGTCTCAAAGGGCATATTGCTACCTCGGGCACCATATGGTCCGTCTCCTGTGAGTATAGATTTTCGAATCTGACGCGAAACTGATAGTTAATTGTAACGTTCAGGGCCTCCTAATGACGATGGAACACTCAAATTGCGTCGAGATTAAATACACCGTCCTCCAGCCGACTTGTCTACAAGGGGATATCGCTGCCTTGGGAACCACATGGTCCATCTCCGGTGATTCTACATTTTCGAATCCGACGCAAAACTGATAGTAAATTGTAACGTTCAGGGCCTCCTAATGACGATGGAACACTCAAATTGCGTCGAGATTCAATACATCGTCCTTCAGCCGACTTGTCTCCAAGGTTCTATTGCTGCCTCGGGCCCCTTATGCTCGTTTTCCTGTGAGTCTCCATTTTCGAATCCGACGCAAAACTGATAGTTAATTGCAACGTTCAGCGCCTCCTAATGACGAAGGGGACACTCAAATTGCGTCGAGATTCAATACATCGTCCTCCAGCCGACTTGTCTACAAGGGGATATTGCTGCCTCGGGCTCCAGGTGGTCCGTCTCGTGTGAGTCTAGATTTTCGAATCCGACGCGAAACTGATAGTTAATTGTAACGTTCAGGGCCTCCTAATGACGATGGAACACTCAAATTGCGTCGAGTTTCAATACATCGTCCTCCAGCCGACTTGTCTCCAAGGGTCTATTGCTGCCTCGGGCACCTTATGGTCCTTTTCCTGTGAGTCTAGATTTTCGAATCCGACGCGAAACTGATAGTTAATTGTAACGTTCAGGGCCTCCTAATGACGATGGAAGACACAAACTGCGTCGAGATTCAAGACATCGGCCTCCAGCCGACTTGTCTCCAAGGGTCTATTCCTACCTCGGGCACCTTATCGTCGTTCTCCTGTGAGTCCAGATATTCGAATCCTACGCAAAACGGACTGCTAATTGTAACGTTCAGATTCTCCTAATGATGAAGGAACACTCAAGGTGCGTCGAGATTCAATACATCGTCCTCCAGCCGACTTGTCTCCAAAGGGTATTGCTGCCTCGGGGTCCATGTGGTCCGTCTCCTGTGAGTGTAGATTTACGATACCGACGCCAAACTGAAGTTAATTGTATCGTTCAGGGTCTCCTAATGACGATGGAACACTCAAATTGCGTCGAGATCCAATACATCGCCCTCCAACCGATTTGTCTCCAAGGGGATATTGCTGCCTCGGGCTCCATGTGGTCCGTCTCCTGTGAGTCTAGATTTTCGAAACCGACGCAAAACTTATAGTTAATTGTATCGTTCAGGGCGTCCTAATGACGATGCAACACTCAAATTGCGTCGAGATTCAATACATCGGCCTCCAGCCGACTTGTCTCCAAGGGTCTATTGCTGCCTCGGGCACCTTATGGTCGTTCTCCTGTGAATCTAGATTTTCGAATCCGACACAAAAATGATAGTTAATTGTAACGTTCAGCGCCTCCTAATGACGATGGAACACTCAAATTGCGTCGAGAGTCAATACATCGTCCTCCAGCCGACTTGTCTACAAGGGGATATTGCTGCCTCGGGCTCCATGTGGTCCGTCTCCTGTGAGTCTAGATTTTCGAATCCGACGCAAAATTTATAGTTAATTGTAACTTTCAGGGCGTCCTAATGACGATGCAGCACTCAAATTGCGTCGAGATTCAATACATCGGCCTCCAGCCGACTTGTCTCCAAGGGTCTATTGCTGCCTCGGATACCCTATGGTCGTTCTCCTGCGAGTCTAGATTTTCGAATCCGACGCATAAGTGATAGTTAATTGCAACGTTCAGCGCCTCCTAATGACGATGGAACACTCAAATTGCGTCGAGATTCAATACATCGGCCTCCAGCCGAGTGGTCTCCAAATGTCTATTGCTGCCTCGGGCACCTTGTGGTCGTTCTCCTGTGAGTCTAGATTTTCGAATCCGACACGAAACTGATAGTTAATTGTAACGTTCAGGGCCTCCTAATGACGATGGAACACTCAAATTGCGTCGAGATTCAATTCACGTATTCCAGCAGACTTCCGCCATGGGGATATTGCTGCCTCGGGCACCTTATGGTCGTTCTCCTGAGAGTCTAGGTTTTCGAATCCGACGCGAAACTGATTGTTAATTGTAACGTTCAGGCCTTCCTTATGACGATGCAAGACTCAAATTGCGTCGAGATTTAATACATCGTCATTCAGCCGACTTGTCTCCAAGGGTCTACTGCTGCCTCGGGCACCTTATGGTCGATCTCCTGTGAGTCTAGATTTTAGAATCCGACGCATAACTGATAGTTATTTGTAACGTTCAGGGCATCCTAATGACGATGGAACACTCAAAATGCGTCGAGATTCAATACATCGGCCTCCAGACGACTTGTCTCCAAGGGCACATTGCTGCCTCGGGCACCATATGGTCCGTCTCCTGCGAGTCTAGATTTTCGATTCCGATGCGAAACTGATAGTTATTTGTAACGTTCAGGGCCTCCTAATGACAATGAAACACTCAAATTGCGTCGAGATTCAATACATCGTCCTACAGCCGACTTGTCTCCAAGGTTCTATTGCTGCATCGGGCACCTTATGGTCGTTCTCCTGTGAGTCTCTATTTTCGAATCCGACGCAAAACTATTAGTTAATTGCAACGTTCAGGGCCTCCTAATGACGATGGAACACTCAAATTGCGTCGAGGTTCAATACATCGTCCTCCAGCCGACTTGTCTACAAGGGGATATTGCTGCCTCGGGCCCCATGTGGCCCGTCTCCAGTGAGTCTAGATTTTCGAATCCGACGCGAAACTGATTGTTAATTTTAACGTTCAGGGCCTCCTATAGACGATGGAACACTCAAATTGCGTCGAGCTTCAATATAACGGCCTCCAGCCGACTTGTCTCCAAGGGTCTATTGCTGCCTCGGATACCTTATGATCGTTCTCCTGCGACTCTAGATTTTCGAATACGACGAAAAACTGACAGTTAATTGTAACATTCAGGGCCTCCTAATGACGATGGAACCCTCAAATTGCGTCGCGATCCAATACATCGTCCTCCAGCCGACTTTTCTCCAAGGATCTATTGCTGCCTCGGGCACCTTATAATCGTTCTCCTGTGAGTCTAGACCTTCGAACCCGACGCTAACAGATAGTTAATTGTAACTTTCAGGGCCTCCTAATGACGATGGAACACTCAAATTGCGTCGAGATTCAATACATCGGCCTCGAGCCGACTTGTCTCCAAGGGGACATTGCTGCCTCGGGCAGCATATGGCCCGTCTCCTGTGAGTCTAGATTTTCGATTCCGATGCGAAACTGATAGTTAATTGTAACGTTCAGGGCCTCCTAGTGACGACGGAACACTCAAATTGCGTCGAGATTCAATACATCGACCTTCAGCCGACTTGTCTCCAAGGTTCTATTGCTGCCTCGGGCACCTTTTGGTCGTTCTCCTGTGAGTCTAGATTTTCGAATCCGACGCATAACTGATAGTTAATTGTAATGTTCAGGGCCTCCTAATGACGATGGAACACTCAAATTGCGTCGAGATTCAATACATCGGCCTCCAGCCGAATTGTATCCAAGGAGACTTTGCTGCCTCGGGCACCATATGGTCTGTCTCCTGTGAATCTAGATTTTCGATTCCGACGCAAAACTTATAGTTAATTGTAACTATCAGGGCCTCCTAATGACGATGGAACACTCAAATTGCGTCGAGGTTCAATACATCGTCCTCCAGCCGACTTGTCTCCAAGGGGTATTGCTGCCTCGGGCACCATATGGTTCGATCCTGTGAGTCTCGATTTTCGAATCCGACGCAAAACTGATAGTTAATTGTAACGTTCAGTTCCCCCTAATGACGATGGAACACTTAAATTGCGTCGAGATTCAATACATCGGCCTCCAGCCGACTTGTCTCCAAGGTTCTATTGCTGCCTCGGGCACCTTGTGGTCGTTCTCTTGTGACTCTAGATTTTCGAATCCGATGCATAACTGATAGTTAATTGTAACGTTCAGGGCCTCCTAATGACGATGGAACACTCAAATTGCGTCGAGATTCAATACAACGTTGGAGGACGATATTCAATACCTCGGCCTCGAGCCGACTTGTCTCCAAGGGGACTTTGCTGCCTCGGGCACCATATGGTCCGTCTCCTGTGGGTCTAGATTTTCGATTCCGATGCGAAACTGATAGTTAATTGTAACGTTCAGGGCCTCCTAGTGACGACGGAACACTCAAATTGCGTCGAGATTCAATACATCGACCTTCTGCCGGCTTGTCTCCAAGGTTCTATTGCTGCCTCGGGCACCTTATGGTCGTTCTCCTGTGAGTCCAGATATTCGAATCCGACGCAAAACGGACTGCTAATTATAACGTTCAGAGCCTCCTAATGATGGTGGAATTATCAAATTGCCTCGAGATTCAATACATCGTCCACCAGCCGACTTCTCTCCATGGGTATTTTGCTGCCTCGGACACCATATAGTCCTTCTCCTGTGAGTCTAGAGTTTCGAATCCAACGCAAAAATGATAGTTAATTGTAACGTTCAGGACCTCCTAATGACGATGGAACACTCAAATTGCGTCGAGACTCAATACATCGTCCTCCAGCCGACTTGTCTCCAAGGGGATATTACTGCCTCGGGCACCATATAGTCCTTCTCCTGTGAGTCTAGAGTTTCGAATACAACGCAAAACTGATAGTTAATTGTAACGTTCAGGACCTCCTAATGACGAAGGAACACTCAAGTTGCGTCGAGATTCAATACATCGTCCTCCAGCCGACTTGTCTCCAACTGTCTATTGCTCCCTCGGGCATCTCGTGGTCGTTCTCCTGTGAGTCTAGATTTTCGAATACGACGCATAACTGATAGTCAATTGTAAAGTTCAGGTCCTCCTAATGACGATGGAACACTCAAATTGCGTCGAGATTCAATACATCGTCCTCCAGCCGATTTGTTTCCAGGGGTCTATTGCTGCCTCGGGCTCCTTATGGTCGTTCTCCTGTGAGTCTAGATTTTCGAATCCAACGCAAAACTGATAGTTAATTGCAACGTTCAGGGCATCCTAATGACGATGGACACTCAAATTGCGTCGAGATTCAATACATCGGCCTCCAGCTGACTTGCCTCCAAGGTGTATTGCTGTCTCGGGCACCTTATGGCCCGTCTCCAGTGAGTCTAGTTTCTCGAACCCGACGCAAAACTGATAGTTAACTGTAACGTTCAGGGCATCCTATTGACGATAGAATACTCAGATTGCGTCGAGATTCAATTCATCGTATTCCAGCAGACTTCCTCCATGGGGATATTGCTGCCTCAGGCTCCTTATGGTCGTTCTCCTGTGAGTCTAGATTTTCGAATCCGATGCTAATCTAATAGTTAATTGTAACTTTCAGGGCCTCCTAATGACGATGGAACAATCAAATTGGGTCGAGGTCCAATACATCGTCATCCAGCCGACTTGCCTCCAAGGGGATATTGATGCCTCGGGAACCATTTGGTCCGTCTCCTGTGAGTCTAAATTTTCCAATCCGACTCAAAAATGATAGTGAATTGTAACGTTCAGTACCTCCTAATGATAATGGAACACTCAAATTGCGTCGAGATTCAATACATCGACCTCCAGCCGACTTGTCTGCAAGGGTCTATTGCTGCCTCGGGCACCTTATGGTCGTTCTCCTGTGAGTCTAGACTTTAGAATCCAACGCAAAACTGATAGTTAATTGCAACGTTCATGGCATCCTAATGACGATGGACACTCAAATTGCGTCGAGATTCAATACATCGGCCTCCAGCTGACTTGCCTCCAAGGTGTATTGCTGTCTCGGGCACCTTATGGCCCGTCTCCAGTGAGTCTAGACTCTCGAACCCGACGCAAAACTGATAGTTAACTGTAACGTTCAGGGCCTCCTACTGACGATAGAATACTCAGATTGCGTCGAGATTCATTTCATCGTATTCCAGCAGACTTCCTCCATGGGGATATTGCTGCCTCAGGCTCCTTATGGTCGTTCTCCTGTGAGTCTAGATTTTCGAATCCGATGCGAAACTGATAGTTAAGTGTAACGTGCAGGGCCTACTAATGACGATGGAACACTCAAATTGCGTCGAGATTCAATACATCGTCCTCCAGCCGACTTGTCTGGAAGGGTCTATTGCTGCCTCGGGCACCTTATGGTCGTTCTCCTGTGAGTCTAGATTTTCGATTCCAATGCGAAACTGATAGATAATATTAGCTTTCAGGGCCTCCTAATGACGATGGAACACTCAAATTGCGTCGCGATCCGATACATCGTCCTCCAGCCGACTTGTCTACAAGGGTCTATTGCTGCCTCGGGCACCTTATGATCGTTCTCCGGTGATTCTACATTGTCGAATCCGACGCAAAACTGATAAGTAATTGTAACTTTCAGGGCCTCGAAATCACGATGGGGCGCTCAAATTGCGTCGCGATTCAATACATCGTCTTCCAGCGGACTGGTCTCCAAGGGGATATTGCTGCCTCGGGCACCTTATGGTCCGTCTACAGTGTGTCTAGATTTTCGAATCCGATGAAAAACTGATAGTTAATTGTAACATTCAGGGCCTCCTAATGACGATGGAATACTCAATCTGCGTCGAGATTCAATACATCGTCCTCCAGCCGACTTCTCTCCATTGGGATATTGGTGCCTCGGGCACCTTATGGTCGTTCTCCTGTGAGTCTAGATTTTCGAATCCGACGCGAAACTGATTGTTAATTGTAACGTTCAGGGCCTCCTAATGTCGATGGAACACTCAAACTGTGTCGAGATTCAATACATCGGTTAACAGCCGAATTGTCTCCAAGGGGACATTCCTCCCTCGGGCACCATATGGTCCTTCTCCTGTGAGTCTAGATTTTCGATTCCGATGCGAAACTGATAGTTTATTGTAACTTTCAGGGCCTCCTAATGACGATGGAACACTCAAATTGCGTCGAGATTCAATACATCGTCCTTCAGCCGACTTCTCTCCAAGGTTCTATTGCTGCCTCTGGCACGTTATGGTCGTTCTCCTGTGAGTCTAGATTTTCGAATCCGACGCGAAACTGATAGTTAATTGTAACGTTCAGGGCCTACTATTGACGATGGACCACTCAAATTGCATCGAGATTCAATACATCGTCCTCCAGCCGACTTGTCTCCAAGGGTCTATTGCTGCCTTGGGCACCTTATGATCGTTCTCCGGTGATTCTACATTGTCGAATCCGACGCAAAACTGATAAGTAATTGTAACTTTCAGGGCCTCCTAATCACGATGGGGCGTTCAAATTGCGTCGCGATTCAATACATCGCCTTCCAGCGGACAGGTCTCCAAGGGGATATTGCTGCCTCGGGAACCTTATGCTCCGTCTACAGTGTGTCTAGATTTTCGAATCCGTTGAAAAACTGATAGTTAATTGTAACGTTCAGGGCCTCCTAGTGACGATGGAACACTCAAATTGCCTCGAGGTCCAATACATCGTCCTCCCGCTGACTTGTCTCCAACGGGATATTGCTGCCTCGGAAACCATGTGGCCATTCTCCTGTGAGTCTAGATTTTCTAATCCGACGGAAAAATGATAGTTAATTGTAACTGTCAGGGCCTCCTAAACGATGGAACACTCAAATTGCGTCGCGATTCAATACATCGTCCTCCACCCGACTTGTCTCCAAGCTTATATTGCTGCCTGGGGCACCGCATGGTCGTTCTCATATGAGTCTAGATTTTCGAATCCGACGCATAACCGACAGTTAATTGTAACGTTCATGGCCTCCTAATGACGATGGAACACTGAAATGGCGTCGAGATTCAATACATCGTCCTTCAGCCGACTTGTCTCTATGCGTCCATTGCTGCCTCGGGCACCTTATGGTCGTTCTCCTGTGAGTCTACATTTTCGATTCCGACACATAACTGATAGTTAATTGTAACGTTCAGGGCCTCCTAATGACGATGGAACACTCAAATTGCGTCGAGATTGAATACATCGTCCTCCAGCCGACTTGTCTCCATGGGTCTATTGCTACCTCGGTCACCTTATCGTCGTTCTCCTGTGAATCCAGATATTCGATTCCGACGCAAAACGGACTGCTAATTGTAACGTTCAGATCCTCCAAATGATGATGGAACTCTCAAATTGCGTCGTGATTCATTACATCGGCCTCCAACCGACTTGTCTCCAAGGGTCTATTGCTGCCTCGGGCACCTTATGATCGTTCTCCTGTGAGTCTAGATTTTCGAACCCGACGCAAAACTGATAGTTGACTGTAACGTTCAGGGCCTCCTAATGACGATAGAATACTCAGATTGCGTCGAGATTCAATTCATCGTATTCCAGCAGACTTCCTGCATGGGGATATTGCTGCCTCAGGCTCCTTATTGTCGTTCTCCTGTGAGTCTAGATTTTCGAATCCATCGCGAAACTGATAGTTAATTGTAGCTTTCAGGGCCACCTAATGACGATGGAACACTCAAATTGCGTCGCGATCCGATACATCGTCCTCCAGCCGACTTGTCTCCAAGGGTCTATAGCTGCCTCGGGCACCTTATGATCGTTCTCCGGTGATTCTACATTGTCGAATCCGACACAAAACTAATAAGTAATTGTAACTTTCAGGGCCTCCTAATGACGATGGAACACTCAAATTGCGTCGAGATTCAATTCGTCGTCCTCCAGCCGACTTGTCTCAAAGGTGATATGGCTGCCTCGGGCACCATATAGTCCTTCTCCTGTGAGTCTAGAGTTTCGAATCCGACGCAAAACTGATAGTTGATTGTAACGGTCAAGGCCTCCTAATGACCATGGAACACTCAAATTGCGTCGAGATTCAACACATCGTCCTGCAGCCGACTTGTCTCCAAGGAGATATCGCTGCCTTGGGCACCACATGGTCCATTTCCGGTGATTCTACATTTTAGAATCCGACGCAAAACTGATAGTTAATTGTAACGTTCAGGGCCTCCTAATGACGATGGGGCTCTCAAATTGCGTCGCGATTCAATACATCGTCCTCCAGCGGACTGGTCACCAAGTTGATATTGCTGCCTCGGGCACCTTATTGTCCGTCTCCAGTGAGTCTAGATTTTCGAATCCGACGAAAAACTGAAAGTTAATTGTAACATTCAGGGCCTCCTAATGACGATCGAACACTCAAATTGCGTCGCCATCCGATACATCGTCCTCCAGCCGACTTGTCTCCAAGGGTCTATTGCTGCCTCGGGCACCTTATGATCGTTCTCCTGTGAGTCTAGATTTTCGAACCCAAAGCAAAACTGATAGTTAATTTAACGTTCAGGGCCTCCTAATGACGATGGAACACTCAAATTGCGTCGAGATTCAATACATCGTCCTCCATCCGACTTGTCTCGAAAGGTCTATTGCTGCCTGGGGCACCTTCTGGTCGTTCTCCTGTGAGTCTAGATTTTCGAATCCGATGCGAAACTGATAGTTAATTGTAACTTTAAGGGCCTCCTAATGACGATGGAACACTCAAATTGCGTCGCGATTCAATACATCGTCCTCCAGCCGACTTGTCTCCAACGGGATATTGCTGCCTCGGGAACCATGTGGCCATTCTCCTGTGAGTCTAGATTTTCGAATCCGACGGAAAAATGATAGTTAATTGCAACGGTCAGGGCCTCCCAATGTCGATGGAACACTCAAATTGCGTCGAGATTTAATACATCGGCCTCCAGCCGACTTGTCTCCAAGGTGATATTGTTGCCTCGGACACCTTATGGTCGTTCTCCTGTGAGTCTTGAATTTAGAATCCGACGCAAAACTGATAGTTAATTGTAACGTTCAGGGCGTCCTAATGACGATGGAACACTCAAATTGCGTCGTGATTCATTACATCGTCCTCCAGCCGACTTGTCTCGAAGAGTCTATTGCTGCCTCGGGCACCTTATGGTCGTTCTCCTGTGAGTCTAGATTTTCGATTCCAATGCGAAAGTGATAGTTAATTGTAGCTTCCAGGGCCTCCTAATGACGATGGAACACTCAAATTGCGTCGCGATCCGATACATCGTCCTCCAGCCGACTTGTCTCCAAGGGTCTATTGCTGCCTCGGGCACCTTATGATCGTTCTCCGGTGAGTCTACATTGTCGAATCCGACACAAAACTGATAAGTAATTGTGACTTTCAGGGCCTCCTAATGACGATGGAACACTCAAATTGCGTCGAGATTCAATTCGTCGTCCTCCAGCCGACTTGTCTCAAAGGGGATATGGCTGCCTCGGGCACCATATAGTCCTTCTCAGGTGAGTCTAGAGTTTCGAATCCGACGCAAAACTGATAGTTGATTGTAACGGTCAGGGCCTCCTAATGACGATGGAACACTCAAATTGCGTCGAGATTGAATACATCGTCTTTCAGCCGACTTGTCTACAAGGGGATATTGCTGCCTCGGGCACCTTATGGTCCGCCTCCTGTGAGTCTAGATTTTCGAATCCGACGAAAAACTGATAGTTACTTGTAACATTCAGGGCCTCCTAATGACGATGGAACACTCAAATTGCGTCGCGATCCGATACATCGTCCTCCAGCCGACTTGTCTCCAAGGGTCTATTGCTGCCTCGGGCACCTTATGATCGTTCTCCTGTGAGTCTAGATTTTCGAACCCGACGCAAAACTGATAGTTAATTATAACGTTCCGGGCCTCCTAATGACGATGGAACAGTCAAATTGCGTCGAGATTCAATTCATAGTATTCCAGCAGACTTCCTCCATGGGGATATTGCTGCCTCAGGCTCCTTATGGTCGTTCTCCAGTGAGTCTAGATTTTCGAATCCGACGAAAAACTGATAGTTAATTGTAACATTCAGGGCCTCCTAATGACGATGGAACACTCAAATTAAGTCGCGATCCGATACATCGTCCTCCAGCCGACTTGTCTCCAAGGTTCTATTGCTGCCTCGGGCACGTTATGGTCGTTCTCCTGAGAGTCTCGGTTTTCGAATACGACGCAAGACTGATAGTTAATTGCAACGTTCAGGGCCTCCTAGTGACGATGGAACACTCAAATTGCGTCGAGGTTCAATACATCGTCATCCAGCCGACTTGCCTCCAAGGGGATATTGCTGCCTCGGGCACCATATGGTCCGTCTCCTGTGAGTCTAAATTTTCGAATCCGACGCAAAAATGATAGTGAATTGTAACGTTCAGCGCCTCCTAATGACGATGGAACACTCAAATTGCGTCGAGAGTCAATACATCGTCTTCCGGCCGACTTGTCTACAAGGGGATATTGCTGCCTCGGGCTCCATGTGGTCCGTCTCCTGTGAGTCTAGATTTTCGAATCCGACGAAAAAATGATAGTTAATTGTAACGTTCAGGGCCTCCTAATGACGATGGAACACTCAAATTGCGTCGCGATTCAATACATCGTCCTCCAGCCGACTTGCTTCCGAGGGTCTATTGCTGCCTCTGGCACCTAATGTTCTTGCTCCTGTGAGTCTAGATTTTCGAATCCGACGCAAAACTGATATTTAATTGTAACGTTAACGGCCTCATGATGACGATGGAACACTCAAATTGCGTCGAGATTCAATACATCGTCCTCCCGCTGACTTGTCTCCAACGGGATATTGCTGCCTCGGGAACCATGTGGCCCTTGTCCTGTGAGTCTAGATTTTCGAATCCGACGGAAAAATGATAGTTATTTGTAACGGTCAGGGCCTCCTAATGACGATGGAACACTCAAATTGCGTCGCGATTCGATACATCGTCCTGCAGCCGACCCGCCTCCGAGTGTCTATTCCTCCCTCGGGCACCTTATGGTCGTACTCCTGTGAGTCTAGATTATCGAATCCGACGAATAGCTGATAGTTAATTGTAACGTTCAGCGCCTCCTAATGACGATGGAACACTCAAATTGCGTCGAGATTTAATACATCGGCCTCCAGAGGACCTGTCACCAAGGTGATATTGCTGCCTCGGACACCTTATGGTCGTTCTCCTGTGAGTCTAGATTTTTAGAATCCGACGCATAACTGATATTTAATTGTAACGATCAGGGCCTCCTAATAACGATGGAACACTCAAATTGCATCGAGATTCAATACATCGTCCTCCAGCCGACTTGTCTTCAAGGGGATATCGCTGCCTTGGGCACCACATGGTCCATCTCCGGTGATTCTACATTTTCGAATCCGACGCAAAACTGATAAGTAATTGTAACGTTCAAGGCCTCCTAATGACGATGGAACACTCAAATTGCGTCGAGATTCAATACATCGGCCTCCAGCAATCTTGTCTCCAAGGGTCTATTGCTTTCTCGAGCACCTTATGGTCGTTCTCCTGTGAGTCTAGATTATCGAATCCGACGCATAACTGATAGTTAATTGCAACGTTCAGCGCCTCCTAATGACGATGGAACACTCAAATTGCGTCGACATTCAATACATCGGCCTCCAGCCGACTTGTCTCCAAATGTCTATTGCTGCTTCGGACACGTTGTGGTCGTTCTCCTGTGAGTCTAGATTTTCGAATCCGACGCGAATCTGATAGTTAATTGTAACGTTCAGTGCTTCCTAATGACGATGGAACACTCAAATCGCGTCGACATTCAATACATCGTATTCCAGCTGACTTCCTCGATGGGGATATTGCTGCCTCGGGCACCTTATGGTCGTTCTCTTGTGAGTGTAGATTTTCGAATCCGACGCGAAACTGATTGTTAATTGTAACGATGAGGGCCTTCTAATAACGATGGAACACTCAAATTGCATCGAGATTCAAAACATCGTCCTCCAGCCGACTTGTCTCCAAGGGGATTTCGCTGCCTTTGGCACCACATGGTCCATCTCCGGTAATTCTACATTTTCGAATCCGACGCAAAACTGATAAGTAATTGTAACGTTCAGGGCCTCTTACTGACGATGGAACACTCAAATTGCGTCGAGATTCAATTCATCGTCCTCCAGCCGACTTGGCTCAAAGGGGATATTGCTGCCTCGGGCACCATATAGTCCTTCTCCTGTGAGTCTAGAGTTTCGATTTCGACGCAAAACTGATAGTTAATTGTAACGTTCAGGGCCTCCTAATGACGATGGAATACTCAAATTGCGTCGAGATTCAATACATCGTCCTCCAGCCGAATTGTCTCCAACTGGATATCGCTGCCTCGGGCACCACATGGTCAG